>NC_080019.1:209971319-210274349 GCF_030020395.1 Manis pentadactyla | reverse complement strand
CCCCCCTGTCACCCCGCCCCCACCCCATCTGCGCTCTGTGGTTGGAAAGCTGGGCAGTCACAGGCATCACATTAGTTTCCTTTCTCTTGGGATCATGGTTCTACATTTTCTGATGTCTGAACATACATGTTGTTCCATATATTTCGTCCAGTTTCTGGTGGTTTCAGGCTAGAAGTTAGACCTGGCCTTATTCCATCTTGGCCATCTCATAATAAAACAGAATAGATCATGTCATATACAGTTAAGTTTTCTCAGACTATCTAATTTGTGTCAGTTAAGACACATTTGACTGTTATTAAGGATGATGTTTGAGGCTTACTTCCTGAGTCTAGAGATGTGGAAATTCACACTTTGTGGAAAACATCCTGTCTTTTCTTTGTTTAGCTCAGAGATGTTTGTCTCAACTAGGGTCTTACAAAGTTACAGCCTCAGGATTTAGAGCCATTTGATTACTCTTAATAAGAACGCACTAGTGAGCCCCATATTTCTGTAGACTTAGACTCTGTGTTGACAGATGAACTGTTTGTCTTTATTAATCACAAATACAGTAGCCCCTCCCTCATGGGATGTGTTCCAAGACCCCCCAGTGGTGGATTGAGACCACAGATAGTACTGAGCCCTATTATATGTGTGTGTATACACACACACACACACACACATAATCTATATATATATTTACCTATGATGGGTAATTTACAAATTAGGCACTGTAGAAGATTAATAACAATAATAATAAAAGAACAATTGTAACAATACTATAGCAAAAGTTATGTGAACATGGTCTCTCTCTCAAATGGCCTCATTTACTGTACTCACCCTTCTTGTGAAGCTGTGAGATGGTAAAATGCCCGCTTGATGAGATGAAGTGAAGTGAATGACTTAAGCTTTGTGATGTAGTGCTAGGCTACTATTGACCTTCTGGCAGTACGTCAGAAGGAGGATCATCTGCTTCTGGACTATGTCTGGATGTGTGTACCTGGAACCATGGAGATTGAAACTGCAGGTAAGGGGGGAACTACTATACAGGTAACATTGCTTGATTGTCCTGTCTTAGCTTTTCATAGCTTGCTTATGTCCATTTACTAGCTGTGTGAACTTGTGGAAGTTACTTAACCTCTCTGTACCATGGTTTCCTTACATTTCCTTTAATTTGTGAGTGGCCATACTTATAGAGTGATTGTGAAGATTTAGTATGTAAAGAGCTCAGAACACGTTGATAACTTAATAAATGTTTGCTGTTATCTGTATTCTATGAATTTTTAAAAAACTTTCTGGAGTCTGCTTCACCTTTCAACTCTACTTTCTGCTAGTTATGATTTTAATGAAGTAAGATAATTAGGTCAAAAAGTATAATAGACTCCTAATACAGATTTAGGAAATACATTAATTCCTAGGAACATTTTTCACGGGGAGCTGAAGGTATACAGATGACACTATATGATGGCAGAATGTGTAGCAGGCTGCCAAGCAATAAAATTGGGCTATTTCAGGAGCTATAATTGGACATTTTGAAAAGTAGACGTAAAAGAATTTACTTTGAATTTTATAATAAGTAATACTGACTTATATTTGGGTAGCAATTTCCAAGTTATTTTCATGTATCATTTCAAGTAGCTTCCTCTCTCCAAACCACAGGACGATCAAGACTTTAAAAAGCAGGATTCTCATTAAGGTATGATGACTTTTCCAGAAGTATTGTCTCTATTTAGGAAGGAATTTAAATTGCTCAGTTGTTGAAGATGGAACCATCCTGACCAGTACAACCTGGTGTTCAACTTAAAATTTCAGTTTCAATGACTTTAGTCCAATAAAAGTGGTAATTTTGGTGTTGAAGGGCTTTAGCTCTAGAATAGGAAAGAGCACATTTGATTTTCTGAGCCCTTTGGGTATCTAATATTTTTGACTATTGCACTCAGAAATAATTTAGTGAAATATGGCTTGAGATACCTTTAAAAAAGACTTTTAAGGATCTAAGGACAATAAAAGGCCTTTCAAAGTTTTCGCCCTCCTTTTAAAGTTCTGAAATAAAATACTCTATACGTTTGGTAAGGCAGGTTAAATGGGCAGCATTCAACTCTTATGCATAAAATAGGTGGCATTTTATTTATTTATTTATTAAAAAATTTATTTTTTATTTTTTATTTTTTTAATTATTTTTTTATTGAAGGGTAGTTGACACACAGTATTACATTACATTAGTTTCAGGGGTACAACATAGTGATTCAACATTTATATACATGAAAATTCTAGGTACCAGCTATCACCATAACAAGCTGTTATAATATCTTGACTATATTCATTACATTCCGGTTACTTATTATTTTACCATTGGAAGTGTATACTTTTTTTTTTCTTTTTTTGTGAGGGCATCTCTCATATTTATTGATCAAATGGTTGTTAACAACAATAAAATTCTGTATAGGGGAGTCAATGCTCAATGCACAATCATTAATCCACCCCAAGCCTAATTTTCGTCAGTCTCCAATCTTCTGAGGCATAACAAACAAGTTCTTACATGGAGAACAAATTCTTCCATGGTGAACAGTACAAGGGCAGCCATCACAGAAACCTTCGGTTTTGCTCATGCATTATGAACTATAAAGAGTCAGTTCAAATATGAATACTCATTTGATTTTTTTTTTTTTTTTTTTTTTTTTTTAGATAATTATTTTTTATTGAAGGGTAGTTGACACACAGTATTACATTACATTAGTTTCAGGTGTACAACACAGTGATTCAACATTTATATACATGATAATTCTAAGTACCAGCTATCACCATACCAAGTTGTTACAATATTTTGACTATATTCCTTATGCTATACATTACATCCCGGTTGCTTATTTATTTTACAATTGGAAGTGTGTACTTTTTCTTGGTTGTTGTTGTTAGGGCATCTCTCATTTTTATTGATCAAATGGTTGTTAACAACAATAAAATTCTGTATAGGGGAGTCAATGCTCAATGCACAATCATTAATCCACCCCAAGCCTAATTTTCGTCAGTCTCCAATCTTCTGAAGCATAACGAACAAGTTCTTACATGGAGAACAAATTCTTACATAGTGAATAAGTTACATGGTGAACAGTACAAGGGCAGTCATCACAGAAACTTTTGGTTTTGCTCATGCATTATGAACTATAAACAGTCAGTTCAAATATGAATACACATTTGATTTTTATACTTGATTTATATGTGGATACCACATTTCTCTCTTTATTATTTTTAATAAGATGCTGAGGTGGTAGGTAGATACAACATAAAGGTAGAAAACATAGTTTAGTGTTGTAAGAGAGCAAATGTAGATGATCAGGTGTGTGCCTGTAGACTATGTGTTAATCCAAGCTAGACAAGGGCAATAAAACATCCACATATGCAGAAGATTTCTCTCAGAACAGGGGGGGTGAGGTTCTAAGCCTCACCTCTGTTGATCCCCAATTTCTCACCTGATGACCCCCCAGCGACTGTGCCTGTCTTAGGTTGTTCCTCCCTTGAGGAATCTTACCCGTCTCTGGCTAACCAGTCATCTTCCGGGGCCACACAGGGAAATGTTAAGTTGGTAAGTGAGAGAGAAGCCTTATTGTTTGAAATGGTTAGCTTTTTATTTCTTTGCATATTTATGCCCTGTGGCTTCTATGCCCAGCATTTGTCTTGAGGTATCTTTACCACTTGGAGGAGTTATGATACTCGGTAAATTTGATATGAGGCACGAATTCTATTTAAGAATTCGTTGTAATTAGGAAGGAAGAAGAAAAGCTATAGAAGTAGCAGGCGGGAGAAAACATGGGAAGATTGATTATTTCTTTGACATATCTTCTTGTAGAGTAACTTCAGCATGTATATATTTTAAGCTACTACTTAAATTGCGCACACACATTAACATAATAGGAGTATAGTTACATAACCAAAGCATACCTGTAATTACCAGCCATCTCCAGTGAAACCAAGAAAACCAGTTAGGCACCCTAGGCATTTGTGAAAACTTATCAATGATATGATGGTTATTATCTAACTGAATTTGAATAGTTTGAGAAAAATCAGACAAATTAAAACAACCCATTCCTGGGCACTGTTCACATCCCATATGTTCTTTTAACAGTAAATAGTCTGTAGTTGTAAGATTTTGGAGCGCTACAATTTGCACTTCTCCTAATTCTTGGTTGAGTTCCAACAGTATAGATCCAGTCAAATTTGTTGTTTTACTGTATGCACAGGCCAGCTTAGATATCTCCTTCATTCCCATGGCAAGTCCAGGAGCTGGTGGGATGAGTGCATCTACAGCTGTAGCAGTGCGTGGATCTTTGTTGGGGTTTTTTGATGATCATCTTCTGGCATGAGTCTTCCCGAGAGTGCTGATGTTGGAAGTTCTCTTTCATATCGTTTCTTAGTTCATTTTCGGGGTAGCCAAATTAGGCTTTGTTCCTCTGTATAAACACAAACAGACCCTTTGCCTACACTTTTATATGTCCTTTATATTATTGTGTAGAACTCATTAGAGGTCACCACATAGGAACTGCATTTTTTTTTTTTTTAATCATTAATCTACACTTACATGACGAATACTTACGAATACTTTGTTTACTAGGCTCTCCCCTATACCAGGTCCCCCCTATATACTCCTTTACAGTCACTGTCCATCAGCGTAGCAACCTGTTGTAGAATCACTACTTGTCTTCTCTGTGTTGTACAGCCCTCCCCTTTCTCCCACCCCGCTATGGATGCTAATCTTAATACCCCCCTACTTCTCCCCCCCTTATCCCTCCCTACCCACCCATCCTCCCCAGTCCCTTTCCCTTTGGTACCTGTTAGTCCATTCTTGAGTTCTGTGATTCTGCTGCTGTTTTGTTCCTTCAGTTTTTCCTTTGTTCTTATATTCCACAGATGAGTGAAATCATTTGGTATTTCTCTTTCTCTGCTTGGCTTGTTTCACTGAGCAAAATACCCTCCAGCTCCATCCATGTTGCTGCAAATGGTTGGATTTGCCCTTTTCTTATGGCTGAGTAGTATTCCATTGTGTATATGTACCACATCTTCTTTATCCATTCATCTATCGATGGACATTTAGGTTGCTTCCAATTCTTGGCTATTGTAAATAGTGCTGCGATAAACATAGGGGTGCACTGATCTTTCTCATACTTGATTGCTGCATTCTTAGGGTAAATTCCTAGGAGTGCAATTCCTGGGTCAAATGGTAAGTCTGTTTTGAGCATTTTGATGTACCTCCATACTGCTTTCCACAATGGTTGAACAAGTTTACATTCCCACCAGCAGTGTAGGAGGGTTCCCCTTTCTCCACAGCCTCGCCAACATTTGTTGTTGTTTGTCTTTTGGATGGCAGCCATCCTTACTGGTGTGAGGTGATACCTCATTGTAGTTTTAATTTGCATTTCTCTGATAATTAGCGATGTGGAGCATCTTTTCATGTGTCTGTTGGCCATCTGTATTTCTTTTTTGGAGAACCGTCTGTTCAGTTCCTTTGCCCATTTTTTAATTGGGTTATTTGTTTTTTGTTTGTTGAGGCGTGTGAGCTCTTTATATATTCTGGACGTCAAGCCTTTATCGGATGTGTCATTTTCAAAGATATTCTCCCATACTGTAGGGTTTCTTTTTGTTCTATTGATGGTGTCTTTTGCTGTACAGAAGCTTTTCAGCTTAATATAGTCCCACTTGTTCATTTTTGCTGTTGTTTTCCTTGCCCGGGGAGATATGTTCAAGAAGAGGTCACTCATGTTTATGTCTAAGAGGTTTGTGCCTATGTTTTCTTCCAAGAGTTTAATGGTTTCATGACTTACATTCAGGTCTTTGATCCATTTTGAGTTTACTTTTGTATATGGGGTTAGACGATGGTCCAGTTTCATTCTCCTACATGTAGCTGTCCAGTTTTGCCAGCACCATCTGTTGAAGAGACTGTCATTTCGCCATTGTATGTCCATGGCTCCTTTATCAAATATTAATTGACCATATATGTCTGAGTTAATGTCTGGATTCTCTAGTCTGTTCCATTGGTCTGTGGCTCTGTTCTTGTGCCAGTACCAAATTGTCTTGATTACTATGGCTTTATAATAGAGCTTGAAGTTGGGGAGTGAGATCCCCCCTACTTTATTCTTCTTTCTCAGGATTGCTTTGGCTATTCGGGGTCTTTGGTGGTTCCATATGAATTTTTGAATTATTTGATCCAGTTCATTGAAGAATCTTGCTGGTAGTTTCATGGGGATTGCATCAAATCTGTATATTGCTTTGGGCAGGATGGCCATTTTGACGATATTAATTCTTCCTAGCCATGAGCATGGGATGCGTTTCCATCTGTTAGTGTCCCCTTTAATTTCTTTTAAGAGTGACTTGTAGTTTTCAGAATATAAGTCTTTCACTTCTTTGGTTAGGTTTATTCCTAGGTATTTTATTTTTTTTGATGCAATTGTGAATGGAGTTGTTTTCCTGATTTCTCTTTCTGTTGGTTCATTGTTGGTATATAGGAAAGCCACAGATTTCTGTGTGTTGATTTTGTATCCTGCAACTTTGCTGTATTCCGATATCAGTTCTAGTAGTTCTGGGGTGGAGTCTTTAGGGTTTTTTATGTACAGTATCATGTCATCTGCAAATAGTGACAGTTTGACTTCTTCTTTGCCAATCTGGATTCCTTGTATTTTTTTGTTTTGTCTGATTGCCGTGGCTAGGACCTCTAGTACAATGTTAAATAACAGTGGGGAGAGTGGGCATCCCTGTCTAGTTCCCGATCTCAGCGGAAATGCTTTCAGCTTCTCGCTATTCAATATAATGTTGGCTGTGGGTTTTTCATAGATGGCCTTTATTATGTTGAGGTACTTGCCCTCTATTCCCATTTTGCTGAGAGTTTTTATCATGAATGGATGTTGAACTTTGTCAAATGCTTTTTCAGCATCTATGGAGATGATCATGTGGTTTTTGTCTTTCTTTTTGTTGATGTGGTGGATGATATTGATGGACTTTCGAATGTTGTGCCATCCTTGCATCCCTGGGATGAATCCCACTTGGTCATGGTGTACGATGGTTTTGATGTATTTTTGAATTCGGTTTGCTAAAATTTTGTTGAGTATTTTTGCGTCTACGTTCATCAGGGATATTGGTCTATAGTTTTCTTTTTTGGTGGTGTCTTTGCCTGGTTTTGGTATTAGGGTGATGTTAGCTTCATAGAATGAGTTTGGGAGTATCCCCTCCTCTTCTATTTCTTGGAAAACTTTAAGGAGAATGGGTATTATGTCTTCCCTGTATGTCTGATAAAATTCCGAGGTAAATCCATCTGGCCCGGGGGTTTTGTTCTTTGGTAGTTTTTTGATTACCGCTTCAATTTCGTTGCTGGTAATTGGTCTGTTTAGATTTTCTGTTTCTTTTTGGGTCAGTCTTGGAAGGTTGTATTTTTCTAGGAAGTTGTCCATTTCTCCTAGGTTTCCCAGCTTGTTAGCATATAGGTTTTCATAGTAGTCTCTAATAATTCTTTGTATTTCTGCGGGATCTGTTGTGATTTTTCCTTTCTCATTTCTGATACTGTTGATTTGTGTTGACTCTCTTTTCCTCTTAATAAGTCTGGCTAGAGGCTTATCTATTTTGTTTATTTTCTCGAAGAACCAGCTCTTGGTTTCATTGATTTTTGCTATTGTTTTATTCTTCTCAATTTTATTTATTTCTTCTCTGATCTTTATTATGTCCCTCCTTCTGCTGACCTTAGGCCTCATTTGTTCTTCTTTTTCCAATTTCGATAGTTGTGACATTAGACCGTTCATTTGGGATTGCTCTTCCTTTTTTAAATATGCTTGGAGTGCTATATACTTTCCTCTTAAGACTGCTTTTGCTGCGTCCCACAGAAGTTGGGGCTTAGTGTTGTTGTTGTCATTTGTTTCCATATATTGCTGGATCTCCATTTTGATTTGGTCATTGATCCATTGATTATTTAGGAGCGTGTTGTTTAGCCTCCATGTGTTTGTGAGCCTTTTTGCTTTCTTTGAATAGTTTATTTCTAGTTTAATGCCTTTGTGGTCTGAAAAGTTGGTTGGTAGGATTTCAATCTTTTGGAATTTACTGAGGCTCTTTTTGTGTCCTAGTATGTGGTCTATTCTGGAGAATGTTCCATGTACACTTGAGAAGAACGTGTATCCTGTTGCTTTTGGATGTAGAGTTCTGTAGATGTCTATTAGGTCCATCTGTTCTAGTGTGTTGTTCAGTGCCTCTGTGTCCTTACTTATTTTCTGTCTGGTGGATCTGTCCTTTGGAGTGAGTGGTGTGTTGAAGTCTCCTAGAATGAATGCATTGCATTCTATTTCCTCCTTTAGTTCTGTTAATATTTGTTTCAGGTATGTTGGTGCTCCTGTATTGGGTGCATATATATTTATAATGGTTATATCCTCTTGATGGACTGAGCCCTTTATCATTATGTAATGTCCTTCTTTGTCTTTTGTTACTTTCTTTATTTTGAAGTCTGTTTTGTCTGATAGCAGAATTGCAACATCTGCTTTCTTCTCTCTGTTGTTTGCTTGAAATATCTTTTTCCATCCCTTGACTTTAAGTCTGTGCGAGTCTTTGGGTTTGAGGTGAGTCTCTTGTAAGCAGCATATGGATGGATCTTGCTTTTTTATCCATTCTATTACTCTGTGTCTTTTGATTGGTGCATTCAGTCCATTTACATTTAGGGTGATTATTGAAAGGTATGAATTTATTGCCATTGCAGGCTTTAAGTTTGTGGTTACCAAAGGTTTAGGGTTAGCTTCTTTACTGTCTTACTGTCTAACTTAACTCGCTTGTTGAGCTATTATAAACACAATCTGATGATTCTTTATTTCTCTCCCTTCTTATTCCTCCTCCTCCCTTCTTCATATGTTGGGTGTTTTGTTGTGTGCTCTTTTTAGGAGTGCTCCCATCTAGAGCAGTCCCTGTAGGATGCCCTGTAGAGGTGGTTTGTGGGAGGCAAATTCCCTCAACTTTTGCTTGTCTGGGAATTGTTTAATCCCTCCTTCATATTTAAATGATATTCGTGCTGGATACAGTAGTCTTGGTTCGAGGCCCTTCTGTTTCATTGCATTAAGTATATCATGCCATTCTCTTCTGGCCTGTAGGGTTTCTGTTGAGAAGTCTGATGATAGCCTGATGGGTTTTCCTTTGTAGGTAACCTTTTTTTTCTCTCTGGCTGCTTGTAATACTTTGTCCTTGTCTTTGATCTTTGCCATTTTAATTATTATGTGTCTTGGTGTTGCCCTCCTTGGATCCCTTGTCATGGGAGTTCTGTGTACCTCTGTGGTCTGAGAGGCCATTTCTTCCCCTAGTTTGGGGAAATTTTCAGCAATTATTTCTTCAAAGACATTTTCTATCCCCTTTTCTCTCTCTACTTCTTCTGGAATGCCTATGATTCTTAAATTATTTCTTTTATATTGATCACTCAGCTCTCTTAAAATTCTTTCATTCCTGGAGATCCTTTTATGTCTCTCTGCATCAGCTTCTCTGCGTTCCTGTTCTCTGTTTTCTAGTCCATTAATGGTCTCTTGCATCTCGTCCATTCTGTTTTGAAGTCCTTCCAGAGCTTGTTTTATTTCTGAATTCTCCTTCCTTAGTTCTTGCATATTTCTCTGCAAGTCCATCAGCATGGTTATGACTTTTGTTTTGAATTCTTTTTCAGGTAGACTGGCTAAATCTATCTCCCCAGATTCCTTCTCAGGGGAAGATGTAGCAGATGCCGAAGCTGTCTGGGTTAGTCTTGTCTGAATCATATTTTTTTGCCTTTTCATGTTGACAGGTGCTATTGACTGTCAGCTGGGAGGGCCAAAATTTTCACTTACTACTGGCCTTTCTTTACTGGGGCAACTGCGACCCCTAGTGGCTTGTGTTGGGTAATTGCGTGTAGAGTGGGTCTTTGTGTCTTGCCTGGCCGGAAGGGAGAAATTTCCCTTTCTGTGGGCGGAATTTGTCTCAGGCTGCTTCTCTGCTTTCGCAGCGCCCGGTGGGGTGATGGATGGGGGGGCTGCTTGACTGTTTGCCTCCGTGAGGGGTCTCAGAGCTGTTGCCCAGGGGGTTAGTGCACCCGGTTTTCCCTGTAATTTCCAGCTGCTGTACTGTGACCTGGGTTGTTTCCGTCAAGCTGTTAAGTCCCTGTCCCTTTAAGACTTTCAAAAAAGCCCCCGCTTTTCTTTGTCACAGGGGCATCAGCTTCAGCACCCGCTCTGAGGTCTACCCCCTGTTCTCCCAGTATCCAGGGCCCCCTGGGCATATACTGTGTCTGCGCTCTGGCCCGGATGGCTGGGGCTGGGTGTTCGGCAGTCCTGGGCTCCGTCTCCCTCCCGCTCTGCCTATTGTTCTCCCGCCGGGAGCTGGGGGGAGGGGCGCTCGCGTCCCGCAGGGCCGGGGCTTGTATCTTACCCCTTTCACCAGTCGCTGGGTTCTCGCTGGTGTAGCTGCAGTCTGGCCACTGTCCTGCGTCTTCTGGTCTCTCTTTTAGGGCTAGTTGTGTTTGTTGTATTTTCAAAAGTATATATGTTTTTGGGAGGAGATTCCCACTGTCCTACTCACGCCGCCATGTTGGCTCCGCCTCCTCATTTGATTTTTATACTTGATTTATATGTGGATACCACATTTCTCTCTTTATTATTATTATTTTTAATAAAATGCTGAAGTGGTAGGTAGATACAAGATAAAGGTAGAAAACATAGTTTAGTGTTGTAAGAGAGCAAATGTAGATGATCAGGTGTGTGCCTGTAGACTATGTGTTAATCCAAGCTAGACAAGGGCAATAAAACATCCACGTATGCAGAAGATTTCTCTCAGAACAGGGGGGGTGAAGTTCTGAGCCTCACCTCTGCTGCTCCCCATTTTCTCACCTGATGGCCCCCCTGCGACTGTGCCTGTCTTAGGTTGTTCCTCCCTTGAGGAATCTTACCCGTCTCTGGCTAACCAGTCATCTTCCGGGGCCATACAGGGAAATGTAAAGTTGGTAAGTGAGAGAGAAGCCTTATTGTTTGAAATGGTTAGCTTTTTATTTCTTTGCATATTTATGCTCTGTGGCTTCTATGCCCAGCATTTGTCTTGAGGTATCTTTACCACTTGGAAGAATTATGATACTCGGTAAATTTGATATGAGGCACGAATTCTATTTAAGGGTTGTAATTAGGAAGGAAGAAGAAAAGCTATAGAAGTAGCAGGCGGAAGAAAACATGGGAAGATTGATTATTTCTTTGACATACCTTCTTGTAGAGTAACTTCAGCATGGATAGGTTTTAAGCTACTACTTAAATTGCGCACACACATTAACATAATAGCAGATAGTTACATAACCAAAGCATACCTGTAATTACCAGCCATCTCCAGTGAAACCAAGAAAACCAGTTAGGCACCTTAGGCATTTGTGAAAACTTATCTATGATAGGTGGATATTGTCCAACTGAATTTGAACAGTCTGAGAGAAATCAGACAAATTAAAACAACCCATTCCTGGGGAATATTCACATCCCTTATGTTCTTTTAACAGTAAATAGTCTGTAGTTGTAAGATTTTGTAGCGCTACAATTTGCACTTCTCCTAATTCTTGATTGAGTTCCAACAGTATAGATCCAGTCCAATTTGTTGTTTTACTGTATGCACAGGCCAGCTTAGATATCTCCTTCCTCATTCCCATGGCAAGTCCAGGAACTGGTGGGATGAGTGCATCTACAGCTGTAGCAGTGCGTGGATCTTTGTTGGGGTTTTTTGATGATCATCTTCTGGCATGAGTCTTCCAGAGAGTGCTGATGTTGGAAGTTCTTTTTCATATCGTATCTTAGTTCATTTTTGTGGTAGCCCAATTAGGCTTTGATCCTCTGTATAAACACAAACAGACCCTTTGCCTACACTTTTATATGCCCTTTATACTCTTGTGTAGAACTCATTGGAGGTTACCACACAGGAACTGCCCGTTTTTTTTTTTTTTTGGTATCACTAATCTACACTTACATGACGAATATTATGTTTACTAGGCTCTCCCCTATAGCAGGTCCCCCCTATAAATCCCTTTACAGTCACTGTCCATCAGCATAGCAATATGTTGTAGAATCCTTACTTGCCTTCTCTGTGTTGTACAGCCCTCCCTTTTCTCCTACCCCCCATACATGCTAATCTTAATACCCTCCTACATCTCCCCCCCTTATCCCTCCCTACCCACCCATCCTCCCCAGTCCCTTTCCCTTTGGTACCTATTAGTCCATTCTTGAGTTCTGTGATTCTGCTGCTGTTTTGTTCCTTCAGTTTTTCCTTTGTTCTTATATTCCACAGATAAGTGAAATCATTTGGTATTTCTCTTTCTCCGCTTGGCTTGTTTCAGTGAGCATAATACCCTCCAGCTCCATCCATGTTGCTGCAAATGGTTGGATTTGCCCTTTTCTTATGGCTGAGTAGTATTCCATTGTGTATATGTACCACATCTTCTTTATCCATTCATCTATCGATGGACATTTAGGTTGCTTCCAATTCTTGGCTATTGTAAATAGTGCTGTGATAAACATAGGGGTGCACTGATCTTTCTCATACTTGATTGCTGCATTCTTAGGGTAAATTCCTAGAAGTGCAATTCCTGGGTCAAATGGTAGGTCTGTTTTGAGCATTTTGATGTACCTCCATACTGCTTTCCACAATGGTTGAACAAGTTTACATTCCCACCAGCAGTGTAGGAGGGTTCCCCTTTCTCCACAGCCTCGCCAACATTTGTTGTTCTCTGTCTTTTGGATGGTAGCCATCCTTACTGGTGTGAGGTGATACCTAGTTTTAATTTGCATTTCTCTGATAATTAGCGATGTGGAGCATCTTTTCATGTGTCTGTTGGCCATCTGTGTTTCTTTTTTGGAGAACTGTCTGTTCAGTTCCTCTGCCCATTTTTTAATTGGGTTATTTGTTTTTTGTTTATGAGGCGTGTGAGCTCTTTATATATTCTTGACGTCAAGCCTTTATCGGATGTGTCATTTTCAAATATATTCTCCCATACTGTAGGGTTCCTTTTTGTTCTATTGATGGTGTCTTTTGCTGAACAGAAGCTTTTCAGCTTAATATAGTCCCACTTATTCATTTTTGCTGTTGTTTTCCTTGCCCAGGGAGATATGTTCAAGAAGAGGTCACTCATGTTTATGTCTAAGATGTTTTTGTCTATGTTTTCTTCCAAGAGTTTAATGGTTTCGTGACTTACATTCAGGTCTTTGATCCATTTTGAGTTTACTTTTGTATATGGGGTTAGATAATGGTCCAGGTTCATTCTCCTACATGTAGCTGTCCAGTTTTGCCAGCACCATCTGTTGAAGAGACTGTCATTTCGCCATTGTATGTCCATGGCTCCTTTATCAAATATTAATTGACCATATATGTCTGGGTTAATGTCTGGATTGTCTAGTCTGTTCCATTGGTCCGTGGCTCTGTTCTTGTGCCAGTACCAAATTGTCTTGATTACTATGGCTTTATAGTAGAGCTTGAAGTTGGGGAGTGAGATCCCCCCTACTTTATTCTTCTTTCTCACGATTGCTTTGGCTATTCGGGGTCTTTGGTGTTTCCATATGAATTTTTGAATTATTTGTTCCAGTTCATTGAAGAATGTTGCTGGTAGTTTCATAGGGATTGCATCAAATCTGTATATTGCTTTGAGCAGGATGGCCATTTTGACGATATTAATTCTTCCTAGCCATGAGCATGGGATGAGTTTCCATCTGTTAGTGTCCCCTTTAATTTCTCTTAAGAGTGACTTGTAGTTGTCAGAGTATAAGTCTTTCACTTCCTTGGTTAGGTTTATTCCTAGGTATTTTATTTTTTTTGATGCAGTTGTGAATGGAGTTGTTTTCCTGATTTCTCTTTCTGGTGGTTCATTGTTAGTGTATAGGAAAGCCACAGATTTCTGTGTGTTGATTTTGTATCCTGCAACTTTGCTGTATTCCGATATCAGTTCTAGTAGTTTTGGGGTGGAGTCTTTAGGGTTTTTTATGTACAGTATCATGTCATCTGCAAATAGTGACAGTTTAACTTCTTCTTTACCAATCTGGATTCCTTGTATTTCTTTGTTTTGTCTGATTGCCGTGGCTAGGACCTCCAGTACTATGTTAAATAACAGTGGAGAGAGTGGGCATCCCTGTCTAGTTCCCGATCTCCGAGGAAATGCTTTCTGCTTCTCACTGTTCAATATAATGTTGGCTGTGGGTTTATCATAGATGGCCTTTATTATGTTGAGGTACTTGCCCTCTATTCCCATTTTGCTGAGAGTTTTTAACATGAATGGATGTTGAACTTTGTCAAATGCTTTTTCAGCATCTATGGAGATGATCATGTGGTTTTTGTCTTTCTTTTTGTTGATGTGGTGGATGATGTTGATGGACTTTCGAATGTTGTACCATCCTTGCATCCCTGGGATGAATCCCACTTGGTCATGGTGTATGATCCTTTTGACGTATTTTTGAATTCGGTTTGCTAATATTTTGTTGAGTATTTTTGCATCTACTTTCATCAGGGATATTGGTCTGTAGTTTTCTTTTTTGGTGGGGTCTTTGCCTGGTTTTGGTATTAGGGTGATGTTAGCTTCATAGAATGAGTTTGGGAGTATCCCCTCCTCCTCTATTTTTTGGAAAACTCTAAGAATGGGTATTATGTCTTCCCTGTATGTCTGATAAAATTCCGAGGTAAATCCATCTGGCCCGGGGGTTTTGTTCTTTGGTAGTTTTTGATTACCGCTTCAATTTCGTTGCTGGTAATTGGTCTGTTTAGATTTTCTGTTTCTTTCTGGGTCAATCGTGAAAGGTTGTATTTTTCTAGGAAGTTGTCCATTTCTCCTAGGTTTCCCAACTTGTTAGCATATAGGTTTTCATAGTATTCTCTAATAATTCTTTGTATTTCTGTGGGGTCTGTCGTGATTTTTCCTTTCTCGTTTCTGATACTGTTGATTTGTGTTGACTCTCTATTCTTCTTAATAAGTCTGGCTAGAGGCTTATCTATTTTGTTAATTTTCTCAAAGAACCAGCTCTTGGTTTCATTGATTTTTGCTATTGTTTTATTCTTCTCAATTTTATTTATTTCTTCTCTGATCTTTGTTATGTCCCTCCTTCTGCGGACCTTAGGCCTCATTTGTTCTTCTTTTTCCAATTTCAATAATTGTGACATTAGACCATTCATTTGGGATTGCTCTTCCTTTTATAAATATGCTTGGATTGCTATATACTTTCCTCTTAAGACTGCTTTTGCTGTGTCCCACCGAAGTTGGGGCTTAGTGTTGTTGTCATTTGTTTCCATATATTGCTGGATCTCCATTTTGATTTGGTCATTGATCCATTGATTATTTAGGAGCGTGTTGTTAAGCCTCCATGTGTTTGTGAGCCTCTTTGCTTTCTTTGTACAGTTTATTTCTAGTTTTATGCCTTTGTGGTCTGAAAAGTTGGTTGGTAGGATTTCAATCTTTTGGAATTTCCTGAGGCTCTTTTTGTGGCCTAGTATGTGGTCTATTCTGGAGAATGTTCCATGTGCACTTGAGAAGAATGTATATCCTGTTGCTTTTGGATGTAGAGTTCTATAGATGTCTATTAGGTCCATCTGCTCTACTGTGTTGTTCAGTGCTACCGTGTCCTTACTTATTTTCTGCCCGGTGGATCTATCCTTTGGGGTGAGTGGTGTGTTGAAGTCTCCTAGAATGAATGCATTGCAGTCTATTTCCCCCTTTAGTTCTGTTAGTATTTGTTTCACATATGCTGGTGCTCCTGTGTTGGGTGCATATATATTTATAATGGTTATATCCTCTTGTTGGACTGAGCCCTTTATCATTATGTAGTGTCCTTTATCTCTTGTTACTTTCTTTGTTTTGAAGTCTATTTTGTCTGATATTAGTACTGCAACCCCTGCTTTTTTCTCACTGTTGTTTGCTTAAAATATGTTTTTCCATCCCTTGACTTTTAGTCTGTACATGTCTTTGGGTTTGAGGTGAGTTTCTTGTAAGCGGCATATAGATGGATCTTGCTTTTTTATCCATTCTATTACTCTGTGTCTTTTGATTGGTGCATTCAGCCCATTAACATTTAGGGTGACTATTGAAAGATATGTTCTTATTGCCATTGCAGGCTTTAAATTTGTGGTTACCAAAGGTTCAAGGTTAGCCTCTTTTGTATCTTACTGCCTAACTTAACTCACTTATTGAGCTGTTATATACACTGTCTGGAGATTCTTTTCTTCTCTCCCTTCTTATTCTTCCTCCTCGATTCTTCATATGTTGGGTGTTTTGTGCTGTGCTCTTTCTAGGAGTGCTCCCATCTAGAGCAGTCCCTGTAAGATGTTCTGTAGAGGTGGTTTGTGGGAAGCAAATTCCCTCAGCTTTTGTTTGTCTGGGAATTGTTTAATCCCACCGTCATATTTGAATGATAGTCGTGCTGGATACAGTATCCTTGGTTCAAGGCCCTTCTGTTTCATTGTTTTAAATATATCATGCCTTTCTCTTCTGGCCTGTAGGGTTTCTGTCGAGAAGTCTGATGTTAGCCTGATGGGTTTTCCTTTATAGGTGACCTTTTTCTCTCTAGCTGCCTTTAAAACTCTTTCTTTGTCCTTGATCTTGCCATTTTAATTATTATGTGTCTTGGTGTTGTCCTCCTTGGATCCTTTCTGTTGGGGATTCTGTGTATTTCCGTGGTCTGTTCGATTATTTCCTCCCCCAGTTTGGGGAAGTTTTCAGCAATTATTTCTTCTAAGATACTTTCCATCTCTTTTCCTGTCTCTTCTTCTTCTGGAACCCCTATAATACGGATATTGTTCCTTTTGGATTGGTCACACAGTTCTCTTAATATTGTTTCATTCCTGGAGATCCTTTTATCTCTCTCTATGTCAGCTTCTATGCGTTCCTGTTCTCTGGTTTCAATTCCATCAATGGCCTCTTGCATCCTATCCATTCTGCTTATAAACCCTTCCAGAGTTTGTTTCATTTCTGCGATCTCCTTTCTGGCATCTGTGATCTCCCTCCGGACTTCATCCCATTTCTCTTGCATATTTCTCTGCATCTCTGTCAGCATGTTTATGATTCTTATTTTAAATTTTTTGTCAGGAAGACTGGTTAGGTCTGTCTCCTCTGGTGTTGTCTCTGTGATCTTTGTCTGCCTGTAGCTTTCCCTTTTCATGGTGATAGGAATAGTCTGCAGAGCTGGAACGAGTGACCGCTGGAAAAACTTCCCTTCTTGTTGGTTTGTGGCCCTCCTCTCCTGGGAGAACAGCGACCTCTAGTGGCTTGTGCTGGACACCTGCGCGCAGACAGGCTTTCTGCTTCATGCCCGGCTGCTATGCCGTTTATCTCCGCTGTTGCTGTGGGTGTGGCCTGGTTCGGGCCACTGCTCCAAAGTGGTGGAGTCGCGTTGGAGGGGGAGTGGCCTGGAGGCTATTTATGTCCGTAAGGGGCTTCCCTGCTCCCTGTAGCCCAGGGGTTAGGGTGCCCAGAGATCCCTGGATTCACTACCTCTGGATTAAGTGTCCCACCCTGCCCCTTTAAGACTTCCAAAAATTACCCGCCAAAACAAAACAACAACCAGAAAAAAAAAAAAAAAATTTAAATTAAAAAAAAAAAAAAGTGGCCGCTCGTTTTTCTTTATTCTCCGGCGCTAGCCTCAGGCATCTGCTCACTGGTCTTGCTGCCCTGTTTCCCTAGTATTGGGGTTCCTATCCCTTTAAGACTTCCAAAAAGCGCTCTTCAGAACAAAACAGCAAAAAAAAAAAAAATGGTCACGCGCTTTTCTGGTGTCCTCCAGCGCCAGGGCACCGGTGCCCGCTCACTGTTCTTGCTGCCCTGTTTCCCTGGTATTGGGGGCCCTATCCCTTTAAGACTTCCAAAAAGTGCTCGCCAAAACAAAACAGCAAAAGAAAAAAAAAAAAATGGTCGCGCGCTTTTCTGATGTCCTCCGGCACCCGGCCTCCGGTGCCCGCTCACTGTTCTTGCTGCCCTGTTTCCCTAGCATCCAGGGCCCCCTGGGCACGTCCTGTGTCTGCACTCTGGCCCGGATGGCGGGGGCTGGGTGTTGACAGCAGTCCTGGGCTCCGTCTCCCTCCCGCTCTGCCTGCTCTTCTCCCGCCGGGAGCTGGGGGGAGGGGCGCTCGGCTCCCGCCGGGCCGGGGCTTGTATCTTACCCCCTTCGCGAGGCGGTGGGTTCTCTCAGGTGCGGATGTGGTCTGGATATTGTCCTGTGTCCTCTGGTCTTTATTCTAGGAAGAGTTGTCTTTGTTATATTTTCATAGATATATGTGGTTTGGGGAGGAGATTTCCGCTGCTCTACTCACGCCGCCATCTTCCGCCCCTCTATCTAGGTGTCATTTTTAATGTGGCTATCTCATTGTCAATTCTGAAAGGCAAATAATCTCATGAGGAAAGACTTGACAGCTCATATTGTTACTAAGGTTTTATGGATAAAAAAGAATGTAGAATATCAATTAAGATAAAAGCAGCTCCTCCCTTTGACTCAACAAAAATGATACTTGGATGCTTCTGCCTTTAAATCAACTTGACTACAGTTGTGGCTGTCATGTGGCCAGTTGGAGTTGATCAAATGTAACATTTTTCTGTACAGTCTTTCAACTCTATATTTTGGGTTTATTACAGTGAGGTCAAGTCTGCCCTAATGGCTAGGATTATGATGACTTTCCTTTCAGTAAATGAAACCCTCTCCTACACAGCCCTGCTGAGCTGTTTCATGCTGCAAGTAGGTCTGTTCAGGCCAACCTAACGGGGGACATGCTTGTCTTGACTGGTCTGCCATCCTCTCTGGGCAACCTCCTTCATTTCAGGGCTTTTCTTCACTGTCCAGGTAATTAACTCTTTGCCTTTGTTCCTTTTGTCATGAAGTCTTTGGAATATTTATTCACATTAAGCTATCAGTGGTTTAGTGCCATTTTCCAAGTGAACATGCTTACATTTTTAAAGAGGATCCAGCAAAAAGGACACAGCTTAGCCCAAAAGAATGAACCCCGACTGGTGAAATTTAAGATGTTGAAATGGAGAGAATTTTTGGTATTTTTGTGTTGGAAACCTTGCAGTACCTGTTCTGTGAATACTAGTAGGTGGTATGTGTCCATAAATAAAGTCAAGCCTATCGGTAAGAAAAAAGTCACTAAGAATCTCAGAAAGAAGTTGAGCTACCCCAGGTTGAAGCTATGTAAGTGTAAATGAATGAACAAATAATTCTTGAAGTTCTCCTGTCTACCACAATTTTTCTGCTCATCTTAACCTATGATGACTGAATTTTTTAATAATCTTTCTTAATCGGAATATAGTTTATATATAATGTGCCTGTTTGAGATTAACAACTCATTGATTCATCAATTATATACATTATTAAACTTATTAAATGCTCACCATACCATAAGTGCAGCTAAAACATGTATGGTGACTAAATTCTCAAAAAGATTAGTCAGGATATATATTTAAAAAATCATTTTCAAATTTGCCTATGTTTTCACCAACAGTGTTCCAAGGGTATTAATGTTAAATTACTTCTACATATACTGTGTCAGTCAGTTTGTGCTGCTATAACAAAATACCATAATACCATAGAGTGGGGGGCTTAAACCACCAACGCTTACTTTTCACATTTTTGGCGGTGGGCATGTCCAAAACCAAGGTGCTGACTAAGAAGGTTCCTGGCTAGAGCCTCCTCCTTGTTTGCAGATGGCTTGTCTCCTGGCCGTGCTCTCACATGGTGGAGAGCGGGTGCAAAGACAGGATGCATGCTCTCTCCCATCCCTTTTTAGAGGGGCCCTAATCCCATGATGAGGGCCCCACCTGCAGAACTTCATTATCCTCAAATACCATCCCCTAGGGGTTAGGGTTTCAGCATATGAATTTTGGGGGTCACCAACATGCAGTCCATAATATACAAATTTGATGAAGTGCTTTTGTTAAAGAGGAAAAAGCAATTGTAGAAAATGATGCTCCTTTTGTTGCTGTGGGCAATGAAGTATTGTTTAAGGTCTGTGGTCTTTGGGTCAGATGTTGCCCAAGTGATCTTTCTGAGCCTCAGTCTTCTCTTCTGTCAAATGGAGACAATAATGCGGGCCCTCCTCATGTGTCTGTTAACGAAGATTAAATAGTGTAAGGACAGCATATAAACTATTTAGCATTGTGTTAGACACAAAAGAAGTGCTCAGTGAGTGTAGTTATTGTTACATGGTAATTTTAATACTTATTATGACATAATAGAAAATACTGCTTGGGGGGAGATTTTTTGTGTGGGAGGGAAGGAATCAAAGTGAAATGGTAGAAATAAAAATTTGCATAAATAAAATTAGTAGATTCAGAAGCCACTATATTGGATAGCCACACACAGTGGAGAAACAGAGATAAAGCAAGGAGAGAAAGACACAGAAGGGAACCAAGCACAGAGTGAGGTAAAGGAAGGACAAGGTTATAGCAGAAATGTGACCAACCAGAGTTAAAGGTCTTTGTCAAGGCTGCAGGGTGGTTGAATTACCATTTCCTTGTGGGAAGGGTCTGGTGTGGAGTAAGTAATGCAAAACCAAGAATAAGCTCTTGGGGGAAATTGTTTGAGTTATAAACAGAAGGGTTGTGTTGAGAATGTTGTTTTAAACCCATGGATTCTGCTAACTTCTTTGACTGCTGACTCCACTCCAGTTGCCATGGGTAGTAAATCACGTAGGTGTCTGTGTCTTCCGGTTCTGCTTCTTGGCATTGTTGCTATTAAGGAAATAATGAGAAAAGGTGAAAGTGCTCTCTTGTGCCTTGAGGAGGTTAGCAAGGTTCAGGGAAATCTCAGAAGAGTGTTATTTTAGTATTTTTTCCCTTATCCTTACTTATGCCTCATGAGGATAGGCCACCCAGAGCCACAAATAAAACAGGGAGCCAATCATCAGTGTTTTGTTGCATGTATGTATACATGCACATAAGCACATACATATGCATATACACTGTGAACCAAGGTCTTCAGTAGGTGCTATGTTGGGAAACATTATCCTTGGGCTCAGAATTAGGGAGTTATTTGAAGAAAGTGAGTACACAGGAAATACTTTCTATGGGGCAGCATATCTATATGGTCAGTTTAATGCTGGGTAAATCAATTCCTAAGCCTTACTGGTAAAGGGAGTGTCTCACTAATGAGAAATGAGTCGAGACCTCATCTTGGTACTGCCTAGGCCCACCTGAGTGTGCAGCATCATCAAAGGGTATTATTTGGGCACGTGGAGTCCCTCCTGCCCTGACAGCAAGCTGGTGAAGGTGCCGTGAACTCATCTGTCTTTGACCTTTTCCTTGCCTACCCTGCGTTTTCAACTTCCACGGTCCTGTCTCTCAGACACCTGACACCTTGACCCCATTCCCTGCCTGTCTCTCTCGTCTATCACTATAGCATGGAGACTTATTTGATATTTGTAATCCTGCCTTTTACTTTTGATTTCCCAAAAGACTTGCTATATTGTTGAAATATAGCTACAGCCATGATGTGAAAGTAAAAGGGACAAGGTATGAATTGTCCCACACTTAACTCATGATTTTCTTACCCTTTCTATAATAAAAACTAAAAATTCCTCAGACAGGTTATGTTCAGCCTTCTTGCAGCCATTTTTAAGGTATGAATTTGAAATGGTTCAGTAGTGGATCAGAGTTCTATAATGCTTGGTGAACTTAGATTAGGAAAAGTGACCCTGTGGTAATCAGTGGATAAATCCATAGTTTGGGGTAATAAGTCTGACACCTGCCTTCTCTGTAGTTATTTTTGTAAGCATTTACCAGCTTTCTTTTTATGTGTTCCTCTGCTATGCTATCTGGGAGACATAGAGCGGGATGACCTGTAACTAGAGAAAGAGGTTAATTAAAATGAGGCTTGCTTGAGTGAAGTGTAGCCACCCTTTGGAAAGCAGTGCTCTGAAATGGGAGGAGGACCAAGAAATGTTTTCATGCTTTGCCCTGTGCCGGCTCTCTCCTTGGAAAATTCCCATGACCCCTGCTGACATTAATTAAACTCAGAGCAAGAGAGGTAAGTCTGCATATTATTCTGCCCAAATGGTAAAGGGGATCTTTAATAGTAATGGAGCATAAATAGAGATGTGCATTGAATCTGGGTAACTGAAAGTCTCTTATTCTGTTGATAAAATGTGGTATTTTATAGTCTTCCAGAGTACTGCCACTTCATCTGCTGTCTCTTTCCTAGGGGACAGGTTGAGTAGTGCTGGGAAGATGGTCCTACTGTTCATGGGATTCTGCCTTTAGAAGAAGAGAAAGTGAGAGCAGGGATGAGTCATTCTTTAATTCTATTAATATGTTTTTTTGGTGGTATTTATATGCAAAAACAACTCTTAAATATATTCTCCTTGTAATCAAATTAAAAAATCCTCTGATGTTTTATTCTGTGTGTTTACATATCTGTATACCAATCTGATTCCTTTCTCACGTAGTCATCTCCCATGAATACCTCCTTGTGTTAATTACCTATTAATTACCTCTAGATTTAGACCTTCTCTGAACCACATACACTTCCTTGTCAGTCTTCACGCACCCCACATTGTTGTCTATGGTCTTTCTATGGGTTTGGATCTCTTTAGAGTTGATCCTATGTGCTTTCTGTAGTTAGGGAGTCCTGGAATTTCTGGCCCACTGAGAGCTTAAAAGCAGAATTTCTTATCCAGTGAATAGTACCCAAACAACAGTAATGCCACAGATTAGTTTTCCAGTAACTTTTGTGTTGTTTTATGGAATTTTGAGTAGGCAGGATGATGGTTGCATACGCTTATTCTACATTTGATGTCATCTTGCCATTTAAATTTAGAGATGAGATTTATT
Organism: Manis pentadactyla; assembly: GCF_030020395.1. Classification (NCBI taxonomy): domain Eukaryota; kingdom Metazoa; phylum Chordata; class Mammalia; order Pholidota; family Manidae; genus Manis; species Manis pentadactyla. The sequence goes on along the minus strand of NC_080019.1, from coordinate 210,251,590 downwards.
TATTTACTTATTTTCATTGAAGTATAGTTAATATACAATGTTATATTGGTTTCCAGTATACAACATAGTGGTTTGACAGTGATCTCCATTATTAAGTGCTCACCCCAACCAGTGTAGGTATTATCTGTCAACATAGAAAGATATTCAGAATTATTGACTATATTCTCTATGATGTACTTTCAGCCCCATGACTAATTTATATTACAATTGAAATTTTGTGCCTCTTTATCCCCTTCATCTATTTCACCCCCACACCACAATCCATCCCCTGTAGTAACCACGAATCACTTCACAGTATCTCTGAGTCTATTGCTGCTTTGTTTATTTGTTTTGCTTTTGTTTTTAGATTCCACATATAAGTGAAATCATATGGTATTTGTCTTTCTCTGCCTGGCTTATTTCACTTAGTATAATACCTTCTAGGTTCATCTATGTTATTGCAAATGGCAAAATTTATTTTTTATGGCTGAGTAATTGTCCACTGTATATATGTACCTTCTCTTCTTTATCCATTCGTCTATTGATGGACACTTTGGTTGTATCCATATCTTGGCTATTGTAAATAATGCAGCAATAAACATAGGGGAGCATATATCATTTCAAATCAGAGATTTTATTTTATTCAGGTAAATTCCTAGAAGTGGAATTACTGGGTCATGTGGAATTTCTATTTTTAGTGTTTTGAGGAACCTCCATACTGCTTTCCATAGTGACTGTACTAATTTACATTCCTACCAGTAGTGTAGGAGGGTTCCCTTTCAGAGATGAGGTTTAGGTTACTAAAATTATTTGATTGTAACTGTACTGTGTGCCTAGAAGAGTGTCTGTTAAAGGTAATTAGTAGTTCGCTGGTGAATAGTTAGGGGTAAAGCCAAGACTAGCGTTAAGTCTTCTGAGCCTTGGTTTGAGCTTGGTTTCATGTCCTCTTGGCATGACAACATACTGAATCTAAGTTTTCTACCAATTATGAACATTTGTAGGCCAGGCACTGTGTCACTTCGGAGGTAGATACTTAAAGCATAAGATCATGGTTTAAACAGCCATGTGAATTAGCATAGAGTTGCAGTAACGTAATGTAAAAAAGTTATCCTACACCCAGGAGGAATTAGCCTCCCGTCAAATGAGGTTGTTAGTGCAAATTGATAATGCAGTTGGAAACTCATGTACAACTCTGCTTTATACATTTTTTTCTGACACTTTGAACATGAAGATGATGCTAATCACTTCTGTCTTCCATTTCTGAGTTGTTTGAACCTATAATACTGACTTGGCACAAATAAAGCTAATGAGCCGAAGGCAGTATTTTGATGTTCCTTATAGCAGATATATTAAATGAAGGGCGAAGGACATGGATTTGGAATTATTTCAGGTTATCTGTAGACTTGAGCCAAATTCTGCTATGTTATGATTGACTAATCCTTCCACTCCACAAATATTTATTCAGTACCTACTATATACCAGGACTTAGGTACATAGAATCCTAGGAATAGAGCAATGAGCAATATAGACATGGTTCTCAAAAGGCTTTTAGTTTAATATGGAAAATTGGCATTCAGTGAATAATTACACAGACAAACATGTTGTTACAATTGTACTGAGTGACAGAAGATGAGAAGGGCGTGTTATCATCATTTAGCCTATTGATGCCATAGAGGTTCCATGTGTGGCTGGGAAGGGTAGTTAGGAGATGGGTCCCAGATACCCTTAGAATAGCATGTCATAAGATCCTTGCCAGCAATCTGTAGAGAAATCTGTAGACATTCTAGCACTGAGAAAACAGTAAGTTATATCTAATAACTAGCCTCCTTGGTAGAGCCATGTATTAAAACAAAGTATGTAAGAAGTCATTTATTTTCAACAGCAAATACCAGACTAAATATATCAATCACTATTTACAAACAGAGCTTTCAAACACTCCCCAGAATATTCCTTTAAGTATTTCAGTGAAGTGACTTGTTATTTGAACATTGTTCTAATTATTAAAAACACTCATAAGTGCAAATCTTTTTGTGATCCTGTGGTATTGATAAGAACCTGTAGATTTGTATCAAATAAAGTTGTATTTACTAAGGACTTGTCAGATAAAATTAACATTGTCGATTTGAATTAATAAAAATTTCCCAGTGTGGACAGAAAAAAAAAAGCCAGGCCAGCAGTCTATGCTGTTGATGCCTGAGTTACATGTTTCAGGATTTCATTAAACAGTGTTTCCCTTAATCCAAATGTTGTTTTCTCATATGGTTATTTGCTCACAGTGACTTGGTGATCTATACCAGGTATAATTTATTCTATTTTGGCACTAATTGATTATTTTACATAGGAATAAGTTTAGAATCTGTGCTTTGTACCTTCCAGAAAAAATTAGAATTACAGTATGTACAGCTTACAAGGAAAAAAAATCTCTCAGATTGTATTCTCCTGTGAGTTTAAATGTGGAAAAGTAGGTGCTATTTTTGTCTTCTTAATTATTTTTTAAAAACTAAACTTAATGATGGAATAAGATATACAGAAAAATCATGCAGGGAGTAGAGTTCCCATATATCCTATACTTGTTTTAATCTCTTACATTAATATGGTACTTTTGTTATAATCCATGAGCAAATATTGATAATCTTAATATAGTTACAATTTTGTCAGACTTGTATGATTTTGTAGGATTCCATGTTACATGTGTTTTTCAAGGTGATTATATAATTTACTGCTAAACCAGTACTCTTGGAAAAGGGTGAGATTAATACTTACTGTGGGCACCAGGTATAAACAGGGTCTGCCCAAGCACGTATGGACACCTCGTAGTACCTTTAATTTCCTGTAAGTGTTCTGTCCTCCTGTTTCCTATGGCAGGACCCTGCCTAAGCTGGGAAATTACACTATCTTCTCTCTTCTCTTTCCTTGAGCTCAGGAAATGACCTAATGGTATGAGCCTTTGACCATATTACTCGATCTGACTCAGTCTAGATACTTTGTGTTAGAATGTGGTGAGTTTCTCCTCTAAGGATTGTCATTTTGCAGTTAAATGTGATGCTTCACACAGGGTAAGATTTTATAGTACTGTTGCTGTTATTTCCCCTGCTTCTGCCTGTGCTGAATTTCCCAGCTCTTTTCATGGGATCTGTGGTTTGCTGTGTGCTTAGTTAGGCCTCTGGTTGCCATGAGCCCCTTAGTCTTTGGCTTGTGGGTCTGATTACCTTCCCTGCCCTGGCCTCTCCACCCAGCTACCCTCACTGGGAAGAGACTGTTATGTCCAGGAGATACAAGTCTTTTTGCCACAGTTAGTTATTCCTATTTTCTTGAAGTACAGAAGGAGGGAACAGAAGGCTGGCTTAGAGAGGAAGAGGAGTCATAGGCTGTGGTCTTGATCCTGTGGGAGAATGAACTGGTCCTCATCGGAATGCAGATTTCTGGGTAGCCCCAGACATGAGGACTTAGATTCGTTAGCATCAACACCCCGGAATCAGTACTTCTCCATGTACCCCTGATGATTCTAATGCACTCCAAGTTGGAGAACCAGAGCATTAGAGAATGTCTGAAAAGGGAGTACAAAAATCTATCTGAAGTGTTATTTTGTAGAGAACGCCCCCGGAAATTAAAGATCTCTCCTTTGTGTCAGAAACCACTACTAAAGCTCTGACCCAAATAAGCCTTCAAGAAATTTTCTCTCTGATTACCTTCATCTTTCCCTTTTCTCAACTATCTGTTGGCTAAGGGAAGTGTGAAAGGGTCATCTCATTGGACACAGAGAAAATGGGTGGGGATGGGCTATTACAGAGGCTTGGAAGGCTGGGGCATAAGATGGCTGAAAAATGTGAAAATTTTCTCCAAGTGGGAGTGACTGTGAATGTGATGGGGAGTCAAGGGTAGAGAAGTTTGGTGTAGGAAAGTCGAGAGGGTAAGGGAATGTGGAGCTCAGGGACAAATGTAGGTGTACCTGTAAACAAAGCACAGCCTGAAAGACACAGAGGATATTAAATCATCCTTGGGGAAGTTTCTCTAGGAGTATTCAGAAGGACAGCAGGGCATTGTTGAGGGTTTTGTTTTTCACATTGGTTTAGTAATCAATAAATATTTGCCTGGATTTTCTTTCCATGGTGTCTATTCAAAATGCAAAACTAGAAAGTTATGTGCAAGATAATGAAACTGAGTTACTGTCCAACTTCATACCCAAAAGTAAACTTGAAATAAAGACCTTAAAGTAACACATGAAACCATAAAACTCTTAGAATAAAATGGGCAAAAGTCTCTTGAACATAAGCATGAACCAATTTTTTTCTGGACACATCTCCTTGGACAAAGGAAACAAAATAAAAATGAACAAGTGGGACTACATCAAACTGAAAAGCTTCTGTACAGCAAAGGACACCATCAGCAGAAAAAATAGGCATCCCACAGTATGGGAGAATATATTCATAAATGATTTATCCAATAAGGGGTTAACATCCAAAATATGTGAAGGACTCATATGACTCAACACCAAAAAACAAATACCCCTATTAAAAAATGAGTGGAGGACCTGAACAAACATTTTTCCAAAGAAGAAAAACAGATGGCCAACAGGCACATGAAAAGATGCTCCACACTGCTAATCAGCAGGGAAATGCAAATCAAAACTGCAATGAGATTTCACCTCACACCACTTAGAATGGCCACTATCCAAAGAACAAGAAGTAACAAATGCTGGCGAGGATGTGGAGAAATGGGAGCCCTCCTACCCTGTTGGTGGGAATGTAAATTGGTGCAGCCACTGTGGAAAGCAGTATGGAGTTTCCTCAAAAAACTAAAAATGGAAATACTATTTGACCCAGTAATTGCACTTCTAGGAATTTACCCTAAGAATACAGGATTCCAGTTTCAAAAAGACATGTGCACTCCTATGTTTATCGCAGCACTATTTACAATAGCCCAGATATGAAAGCATCCAGTGGTGTCCATCAGTAGATGAATGGATAAAGAAGAAGTGGTACATATACACAATGGAATATTCAGCTATAAGAAAGAAAGAGCTCCTGCCATTCATGGATGGACCTAGAGGGTATTATGCAAAGAGAAATAAGCCAGGTGGAGAAAGACAAATACCATATGATCTCACTTTTTTGTGGAATCTAAAAATAAAACAAAATAAATAAAATAGGAGTCTCAGACACTGAAGAGTGACTGGTGGTTAGCATGTAGGAGGGGTTAGGGTGAGTGGGTGTGGGGGGAAGGGGGATAAAGGTGCTCAAAAATTCTTAATCATAACATAAACTGGTCACAGGGATGGTAGTACAGCTTGGAGAATATAGCTAATAATTCTGTAACATCTTCCTATGTTGACAGATAGTAACTGCACTAGTTGGGGGAGGATTTAATAATGTGGGTAACTGGTGAACACTGTGTTTTATACTTGAAACTAATATGAGACTATATATCAGCTATACTTCCATTAAAAAGTGCTGTTATATTGAGAGAGAGCTTTCAAATACCTTTATTGGTTTAACTGGGAGGGATTTCCAAGTGTTCAAGGTGAATAGAATCTGTGTTCATGTTTAGCAGTATTTCTTTATCATATATGTAATGAGCCTCTACATTACACATATACCATGCTAGGCACTGTTTAAGAGACAAAAGCATTCAAAAAGCTTTTGTTCTTGGAATGGAATCAAGATTTGCACACATGAAAAATGAAGTAGTAATAGAGTGTATGTGATGCTGAATGTCTCATTCATTTCTCAGTAGCTTGGAGGGGATGGCTTCTACAATGAGGTGTCTTGGTATAGACCTCAAAGGGTGAAATAAGGGAAAATAAAATGAGCATTTTAGATGTATAGCTTATCATTAAGGCATATGCTTGCCTGGTCTGAGGATATATAAGTTGCTCCATCTCGTTGACACAGGTTGTATCTGGGAGCGGTTGGAGATACTGTGAAAGTTGGGGTCAGGTTATAAAGGGTCTTAAAAGCCAGATTGTATATTTCAGTTGAAGTTCATATGGATCTTTGAGATCTTTGAGTATAGACCTCAAAGGGTGAAATAAGGGAAAATAAAATGAGCATTTTAGATGTATAGCTTATCATTAAGGTATATGCTTGCCTGGTCTGAGGATATATAAGTTGCTCCATCTCGTTGACACAGGTTGTATCTGGGAGCGGTTGGAGATACTGTGAAAGTTGGGGTCAGGTTATAAAGGGTCTTAAAAGCCAGATTGTATATTTCAGTTGAAGTTCATATGGATCTTTGAGATATTTTGATATGAGAGAAGTAATATGCTAAAAATCATATTTTAAAACATTTATTGGTTATATGTTGCTGAGACGATTGGAGATTGGACTCAGCAGAAGGAGGTGAGTTAAGATGGTCTTTTGGTAATGTGAGCACAGTTAAGAGTCTGACGAAAGTCTGACCTTGGTGGGGGTGCTACTTTTATCTTCTTCTAGGTGCAAAGAAACTGAGGTACATAAAAGTTAAGTTACATGTCCAAAGACACATGGCTAGTGACTAAAGGGTATAGGAATGCACTATCCCATATTGTAGCCATCAGCAACATGAGGCTATACCAATTTAAGTGAATTAAAACAAAATATTTAAAAATCAGATCCTCAGATCCCTGCATTGCATTTCAGATGTCCAACAGCTATATGTGGCTAGTTGCTACCACATTAGACAGCATACACATAGAACATTTCTTTAATTGCAGAAAGTTCTGTTGGGCAGATGTGAACATATTCATTCTCACTCCTGAGTCCATGTTCCTAAAAATCCACTCCACCACCCACCACGAACAACTCTGTGGCTTCTGATTGGAGAGTTAGCCCAAAGGGAGGAGAATCACATATGACTAGTGTAACGTTTAGCAGTTTCCTTATCAATGTATTAATAACATTTTTATAAGCCTAATGTTTTTAAATTCTTTGTAGAGTGTGAGGTTAAGTTAAATTATATTGGAGGAAAATAAGCTATATTAATCCAGGATGACGTACCTCTACATGATAATATACTTTAGTCTCCTGAGAGGTACAGACTGTAATCTGTTTGTAGCTGGGGCCTCGGTTCTTATTTGAAGATTCCATTTAGCAAATTAGCACCTTGGGAAGATAGCATAATCATGGTTATAAGTCCTGTCCCCTCTCAGGTATCTCCTTAAGTGGCTCGTAGCTCAGGTCTACACTTTTAAAATGGGCTACAAAGTATACTGAAAACATGGATGTCTTCCTGCTCTGAGCACAGTGTTGCTACAGGAAGGATGCCAATCGTATTGCTGTGTGATACAGGATCTGGGTTAATGTTAAACTGCAGAGACATTTATTTCCTATTTCAAATGAAAATGGAGACTCTTGCTGCTATTAAGGGGAGCCAGCATGTAATTCTTTAGCTGTTAGGATAGTGATCTTGCATTTCCTGTAAACATAGGCATTTGGCCAATATGTTTCACCAGTTGATAGTGTCAGGTCTCAGGAAGACTGAAACTTTTCTTTTAAACAGAGTGGCTTGGATGTTCTATTTGTAAGCTGTGCTGCTAGGTGGTGGTGTGCTGTATAATTTTGGGAGGGTATCCGTTCAATTGTGCTTTCTCCTAATTACCACAAGGCAATCATGCAGAATATTGGACTTCATGAACATGTATCATGCAAGGTACACGTTCCCCTTTCCCAAGCTGCTCAGGATATACTACTGGGGTGTAGGAGTCTTCGTGTTGCTTTGTAGCAGTGTCAGGACAAGGCCAATTTATGGGTGCAGATGGTGAGAATGCTGGCTTCCCACCCTTGGGAAACTTCAAAACAGTCCTGAGAAATAACTTTTCTTTTTCCAAGCTTAATGTTATGGTCAAGTTTAAAGGTCATCTGTAGTATGACTTAGTCAAGTCTGGACCATCATTTAATATATATCAAACAACAATTTGACAAAAGTGAATTGTGTTCATGCAAAGTGGGCTGTTGTTTTGCCTCTGGGCTTGTTTCTGGATTTATCCACTTCCTTCAGCTCTCTTGCAAACTTGAGAGATTCATTCAGGCCTCCACCTCATGCTGAAAGCAGGGTCCCAGACTCAGGATGAAGATGATTAAGGGAATTTCCATTTTGTTTAATGTCTAAAAGTACAGTTTTCATTCGTAAGCCATGGTTCAGAAATCTTGCATTGGATGCTATGTTTTTGGTTCAATTGACTTACATGATGACATAGTTTTTCAATGTGAAGAATTTGAAAGGTCTCCATTGTTTTGTCCTGGGAAACTGGAAGGCGTAGAGTGTCTTACTGACCCTGAGCAGTTTACTTTGGTTCGGCAGCTACTGGCATCAGAGATGGACCGATGCTCTTCCTTGGCTGCTGCGCCAAAAGTCTGCTCTTCAGAGTATTGCCGGGTGAGTGGGGTTCTTCTTGCGCCTTCAGAATTACTCCCATCTCTGGACAAGATGCCACACGGGGGGTGCTGTCCCCAAACCCAGCACTACTGTTCTTGAAAAAAACAACAGGCCGTGATTATGTGTGGCCTGAAATTTGGGGAAAACAAAGTAAATTGGGAAACCAAGAGCTACTTCATTGTTACTCAGAACATTTACTATACATCAGAATCTATTAAAACACTTACCTACATTTGCTTCCTTTTGACACCCATTGTCTGACTACCAATCTCCTAGAAACCCAGAGGCCAGCAATAGTAACACCAGTGAAATTACTTAATCTCTCAGATTCTTTATTGAAAAACTGGGATGAAAATTACGTTGATCTGATAATGTGTGTGTTAGTCAGGTAGGGCTGCCATAGCGGAATGCCATGGACTGGGTGGCTTAAAAAGCAGCATTAATTTTCTTACAGCTGTGGAGGCGAGAAATCCGAGCTGAAGGTGCTGCTCAGTTGGTTTTCTTTGGAGCCTCTTTCCTTGGGCTGCAGACAGCTGCCTCCTTGCTGTGTCCTCACGTGGCCCTTCCTCCGTGCGCAGGCCTCCTTGGAGTTTCCTCCTCTTATAAGAATGCCAGTTCTATTAGATTAGGGCTTTACCATTATGGCCTCATGTAACCTTCATTATTTCATGTGAACTTTGGGAGGCACAATCAGTTCATAGCAGTTTATGTTCAGAATTAAATGAGGCAATGTATGTGACGTGCTATCACAGTATCTAATTTATAGTGAGCACTCAATACATAAAACAACTCAATTTATTGAGTGCCTGCCATCTGCCAGGCATTACTCTGGTGCTAGGGATGCCACAGTGAACAAGACAGATGCAAGTTTGTATTGATGTGGAGTTTATATTGCATTACAATTGGTTATCATTAGCAAAAAACAGTAAGTAAGTAACCACTCACAGAAATCTTATTCTATGGTTGCCTAGAAAATTTTATTGGAGTTCTGATTGGTAGAGTGTAATTGGTATGTGATGATAGTGGAAAAAGTGTGGACTAGTAAATTTGAGCCTCAACTGGCTCTGGCTTTAACTGTGGACTTTGACAATTTCTTAACTTTCTTGGGGCCATTTTTCTTGGGCTACTCCCTTTAGTAAAGGAGATTGGAGACTGACCTGGTCAATGATCATTCTTAGTCTACAGAAATCTGTAGACAGTCATCCTGAACTGTGTTTTGTATTTCACGATGCATTTATAGAAAATGTTATAAGGGTCTTTGGAGTATTTTTCTTGTATGGAATGGCTTCAGTTCCTTCAATTTTTAAATCCATACTTGGCAAGGAAAAATAAATTTCATTTGAAAGGCAGCTGTTCAGGAAAAGAATCAGGTTGATGTTTTGAATATCTAAGCACATTAAGTTTTAAAAGTCAATGCTATGTTACTGAATTCATTTTATGTCATAACTATACTGTGCAGAAAACTAACTTCTCAAAAAGAGATTTCATGGAAATGCAAAAACAAGCATAAGATGGATGTTTATAGGATGCCCAAATTTTCATAAATTTGACAGACACGAACATTTCCTATATTATAGACAATTTCCTGTAAATGAATTTCTGTTTAAATTTAGTTTCAATGCATTTGGTTGATCCCCCACCAACCTTACCCCAAGCCATCTGCATGGTCTTTTGTAAATGGCATATATCATGTTTATTAAAGCCTTCTTGCATGTTCTAAGTTTTAAAACAAATTATGAAGCAAAAATCTCTAAGGATTTACAACTTCAGATAAAAAAAAAACACAGCAGGTTTATAGGTTAATGTAACAATTTCTAAGCCAGACCATGCATTTTCTGGATATGTGTATGAATTCTTACTTCAGGCTCTTGTTATTAGATCTTTCATAATCCTCATCATCATGAGAATTACGTCATGCAGGCTGACTAGGGACAGGAATCAATCATGCTTTGTTTCTCTAGCTCTGTATCGTTTTTCAGCTAAGCTTCTTATTTTCCCAGATTTCTTTCATCCTCTTTCCCACCTCTCAATCTGAACTGAGACCTGGATTCTCATAAATTCAAAACACTGTACGATTCCTCTACTTAAAAATTGAGTACAGGAAACTTTTCCTTGAGTAGGAGTTTGCTCATTCCTGTTCTTAAGTATAGTTATCCATTGATTGTCATTTGTTTTATTCAACCCCTTTACACACATTGCTTTATCATGTGCCAGGCTCAAGGTTAAGCTCAGGAAGAATCAGTGAAATAAAATAGGCCCTGGATGGAGGGGTCCATTCACAAGGAGAAGAGATGTAGACCTGTGGGCCCCACTTGCTTTGCAAAGAACAGTGGCATATAAAGGTTTTCCAGAGGTTGCCTTTTTCCTGGGGACCCCATGGAAGGTCTCCCAGAGGAGCTGCTGTTAAGATAAATATGGCAAAGAGTACTAGAAATCGAAAGAAAAGGTGGGTGCTGGTTGGCAGGGCATTTTGGTGAGTAAGCACTTGGTCATTGCTCCTTTGCCACCTGTCTTCTGTGAGCAAGGAGAGTGATCAGGTCTCAGAGCTGAAGCAGCCCTTGTCCCTGTTCACAAGGAGCCCCTGCTTATTTTCGGGCTGGGGCCTTGGGTCTAGTCTGTGGCAGTCACAGGAAAAGGCCCGCAGAGTGGGCTGGTCTTGGCACCTTCCCTTTCCTTTAGCCTCTGCAGGGAGAGCAAATATGGCTGAACTGCAAGAAGGAGGGGTCATGGAGGCCCCAGGGGACAGGACGAGGAGGGCTTCTTTCCTCTTCTCCCCACTGGAGTCTCTGTGTCTTCTCACTACTGGGGCCCTCAGAGCTCAGGGGAGAGGAAAATGGGCCCTTGTTCCTGGAGTGGGTGACGTGATGTGGCCCTCTTCACTGCCACCCTCCCTCCTGTGTTCTTCACGGACATCACTCACCTGCTCATAGTCCCCTCCTTGCTGAGCTCAGATGGGGGTCACTGTCCTCAACACAGTGCTCTGAACTTCTGCTGGTATTGGTCACGAAGTGGCATGTGAGTCAAAATATTTAGGCTTTTCTTGTCCTAGAATTTTTTAAAAAGGGTTAACCTTGTATTTAATTCACAGGATTCTAGACTGTGAGATCCAACTCCAACCCTTTCACTTTATGAGGAGGGGAAAGGCAGACAGACTTAGGAGAGACGCCTCCTTCAGGAGGAAGAACATCACGCAGGTGTCTCCAGTGGCTTTCTCCGGGGAGCCCACACAGTCAGGGGCGCGGTGGCGTTTCACTCCGGCTGAATGCAGGGGGGCCTAACAGTCATTAGGGGTGATCAGCCACGTCAAATAGCTCACATATGGGAAAGATTTTAAATTTCCTTGTCTTCTAGGGCAAGAATATGTATTGAAAGTCCTTGCATACAATCTTAAAATTTCATTTTTTTTCCCCTTCCCACACATATTTCTCAAGTCCCTAAAGCCTCGCCTCCCCTAAAATTTCCCTCAGATCGCACATGCCCCAGGGCACTTTGAGTTGACACACCATCCTCCTGGGATGCTCCCGCCTCTGAACGATTGCAGTCTTGTTCTCAGAAACACTCGTCTGCACTTCCTCACATACTGATGTGTGTGTGGGAAATGTTCATTTCCAGGAAGAATTCTTTCATTTCCTGAGGCAAAGGAGAGTTAGTTCCTTCCTGGAGAAGTCTCATTACTGGTTTAAGACTAATGATGGCAAGAATTTATAAAGTGAAGAAAGGGGAAATGGAGAGGACACAAACATGTTTAGTTGCCTGAGGCAGGACCTTTCCACAGGTGTGCTGGGAGGAACTTTGTTCAGATAGAACAAGGGAAAAGAAGGTCCCGGCCGAGAGTATGGAAAAGGCTGAGTTAGGCAGAACTTAATATTAATAGAATCAATGAGGCAAAACTAATCATCGCCAACATCTGCTGGGCACTTGCCATGTGCCAGGCACTCTGCAAAGTGCTTTTTGCACATTGCTACATTGAATTTCCTCAAAAACTTTATGAGGGAGGAATTACTTCATTTCCGTTTTGTAGATGAGGGAATGAAAGCTCAGAGAAGTTAAATAATCTGCTCAAGGTTCACAGCCAATAAAAAGGGAAGCTCAGAAACAAGTCTGTCTGAGCCTAGTATCAAGCTCTGACCACAAGGTTTTTTTTTTTAAACTTCAGAACCTCCCAAAGCTCTTAGTATTTTTATAGGCCTTTGGTCTCTCCAGACACTGGTGGAACAGAGAGCGTTTTCCAAACCTATCTTCAGAAATGTTTCTTCTCCCTTCAGATTATCTTGTGAGACTAGCATTCTGAGGAATATGTCTTGGGATAAGTAGAATTCTTATATAAGAGTTTTATTATACATAACAGTTTTGTCTTTATTAACAAGTTTTTATAGCCACTGCATTTACTTCTCATAACCTCAGCACAAGGTACATTAAGTATTATTACAGCCATTACATGGGGAAATTTAGATATATCAAATTCAAGTAACATCTTTCAAGATTCACATTAAATCATGTTAAGAGTAGAGGCTGGAATATAGTCAAATTAAGGAGATCTAAGAGGATATGAAGTAAATTCTCACCATTTTCAATGCTGGTTATTACGATATGGTGAAGAGTAATTGGGTTTTGCAAAGACAGGACCTTCAATAAGTTAAAAATGAACTTGGATATATGTTAAGTATTTCCTTTTTCTAGAGTTAGGCCATGCTTTTGAAACAGATTTATGTTAGAGAAGGGAAAGGAACCATTAATGAAATGGAAATACACAGGAGAGCTTGCCATTAGAATGGAAGGAATAGACCATTGATCAGTGTGGACTCTCTTTTTTAGAAAGCCTTTCCATTAAACTTCAAATGCATGTGGGTTCAAACTAAGCCAAATGCCCGTTCTTAGGTATTGGGTAAATGCTTCTTTAATCTTGAGGAACAGAAATCAGTTTTGCCTTTGTCAGAGGTTTGATGATGAGCGACAAACAGGATTCTCAAGTGATAAATCTTTGCTGTAATTGTCCTTAAAACAGTTGTTTTCCAATATCATTGATTCATCATAACTTTTGTTCAGGTGGTGGTTAATTGAGTGAAATGTCTTCATTTCTTTCTCACTGATAAATACAAATTGTTCAAGGCCAATGATTAAATCATGATGCTTGTTCACCATATTTCTCTCTCGGGATTCTTTTTCACCTCTGTTCACAATAGCACCTTCATCATTATTACTAATGTTCTTTTATTTACCTATATTCAACACCATCACTCAATGGAAGCATAACTGGTGTACATACCATGGTCAAAGCTCAGCATTTCTTCCATGACAGCTTCTTTTCATTTTGTAACTTTTTTGATAAGCAAGGTGGTTTGCTAAGTTCTCTCCATTCCATGCATGGAATCATTGAGATCTTCACATGCAAGCTTGTTTTAAAAATCTGTGCCAAGCATTTGTTCGTGTGGACTTACCAACATCGTTCCAACATTAACAACTGTGTAAGTGGCATCCTCAAGAGGAACTCCTGAAGGAAATCTTAAATCCCTTAGTTCCTTCTTCAATATAGAAAGGGTAGAATTTTTTAAAAAAGTACTTGTACCTTTTCTTCATGGACCATAAAATTCCTTGGTCATGGGCTTTATTATAGATATTTACAAAAATTACATTTTGTATGTAATCTAGGTATCTAGATTATCTACACATATATATAGGCATTACATTATATTATTATTATTGATATTACATTGCCAGGAAATAAACACCATGACTTTATTTTTCATAAGCAGTTTGGGGGAGAGACACAGACAGTTTTCTTATGTCTTAGCAGGTTGTTTGCAAATATATTCTCCTGTTCCATAGGTTGCCTTTCCATTTTGTTGACTGTTTCCTTTGCTATGCAGAAGTCATTTCAGTTTTTAAAACTTTGGTTTTCAGAAATAAGAATTAGGGTTGACGGCCCTGTATTTTCCTGAGTTAAATGCTCTTTGCTGATGCTCCCGTCATCACAGCAATAGGCATGTGTGCTGTGTGTTCACGTATCTCTTATTTTTCGTAATGGACTGTGAGGATCTGTCTTAATCATTTTTTTCCTTAGTGTCTACTAATTAGGAGGCCCTCAGTAAGTGTTGAATTAATAAATACATACTTCAGGCAATTTAGATGTTTAAGAAAGAGGGATTGATGGGGGCTGGAGGAGAAAACTGAGACAGATCAGGTTGTGCGTTTATATCGTGGTTTCTCATCCTATGCACGAGTGACAGTGTGGGCCAGGCAGTCCTTTGATGTGGGGGCCGTCCTGTGCATCACAAGATGTTTAACAGCACCCTTGGTCTCTGCTCACTAGGGGATGCCAGTAGCAGAGTGATAAAAAAAAATATTTTGAATATTTTGTGATATTCAAAATATTCATGTGATAATAAAGAGGATCTTGAAACATTGCCAAATGTTCCTGGGAGAAAAATCATCATCAGTTGAAAACTGCTGGTGTACACAGTCTGGGACTTTAAAGTTGTATATGTCTGAGTTAAAATATTATTCTGCATCTTATGAGCAGGACAAGTAAATCTCTAAAAGCCTCCAGTGTCTCATTTATAAAATGAGCCTAATAATAGCACATATTTCCTAAGATGATTATTAAGATTACATTGATAACATGTAAGACTTCTGGCAGATACTAAGAGCTCAATAAAAGATAGCTTTGAAACCCTATCAGTGGTACCCAGATACACCCAACAGTTAGGTGTAGGGTGACAGACCTCGATCTAGAGCTCTGTTTCTCTCTGTATGTTTCTCTGTGTGTGTCTCTGCCACCCTCTCTCTCTGTTGCTCTGTCTCTGTGTCTGTCTCCCTGTCTCTGACTCTGTGTCTCTGTATGTGTGTGTGTCTCTCTCTAGTTCTGTCTGTCTGTCACAGGACCTGGGAAGAGAACACCAGTATGGTACAAACAGCAAGCAGTGCACTCCGGCAGGAGTAGGCAGGACAGATCAGACAGCTTTGTCTTCTTAGAAGTACAAGAGGGGCAGAAGTTCCTGTTGAAGTGGCAGACTCCAGCAGAAATGTCATACTTGATCTGATAAGAATTTGGGAAATATTTAAGGTTCTTGATAAGAGGATAGTAATATTTCAGATTCTGTAGTTGGAAGAGATGAAGGTTGCAGAGATGAATCAAGATGTGGTAGTGGTGATGCAGTCACAGAGTGACAAAGGCATAAGGTGATGGAGTCAGAAGGCGGCAGTTGGAATGGTCAGCCCAGGAAATACTGGACAGACTGCGTAACTGGCAGGGTCAGGCATGTGGCAGAACTGGAAGAGTGTGGGCTTTTGAATGAGATCAGAGTTGAATTATTGATTCTTCCAAATTCTAGTGGTGGATTGATGGGCAGCTCAGGAGCACTGAGCTGTGGTTTTTCTGTGACATGGTCATGATCATGGCTATCTTGAGGAAGTGTTGGGATGGTTTGGAAGCGTGAAGTTTAGAAGGAAATATTAGGCATCCAATAAAAGGCAGCTGCAATTTATAGAGATCAAAGAAGGAGTGAAGTCAGAATTGAGTTGTCTTGGAGTGTGAAGGAATAGAATAGCGTAGATGGAGAGTGGAAGCAATCCGATTTTATGTGGAGCAGCCTAATTTAAATCTGATTGTAAAGTGAGTAAATTATCAAAAGCAAGGGAGGCTTGCAGCAAACCAGTCTTACATTTTATAGCACTGTTGGGTGTCTGCGTGCCCCAAACCAGGTCATTTTTAGTTTTTACAAGCCTAGATGGATTTGGAATGCTTTGGTTTGCACTTGAATACAAAGCCCACCCCGTCCAAGAAGTACCATGAAATACGGCTGAAGACATCTGTGATATTGTTTATACTACAGTGTGGATGTGGGACCTGATGAATGAGAATAATAGCTGGTTGCCAATACCAGATCATGACAAGGAAATTCATTGCTGGGAACTTCCTATAAAGAACGGATGGTACTATCAATCCATTCTATCAGTCAGAAAGTTACTTTTTGAGAAATTATCCTTTCTGCCTCTATCCTTTTCCTTCTCATAGTACTGCAGTTTGATTTAATGCTTTTCTCTTGATGCCTGCTTTTGCACAAAATGCTTTTCGCTTTTCTAATGCTGTGCCACTCACTGACGATCATTAATTCAGAGTGTTAGGGCTTGCTGCAGATTTTATCAGGCATTGCGATAAATTTTGTTATTTGTATTTTTTGGTTATGTGTGTTTGTGAAATTGGTATGAGCTTCATAATGCTTTTGTCTGTGGGCATTGGATAGTATGTATTTAAGACTTTAAAAGCTACTCCGTCTATCTCCGACCTCCCCTTTCACATTTATGTGTAGGTTTATACCCTTGGTTGGGGTAAATGTGATCTGGTGGATAGCTATGGTTTTTGCCTGCCCTAAATTTTTTCCTTCTGATTCTGATAAATTGTACCTTGCTTTTCTGTTGGAGGCCCAGCGACAGCTCCATGTTGTTCTAATTGTACCATCAATCTTGATCCCCCTGGGAAGAACACGCTATTCATTTTGCCTAGAAGACTCCATTCTTCAGTCACAGTGATTTGTTTATGGTCTGGCACTTTCATTCATTCATTCAGCAGTATTTACTGAGCACTACTATGTGTTATGTGCTCATGTTTGTTGTGGATACAACAGTATGCAAAAGAGGGTCTCTGTGCTTATAGAATTTACATTTTAGTTGAAGAAGGCATAAAATAAACCAATAAACAGAAATAAGATGTCAGAATGGTTTTAATTTAAAATATAAAAGATATGTAAGAGGATTGAGAGTTAGGGGATGAGGGGTAGCAACTTAAGAAAGGGGGTTCATGGAAGACCTCCATGATGTGATACTCAGTCTGAATGAAGTGAGGGGATAAACTACACTTACATTGTAAAGAAAAGTATTTGGGGGCAGGTGGGTACTGCAAGTGCAAAGGAAGGCAATAGTGTGAGTGATAGGGAATAAGGTCAGAGAATTAGCTGGGGGCCAGAATATCCAAGAGCTTATTGTTTATGATAAGGTCTTTCATTGACTGGATTGTAAAGGGAAGTCATTGGAGGGTTTTGAATATGGCAGTGAGAAGGGTTAATTTTTAGAATTGCCCCTGAGATGTGGCATATGGATCCTGGTAGAGAGAGAGCACTTCTCCACCTTCAGGGTAATAAGCTTTGAGGATGGTCTAAGGTGGAGCTGCTCATAATCCTCTTCTTGGTCACATGCAGAAGAGGCAGTTATAACACTGAAATAAAGGAGCCATTACCAAAAGGGAAACAGGAAAAAGCTGATGTAGGAGAGGGGCAGGAAGAAAAGAAGAGCTTTAGTAACATAAGGCCTTGGTTCCAGCCATTCCTGAAGTACCTCTGCTTATGTGAACCAATGTGCTCAATTTTTTGCTTAACCTCTGTGGAGTGTGATTTGAGAGACCTCATTTGTTACCTAAAGATTCCTGAGTAGTGATTATTGTTTTGATGGTGGACATTAGTGATATCCAATTTTTATTTATAAAAATGAAAAAAACTTCCACCATGTTACGTTACCTTATTTGAGTCTCACAGTATGGCAAGGGAGGCAGACAATAAATAATTAGTGGCATAGAGATGAAGAGGGAGGTTGAAGGCATCGCACCAAGTGGTTTCCTCAATGCTAAATACGTAGTAATTGGCAAAGCCATATTTGAAAGAAGGTGTGTGTGGTCATAAGTCTATACTTGTTCCTTGATACTTTAGCAGCTCCTGTGGTGGTTTTAAAATGTGTCCTCAAATTCTTTGATACTCCTACTTTCAAGAGGTCAAGAGGTAGAGCTTAATTCTCCTCTTCCCGAGTGTGTGCTAGACTTTGTGACTTGCTTCTAATGAATAGGGGAAAAACCAATGGGACAGTGCAGCTTTGTAGTGTAGGTCCTCAGAGGCAGTGCAGTTTCTTGCTCTCAGTTGGATCCCTCACTCTGAGGGGAGCCCATTGCCATGCCATCAGGACACCCAAGCAGTCCTTTGGGGGTGAGGAACTGAGGCCTTCAGCCAACAGCCAACAGAGTGAGCAACTTTGGAAAATGGCCCTGGTCAAGCTACACATAACTGCAACCCCTGCTGACGTCCTAATTGCAATCTCATCAGTCACTGAGTCAGAACCACTCAGCTAATGTGTCCTGGATTCCTGATCCTCAGAAATTCTAACATAGTAATGTGTTTGCTTTGAGCTGTTATGTTTTGGGGCAATTTTTAATGCAGGAATAGATAACTGATATAGTTACCTTCTCAGATTTCTCTTTAGTCCTGAGTAGTTTGAAGACTCTTCAAGTAGTTAAAAAAGCTATGCTTTCTTCCATTTGGTGACCAGTCGGTGCGCTTTCTAATGAAAGATAACGTCAAAGGTTTAAGTATATATGGTATTACTGTAGATTCCAGTTCAGAATTGGTTTTTGCTTCTCTGAAGAGGGCTGCTTTGATTAGGATGATATAATTGGATGACAACACAATGGTCCTAAGTTTATCTCTTATGAAACAGAAACCCTAAGGGAAATACTCATATCTTAGGTATGGAAGTTTACATAATGGATACAGTTATTCCACTGGTATATTTAAAAAATCAGGTCTTGACTTCAGTAAACACATAACAAAATTTAGTCAATCAATTAAAACATTGTAAATGATAAGAAATATAACTGATTTAAAATATTTTGCATAAAGAAGTGGTATGATATATCAAATGATACCTTGGTGGGTTATTATGCAAATGTTACAATTTATATTGTCAAAAAAAATGTAGCAACCTGGGAAAATGAGTAAAATCATACAAGTCTGACAAAATTGTAACTATATTGAGATTATGTAATTATTAAATATAAATATGGATTAGGATAGGAAAGTAAAATTAAAAGAGGTTATTAGTGAAGTCTGCCTGTCTGAATCTCTGTACTTATAATATCACTTGTGTACTTTTAAAATATTGCATTCAAATTGGACTTAATTTTCCAGATGTGCTCTCATTAGTGGGACCATTGCCTATGATAATCTTGACTCTGTTATTAATGCAGTGTGAGTTTTGGATTCCTTGCTTAGCTGCAATTTTTATGTAAACTATGAAACATCTCCCTTTTTTATTACATCTTGAATTACATCTCTAAGTTTTAACAATTGGGTTAATGGGATCTGAGTATTTTCATGTGTGTAAAATTTATTTGGCAAAAGGATTGAATTCAGTATTTTAAGAGGTTTCTGTTCTAGAGTTTTCCATATTTTAGTTACCCTCAAGATTATGGTCATGGTCATGAAGAAGCCATGCTATCATTTATGAAATTTTTTTCTTTAAATAGAGTAATATGTACATATGTTGCTGTCACCCCTTGCAACCTCAGACATCACTAATCCATTGCAAAAATTGAGATAATAAACCCAGATGGGGCCTCAGAATTCTTGTCATCACAGGGCCCAGGGAACCACATTTTCTAGTCTTCCTGCTAAACTTAGCCGTGTGGCTAGAGCTCACTGATGACTTGTTAGTGGACCAAGATAAATGAGCTTTTCTGTCACCTTCCTTTCTACAATGATGTGATGTTAATTGCTTTATGAAATGCAAATGGAAATATTTGATGAAAAATTAAATCTATCTTGGTTGTTTCCAAGTGAGGCCACAGGTTAGTTTTATAGCGAATTGTTAAAGATCTTCATTTATTTTTTTCCACGGCCCCTGAGTCAAGATTATTGCCTGTGTACAGGGTTTTCTCAGTTTGTTTTAGAAGTAGAAAAAATTCTCTGAGTGGTAGCTTAGATTATTTTTTCCCTCAATTTTTTACTCTTTCCCAGTCAAAGAACACTATACCTATCTGCTGTGATGCTGAGCTTGATGGGCCACGTGACTTGCTTTGGTTAATAGAACAACAATAGAATGTGACAGGCAGAATAGAATGAGAAGAGAAGGTGATGGTAAGCAGAGCTTTAAATGTGTCTGTGTTGTTGGCTTGGCCTGTGCCGTTAGAAGAACATGTTTCAGGTAGCTGGCTCAAGGAGAATAGAGTGGCCTGTGGACCTGATCAGAATACAGCCTGCAGCCAAACCCAGCCATGGTCAGTGGGGTCATAGCCTACAGACCCATGAGTGAGAAATAAATGCTTATTTTTTGAGCTGATGAATTTAGGGTCTTTATATTACACAGCTACAGTGCAGCAAAAGCTGACAAGTATACTCAGTGAATACAGTTGTCTGGAAAGTATAATTTCTGTGCAAGATGGCAAGGAGAGAAACAAAAGAAATAGTCCTCAAACAAACTTCCAATTTTTAGAGAAAAAGAGGGAAAAGAGTAAGAAATGAAAGGATGTTAACAAAGATATCAGAGACACACTTAATAAAGAGGAAACCAATAATAAGTTCTTATTGGATAAATGAATATTGATTAAAAAGCAACTATAGTGTAAGGCCTTTCTTATGGGGGCCCCTGGTTCTGGACTTGCCGTGTTTGAAAGTTGTTTGTGTCACAGTTTTCTTACAGGAACACTGTACTTTAGAGGGCATCTCATTTCTGCTTGTTGCTGAGTATCCAGTGGCTAACCATTCCTCCAGCGACCTATCTGAAATGCTATTCTCAAATATTTCATTAAAAAACAGAGTTATTCTCTAGAGGGTAGAAGGCTCAAAAGGAAAATTTGCCCCCTCTATCAATACCAAGAAGGCAGTCTGGTTCATGTTTGCGATAGTTTTGCACAGTTCTCTAGTCTTAAGTTTCCCAAATTTCATTCACTCTCAAAATTTTCTCTGTCACATAACATCTTTACTCTTATTTATATAGTTTTTCCTTTACTTGGACTCATTACCTGTGTTTCATTTAAAAGTAAATTCATTTTGTGCTTGTAGAAGAGGAAGTCCAGGTCCACTGTGGTGTACAGGCAGCTAAGTGTCTTCTAACAGTGGGGTGGGTCTGTTTGCAGTACAGAATTTTTTCTGGGGTTTTTCAAGGCCCACATTTCCCAGTTTCCCTTTGTAGATGTGGTCCAAACACTAGACCTCTCCTATGAAGTGTGAGTGAAGTGAGGTGTCACTCTGGGCTCAGAACTGTAAGCACTGTGTGCACATTGTACGTGTCTCTGCTCCTTTAATGGGCTGGAAGCAGACCTGAGAATTTAGGGGATGGCAGTGCCACAGAGGGAGGTAGCCTGGTGTCCTAGTTCCCCAGGTGTATGAACGTGGCCGCTCATTAGTGGCCCTCCATAGACTGTGACCTGAGCAAGATGTGAACTTTGGTTGTGCTCAGGCTACTGGCAATTTCAAATGCATTTGTCGTAACAGCTGACATATCCTTATAATGTATACGCTCACAGAAAGGTAGTTAGAAAAATAAATACTAAAAATGAGAGAAGAAATCACTTTTCTACCATCTTCCACCTCGGGTGCCACCCGATAAGTGTATGACACACTGGAAAACACTGTTCTGATGGATGGCTAAGATGTCATGTGAGCAATATTTTCTTTCTTTTTCTAGGCTCTTGGGGCTGGTCAACTAGAGTACTCTTTTTTTCTTTTTTTATGTTGGTAACCTGCTGTTGAGATGTCACTGACCTTGAAATGCTACCAAATCATGTCAGTGTTCCTTTTGATTCTCAGAGGACAGCAGTCAAAGCACAAACACTCTATTATTAATAAAAAGGAGTGACTGACAGGTCAAGTGAGACATGTTTCTCCTCAGTATGCTTTCAGACTGGCAAGTTATTTAATTGAAAGTGTCCAGCTCTCTCTTGTTCCAAAGCACTGGCTTGTTTATTGCCAAGCTGTGGTCACTGTCCATGACCCACCGTGCTCATCCAGGGAAGCCTCCAGAAGGAGCCTGCTGGACCCGCCCTGCTGTTTCTCTTAGGTTCCTTTTGTGACTTTTCTAAAGGTATCTGTAGAGAAGGGTTAGGGGTTTGGGAATTTCTGTCAGGGAGGTGTGACACATTAGAGTTAGTCAGGTTAAATGCAGTTACGTAGCAGGCCTTTTCTGTGTTCCTGGGATGGTGCCAGCTTTGCTCTCTCACCCAGGGGGCAGGCTGCTTCCTTCTTATTGCCCTGTCCTCCTTTGGGGCCTTACAATCATGTCCACTAGGCTGGTGGGTGAGTACAAGGGACTGGAGATGTGGTGAGTGGGAGGCTGCTTCAGTGATTTGAAGGGGAGCATTTTGGTAAAACTGACCCTTCCAACAAACGCAGGTGAACAACTAAGATGTTCTTACACTGTCCTGTGAACCTCCTTCCCCTTCCCTGCTGTCATGCCAGGATTTCTGGCACAGCCCATTCTGTGGGATCTGTTCCCAACTGCTCTGTTGTCCAGAGGCCTGACTTCTCATTCTCATTACAAAGCTGCTGCTGATGGGACCCCACAGAACTGAACTCTGGTCTGACTCAATGATGGTATAGGAAGTGGTTTCTTTTTTTATAGAAAAGTGATGATCAGTTAATTTCTTTAGTTGTAGACTAAAAGTGAATATGTAATATGCATGCACATTGACCCAGTCATTGGCTTTTGGTTATTATAACATACTTTCTTATGTACCAGGTTGCAATTTTCTTTATGCCTAGGACCCAGAACCTGCATTTAGTGCTTGAGTTAGTGATTGAAGGTCTGTGTGGAACTGGCTGTTGACTGCCTGGTGGGAAGAGTTTCATGGGAGCCAAATTCCCTAGTGGGTTTCCTTCTATTACAATTCTTCAAAGTTCAAGAGTTGGAGAGGTCCCTAGGAAAGCCTTCTGAGTCTGTAGTGCCTAAGCTATTTGATATTTGCGGAGGCATCACTGCTGCCTTGCCTCATGGGGTACCGTTCTCACCACCACCTCTGTCCTGAGATGTACAAAAACCCCGTCTGAAACGTCCTTTGTGTTTGCTTCCTTGGTTTCCTGAATGGTGCCTCCATACATTACTTTGTGCTTAATTCTTCAACCTCTGAGTTTGTGACCTTATCACTCCTGTTAGGCAGCTAAATGGGGAAGAACATGGGTTCTGGAGCCACTCAGCCAAACAAGGGCCCAGGCTCAGTCCCCCTGTTTACTGGTAGCACACTGGTTGGGGGTCAAGTTCTTTTGTTTCTGTTTTAGCTTCTTGAACCTCACTTTCCTTATCTATCTAACAATAATACCCACCTTATATGGTGGTTATCCAAATTGACTGAGTCAGTGCTTGTAAAGCATTTAGTGTATAATGGACAGTGACTAAATCGTAGCTGCTATTATGAGTTGTGTCCCTGCCTTATCCATTATAACTCTCATGGGTGAGACTTATTTTTGTTGAAATTCCATCTTTCAACTGTCAGCTCAGGGATTCATGAAGTGTTTAGGGTAATAGTTTTCTTGAATCAACCCTGAATCTGGAATTTTCTTTATAAATGTTTACTCATTAGGAAACTTGATGATGTTGATGGTGATTAAAAATATAATAAAACAACACTGAGTAACCTTACGCCCCCATCGTTTCATTGCAATATAATTGATACACAGCATTGTGTTTAAGGTGTGCAACATAATGGTTTGCTCAACACACATGCTGTGAAATAATCATCACAGTAAGTCTAGTTAATGTCCATCACCTCACAGTGGCAAATTTTTCCTGTGAGAACTTTTAGGATCTACTCTTGTAGAAAATTTCAATTATATGATATGGTATTGCTAACTTTAGACACCATATTATATATTATATCCCCCAAACTTATTGATCTTACAACTAATAGTTTAGGTTTTCTCTACTGAAGGCTAATTATGTGTCAGACTCAAGGCACTTTGAGTCATATACCATTTGATCCCTTTGCAGCTCTGGGGTAGATATGATTTCTCATCTTAAAAATGAGAAAACCAAAGGCAGACTGTTTACATCTCTTGTGGAAGGCTCTCCAAACAGTAAGTGGCAGAGCCAGGAAATGAACCCAGCTTGTTTGACTCCCAGGTGCCTGCTGTTGATACTGTACTAAAAATGTGGGCTGGACTCAGAAACCAGACCTTGGTGTCTCGGGAACCATCTCACCTTTTCACCCTCTTGGCTGGTGGTGCCCAGTGCTTACTCCCTGGGTCAGAACACCAGAAGCACCCCAGGAATCTCAGCCTGAAATTGGTTGCATGGGGTTAGAAGAAGTGCCCACAAGTAGAAACTGTGTGAAGTATCATCTCCCTGCGGAAACGTGATGTTACAGAGAGCTCGGTGCTTGAGGGGAGGGGCTGGGGGGCTGCAGGGCCTGGTGCTCCAACTTGGGCTCGCCTGGAATTTGGTACGTAGCCTGCTCAGGGGGCCCCAGAGTGCAGGTTTTGTGGGATTGGTGCCTTGAATTCTGAAATTCCTGATACTCTTGGAGGAAGGCCAACTGTGAGCTGAACATAGGAGAGACTCACTCCCCTATGTTCCCCCACCACCCTTCTCCACCGCAGGACCTAACTAGAGGCAGTGCAAAAGGACACCCGGGAAACAGTCTACAGATGGGAGGAGGCGGGCTTGGCTGAGTGAACTGGGGATCTATCAGATACAATTGCCATTTCCGTGGCTGGCGTGGGGGTCCAGGCAGGTGTGGTGGCAGAATATGCTTTGGGGGCATAAGTTAAGTGGGCAGCTGCCCACGGAGAGAATAAACCTGGCCAGGGTCACAGGAGAGATTGAGTTTCCCCCTTGGCAAGCGCCATGCATTCAGATAACTCGTTTTGTGACAGTTGATATGATTTTAGGGCTTTAAGCCAAGTGCTGTCTTTCAACCGTGGCAGTTGTTTTGTGTGTAGTCTTCGACGGAGGGACATCTCTGCCTACTGGGTCACTTCTAGAGTAATTAGCTCTATTGACTATGTTTTCCTTTTAGCCACAAATCCTCCTAGTTAGAAGTATAAGAAACTCTGTAGCTGGCCCAGTACCACGTCTGATTTCCTGGGAGACTTTCCTTCTCTTGGAATTACTCATTTACTCTTATGAGAAAATGCTTTGGGGTGGATGAAGAGCCTGGCGTTGAATAGGGGATGGAAGAGAGCCTGCAGTTTGAAATGCTGAGTGGCGATTTCACCTCAGCCAAGCTTGTCACAGGACTGATGAATGGTCCCCTCCAGCATGCTTGCTAGTGATGTGAAAATCTCCCTCGGGTCCCGGTGGAGGCAGAGCTCACCTGTCTGCATCCAGAGGCAGTAGGTGGTGCTGTGGTGTTAACGGAGGGAGAGAAAAAGTGCTGTAGAGAAAAAAATATACGGAGGCGTCAGGGGTTGGGGAGACTCGCTTAAAGAAGGGCTCAAGATGAATATGCATTCTCATTCAGTGTCTTTCCCATTCAGGTGAGCATTTTCCCTTTCAGATCTGGAGTTGCACAGGGAAATACAATTACAGTTGCAAGCTACATGGGGCTCTTTCAGACCCACTGCAGATGCCAGTGGCATCCTGCTGACGGGCTGTGCTGGCTGCACCTAGAGCAGAAGTGCAGCTCTGAGCTTCTCATGCTGCTCGGCTCTGTTTTTTTTCCTTGCATTTCTTCTTTCCTTCTTCACTACCCTCTCATTTTCCTTTTATTAATCTTCCCTTTTCTGATACCTTTTTTCTGTTCAATTAGGGAAATTTTGCACCCAACACTATTTTCTGAGATACTGTGAAGTTATCTGGGAGGATGAAGGATGAAAATAACTGTTTTTCTTTGAGTAGAAATGAAATTGCCATTTTGTGTGTGCCTATGAAGTCTAGGAACTGAGCGAAACAGTTTTGCACTCACTCTATCTAATTTAACCATTTAATTTATTCACATATGGACCAATGTTTCTTGAGCATTTACTATGTCCTTGGTGGGGCATGGCCATGGGGAGACTAGAGCATTAAAAAGTCACCGCCTTTGAGTATCTTCTCTCCTGCTTCAGGGCCTGAATCTGGATGCTGTAGCCACATGTCTTACTTGGTTTCCTCCAACATCCTTTCAGCCCTGGAGACTGCCTGGGTTCAAATCCTGACTCTTAAATCTTCCCCTTTCTGACACCTTTTTCAGTTCAGTTTGGGAAATTTTATACCGAACACTATTTTCTGAGACACTATGAAGTATCTGGGAGGATGGAGGATGAAAATAACTTTTTCTTTGAGTAGAAAGGAAATTACTATTTCATTGTCTTCCTTATCTTCAAATTATTAACAAAGTTACTACTTTTGGAAGATATAAAGTAGCAATCTTGTCCCCTTTCCATGTCCCCAGCTATGCCTCTGAGGTATGCACCAGATAAAAAGGGAGCAGTCAGGGAAGGCTTCATGAAGCAGGCTGAATTAGAGCTTCCTTTTGCTCTCAGGAAATTAAGAGGTGAACTTGGGAACCCAGCAGGGTCATGCATCCTACAGAGAATCAGATGAGACCTGTGTTCTTTGTTCTCTGTTCATTTCATATATGTATATTTTGTAAACAGTTGCAGTAGGAACACATAATCCCTGAAGCCCAGTATGGATATTTTGGGGGCCATTGACTTCAACTTCAGGACCCCTGATTTAAGACCATTTGCAGTTTGAATATTCTCTGTCAAAATGCCATAAAGCAATATGAGAGAGTTTAGGAGGTACTGTGAGCACCCCATCCAGATCGCCTTTACCTCATGGGGCACCCCTCTCCCCACATTGGCTGCTAATGGCTCATACCTGCACTTCTTTCCTGAGATTATCCTTGGCTGCTGGAGCCAGAAGATGCTCTCCCACCTGCTATTCCCACACATTGGGACACTCACCCATGACTGACTGATGAAGGCAGTGATAGCCAGCTGTCTTGCCTCTGGAGTGGTTCAACCTCTGTGCTAGAATTTGTGTTTCTGAGCCTGTTGTGGGAGCAGGCAGAGGTCTTCCCTGAAAGCATTTTGCCTAGCCTCTCCGCCTGCCGCCATACCCCTGTGGGTTTGTCCAGAGTGCACGCTTTCAGTAAAGCACTTCCACAAGGATCTTCTTTTGAATCTCTGCTTGAGGAGACCTGACCTAAGTTAGGGAAGAACTTGAGGTGTCCTGAGGAGCTAACACAGGAGGGCGGAGGGGCAGCGGTACCGAGCACCAGCTCCTGCCTTCGCTCCATCTCCCCTGCTTCCTTCCTCTTTGCTCCTGTTGCACCGGTATGTTCTGGTTGATTCTGGATGTTTCAGACAGCTTTTGAGGAGCTCAGTGACTGCAGGTAGCATAAGTGGTCACTTTGGAGATATGTGATTTCAAATCAGAGCTTTTTTGTGGAGCTCCAGCAAGAGTTCCATGTGGAGATGGTCCTTTAACAAGGCTGCTAAACAGCCATGATTAATGTATTACAGGAGCCCCTACCCTTGCAAACAATTTCTTTTGACAGACAGAGAATGGACTAGGCAGATAAGAGAGAAAGTGCAGAGTCATGTTTTGGTGGTTTAATCTGGCAGCCTATAGATCATTTCAGTTACTCTGAAGTAATTATCTCTGCCACACAGCTGGATTTGCCTTCATGTAACTTGTGAGTCACTTATCCACATCTGAATAAATCAAGCAGGTTGAAAGGGAGGGTCAGAGTCAAGTGACACGTAAAAGAGGTTCAGTGGTAAAGGTTCAGAAAATGGCAAATTTCAGACTAGAAAGAGAAGATTGAGTTTAGGGTTTTTGGTGTCTGAGACAAACAACACTAGCTATTGAAATCAGAAGTATGTGAGTGTTAAGGCTATTTAAAAGAACTGTCAGGGTTGAGTGAGGGAGATGCCGCTGGGGCTAATAGAAAAGAGACACTCAGCAGGGAGGACGCTGTAGCATAGTGGCCAACAGCATGGGTCTCAGTCAGATTTGAATTTGAATCCATGGTCTGTCACAGTTTCAGTTACTTTGAGAAAGTCATTTCATCTTTTGACATAGAGGTTTCCTTGCATTACACAATTAGAAAACTTATTTTCGGTGCCATATCACTTTCCTTCCATATGTGGCTTCTATCATAAATACTGGATTATCCTGCTGGAGCTAAGGGTGTAAGGGGAGAATGGCATGCGGACCACATCTCTAGCTGTTGCCTTTGCAGACATTACTAATCAACCACATATTTCTCTATAGTCGAGGCTTGACTGTGGCCTTAGAGTCCTCAAATAGCACTTGTAGTAACTACTCAAGTTGGCATGTTCATTGAAAAAGACTTCTGTTTTAAAATGTTCCTCTTTGTTGTGTGATATTCAAATCTGTAAAATGAGTTTGAAGAAGATGATCACGAAAGATCTTTCTAATTTTATATTCTCATGTTTTAAGAGACAGAAAAATGGATTCTCAGAGGTTGATCAATTTATTTCCCATGCCTTGTTCTTTTGATGATTTGTAGATAATTATTCCATTTGGAAAGCTGGGGGCTGAGAACTAGACCAGAAAACCAGGGATTAGGAAGCAGTGAGGAGCTGCACTCTCATTTCCACCCTCCCCTCCCACCCCTCAGCCTTGTTTTCTTGCTGCATTCCTAACCTAGTATGTCATCTCCCACGTAGTCCCACATGGTCACATTCTGGAACTTATTGGAGCAGGGGCTGCCTCAGTTTGAAAGTCATCATGTGCCTGGATTCTGCCTGTGTTTGCTCATTGGCCTCTCTATCTGACCTTGAAATCTGCTAGCTTTAATTGGCCTGACCTTGACATTCCTTCAGTGAGTATTGCATTGTTCTTAAAGATATATTAAGCTTTTAAATGATATGGTTAATATGTTTTCATGGCAGTAAAATTAGAAATATAGATAAATCAAGGACAAAATTCACTGTCACAATGTGGTTGTATATTACTGGTCCAAACTTCTTTCTATGTATATGTGCATATTTAAAATAATATTTTATAACCATATTTCCATGTCTGTAAGTATGGTCTACCCTATTTACAATGCCATCATTCTGATTTGATGTGTTCCTCTTGCACTTTCCTTTTCTTCAATTAAACGTTTATTGAGCATCTACTCTATGCTGGGTGCCCCCATGGAGCCCTGGTAGGGGCAAGCAGACATGACATAACTGCTAAGGATACACCTTGACAACTGTAGTAGAGATCTATACAAAATTTTACAAGGATACAGATTGCTGTGTGCTGTGGTGAACCTAGAAGGAAAGAGTTCTTTCAGAGGAGAAAGTTATCAGCCAGAAGCTGTGAGGATGTACGGGCTTGTGAAGAAGCCTGGCTTGCCAGGGTAGGGTGTGCAGAAGGGCGTACAGCAGGGAAGAGGACGAAGGACTAGAAATATTGTATTTGTGATGAGGTCCTCTGTCTTACAGTAGGCCATCAACTAATATTTGATGATGAATCAACATTCTTTGTCCTGACATTGTCCCATCTGATTTCTGGGCCTTGGCCTCAGCATTAGCTAGGAGTAGGGGTTGCCTGTACCCCGCCAGGTCCGGTGACTCAGATTGCTTCTGTGGCTGGTGCTGCCCACCTCCCTCCAACAGCCCACTGGGCCTTCCCATTATCATTCATAGGTCAGACTTCCACATAGCAGCTTCTGTTTCTCTTTGCCTGTGGGCTGCTTTGATGGTTTGAGTTCACTTTTCCCATAGTGCCAGAGAATCAGTGCCTCCTGAGAAGAAGTGATTTACTGGAGTTAGTTTTTAAATCCTTGGCTCCTTCACCCTCAGGAGCATGGAGGTACCCTGGCTCCCAGAGTTTCCCAGTGATATTAAGCTACCGTTACCCTCAATAGTGACTTGCCCTTTATTGACTGTTCCTGCTGCCCTGTCGCATTCTCCACTCCTCTGCTGTTATGTTCTAGGACTCTATCCCAGATAAACTACTAGCACTCAGATCCTATCTCAAGGTCTGCTGCTTGTGAAGGGATGGCACATGTGACTCTATGGGATAAGCCAAAGATAGCTGACTGGTCTTTCTGTAACCCTATCTTAAAATAACCTGAGCCACACACAACCAAGGTCACAAACCTGAAGTATTTCCTGTTCCATCTTTATAAGGTGACACAGATACCATCAAACGGTATTTGCTTGGATCCAAAGCAATAGCAAAGCCTCTGTTGTCTTTGTTACTATGTCTGCCAAGCTTTCTTTTACAAAAAAAAAAAAAAATGATTCCAGAAGTGGAAAAAAAATATATTAGCATGTCACTCATCTTGGCAAAAATGAGCTTGTGTTTGATTTCCATTAGGATGTAAATTCTGGGGCAAAAAAATGACTCAGTTGAAGAAACAAAAAGAGAAGGGGAAACAATTTTTTAATTTACATTTGAAACATTACAAGTTTTAAATGTAGTTTATTTTTATATTTTTTAATTTGATTCTGCAGCAAGTGCAATTTTAATATCCAGGATCTGTGTGAACATAGGTTAAAAAGTAAGGGGTGTTCAATTTTGTCCAGGAAGGACATGATGAAACTTTGTAAAGTCGGTGTGCCTGTATATTTATGGAAATCATCTGTTTTAATCCCCTCTAGCACACTCTGAGATAAAGAGCATTCTTCCATTTTGGGAAATGGGATCCAGTGAGCAAGTGTTGAAGCTGGGAATGAAACCCTAATCTGTATGCTTCTGATGCCTGTGGTAAGTCCACTTCATCTAAGTAATTCCCCTAATACCTTATACTGTTATCCTTAGACACACATTTCTCACTGTTTGAGTGTGGTACCCTTGGCATAGAAAAGAGCCCAAAGTGAGTGAACCAGTGTGACTTACTCCCATTTACTGAATATATTCATATTATGGGCCTTTTGGGTGTTGTAGGCTAAAGTAAGAAATCTGGATTTTTTTCTAAGTGCTAAGGGGAGCTATTGAGGTCTTTCGGAAAGGCACATGGTCTGATCTGATTTATGTTTTAAAAGAGGGGTTAATAAATTCTGTTAAGAATAATATTTTAGGCTTTGTAGACCATACTGTCTCTCTTGCTGATGTTCAGTTCCCCTGCTGTTTTGTAAAGACAGCCATAAGCAATAGTTAAACAAATGACTTTGTTCTATTAAGACCATGTTTACAAAACCAGGCAGCTGACTCAGGTTCTAAAAGGTCGCTTAGACCATGGTTTGGAGGAAATAGGGTGAAAGGCTGGAAGGCTGAGACCAGTAAGAAAGCTGTGGTAATAATTTTGATAGAAGATAATGGTAGCTTATACCATGGTAGTAATAGGTGAGATAAGGAGAGAAAGATTGGTCTGGAATAAATTTTGGCAGGGAGAGCTGAGGGCTTGCTGAAGGATTGGATCTAAAAGCTGGAAAAAAAGGAAACAAGGACAGCCCTCAGTTTTGGTGCTCAGACAACTGGGTGATGCATGCCATTTCCTGAGATGATAAACACTAAGGCAAGAACAGGTCCTTTATTTCCAAAATCAACTCCAGATTTGCTTATAGCATCTCTGATTGGGGTTTTGGTCCTGTTTGTTTTGTCTAAAATGAAAAATCCAAACTTTTGGATTGATTTCATGGGAGCTCATCACATTATACTTTGATTCAGATGCTCTTAGGCAGGTGAACCCCAACACCCTACCTTCCCGCCAGTTGGGAGGCACTGAAGTGAAGAGATTCCAATAATTGAGTATTAGGTGCCCCACAGCTGGTAGCAAATGGCTATATTTCAAACAGATGCTCAGAATACGTTAGAAAAATTGAACTGTTAAATATGCTTTTATGCCTTATTAGAGATCATGTGGCTCTGATTTATATACAGTGGGTTTGGGGCTTATGTTATCTTTGACTTTCTTTGTTCAATATATTCAGGGTAAATGTAATTACAGCACTTCAAAGTATAATAGAAGTAAATGATTTCCTTTACTTTTCAGTCTGCCTGATCTGTGTGTGTGTGTGTGTGTGTGTGTGTGTGTGTGTGTGTGAGGCTGACAAAAAATGCCTCTGGTGGTGTGTAGAAGTCCTTAGGGAAAACATGCATCTTGAGCTATGTGATCCCAAGCTAGGTATCGTGTCTGGGATATTTCTTCCTCATGTTTCAGAAAAACAAATTGGGACCAAGTATACATTTTTTAATATTTTATAATTCCTGGGCTATCAAGAACCAGATGACAAGGGGTGACTCTTTAGCACTATTCCCCTAGCTAATGACACCACTGAGATCTTTAGAAAGACTGGTATGGCTTCAAATACAATACATCTTGATACTCAGACCATTCCTGTAGCAGTGATGACTTTTGGAAGATTCTGGGTCTGGGAGGTAATTTAAAATATGACAGAGACCCTATGAGGAGGAACCTCATAGAATTTGTTGGCTGCACGACACCCCATATTCCATAGGCATCAAGAAATGAATGATCTGGTCCATACTTGATGCAGAGAGAGAAGCATTCACAGGAGTTTCCTAGAGAATTTTCTCAGGTTTCTTGCCAGTGGCTGGCTCCTCCACCATCATGATAATTCACAAAACAAAGGGACAGGAGGAAAGGTTTCTGGGCCAGCTTACGCATGGAACTTGTCCACTCCGTTTTGCTCTTTGTTATTGCAAATGGTCCATAACAGATTCCTCAACACCCCTTGCTGTACACTGTGAACTCTGAAATTCCTGGGTTTTACATGCCAGAGTGTATGGAGAGAGCCCTATCCTTTCCCTTCAACACTGAGTTCCCCGACTTACACCACACATGACACCCTAAAGTTCCTGTTTACTAGGCCTGTAAATGATCATAAGTCTAGAAGTGTGTTTACTTGACAGATCTATTCTAATATGATTAACTGGAAATGAAAAAAACAGCCAAGTGCAGACTTTCTGTAGCAAAGTGGAAACTGGAGAAGGAAAGCAGGTTACAAAGGGGGTTTGAGTTATGCAAACTTCATATAATTAATACCAGACTGCTATATGGTTATAGTGTTATTTTTCTCTTCACCAATAATGAAGTTTGGTGAATTTCATTTTCAGAATCATCAGGTATTTTAAAAACTGCCTGTCTAAAAAAAATACTCAACTGGCAATGACTCTGAAAACCAATTTCCTGGCAATACTGTCAGTTCTCAGCTTATATGAGTAGGCTTAAAGTTTCTTGAATTTTGTGACTCAAATTATTGAATTGCTCATTTAATGTCTTGTAGGCTTGGATTAGTTTTGAGCATATTTTGGGCCTGGCTACTCTGTTAATCCACATGCACATGTCACTTTTTAACTGATGACTTCCCTGGGATTTAGCTCCTAACTTTCTTCATTATTTCAGTACATTTAAAATTTTTGTTGTGGCAAGAACACTTAACATGAGATCTACCCTATAACAAATTCTTCAGCATACAAGACAGTGTTGTTCACTATAGGAACAATGTTGTACAGCAGATCTCTACAACTTATTTGTCTTATTTAACAGAAACTTTATG
Organism: Manis pentadactyla; assembly: GCF_030020395.1. Lineage (NCBI taxonomy): Eukaryota > Metazoa > Chordata > Mammalia > Pholidota > Manidae > Manis > Manis pentadactyla. The sequence continues at coordinate 210,218,093 of NC_080019.1, read as the reverse complement.
CCCATTGATGCAGGGTTTTTACCTGGTTGAGCCAATTTCACTTTCCACGTGACTTTTTTTTTTTTAAACTTGGTGAAGGTCTGCTGGTAGGGGAGGTTCCCAGTAGAGTTTCCCCTCTGGGAAGATGTGAATCAAGCTCTCAGCAGCCTTTCAGTGAGTTTCCTAACCAAGCTGGCAATCTGCATAATTGTATGTATGTATGTATGTTTGACTGTTTATTTTGAATAAGTAATACATTCACATGATCCTTAAAAATTATAAAAGTCATACAGCAAAAAGGTTTTCTTTCACCTCTGTCCCCCTTCCAACCTCCCCTTTTTTTTTTGACCCCTAAATGTAATACATTCTTTATTGTCCTTCCAGAGATGCTTTTGTGTAAATATAAGCAGATAAAATAACTAATTCTCCTTTATGGCCCTTAAAATATTTCTAAAGCCCAAGTTCATTTTGTAGGGTTCTTTCATGACATTCCTATGGGCCAAGTTAATTTTATGTTAGCTTTATGTTATCTTCCACAATAGTTCTCTCTGTCAATTTGTCAAAGGTATGGGGACTATACTATGTTCTGGGTCTTGTACTAAATAATGGGTGAGTTGTATAGGCACCTGCCCTCTAAGAATTCATCAGTAGTAATGGTCAGTGCTGCATTATAAATAAGAACCAAGCACACAAGGAAGCCAGAGTCATATCCCAGCAACTCTGCCATTTGCGTTGAGTCCTAAAGGCTGTATAGGAAATTTCAGTGGAGAAGAATTTTATGGGTATTTAAGGGAAAGGTAAGAAGATCTATGACAATGATTAGCAGTGTAACTTAACTGTGAAGGGGGATGGAGGCAGAAGAAGATGAACCTAAAAAATGGAGCCAGGTAAGATGACCAAGGGCCTCAAATACTGTCCCACATAATTTGGAATTTTCCTGAAGGCTGCAGGGAATTACCACAGGATTTCAAGTGGTGATGTCATAAAATGAGACTTAAGTTTTAGGCCCATAATACTAACACTTTGGGAAGATCACAGGATACTTTTTAGGTCTTTGTTGCCAGAGTAGAAGAGAGGAAAGCCAAGTAGCTGAATCAGGGCAATAACAATGGATACAAAAGATACAACCCAAAAGACAATTTCATGGAACAAGTATCAGTGAGTCTGGGTGACACTGAGAGTGCATGTACATTAAAAAGAAGTTAACATCTAGAGTGGGTCCCCTAAAAGACACCTGATTTTTTTAAATTTCCTTCTCCTTATCCACTACTGAGTGGGCGATTTTCAATTCTATTGTCAAGACTTACTTTTAAATGCCTGGTGCCATTTAGCCATTATTTTTCTTTCAGAGATCCATTTGAGAGATCACATCCATAGTTTTGCAGAATCTTGTAACCACACTATTCTAAGTCAGGGACACAAAGCAATCCCAATAAAAATGCCAAGTAACTATTTTATGGAGTTAAATGAGTTGCTACCCAAGTTCACGTGAAAAACAAGCATGTACAAATAGGAAGGAAAACACTGACAGAACAATAATGAGGGAGGAGTAAGCACTACTACACATGGACATACACTCTAACTCTTTGATAATTAAGAGAGTGCATTAATAGCACACAAATGGATACATAGACTAATGTATTTAAAGAAACTCCAGAATTAGAGCCAAATACACAAGGCAACTTTAGGATATGACAAAAGTGGTATCCTAAATCAATAGCATAATGAGACATCTTTCAGGAAATGGTGCTGGAACAAGTGGGTGACTCTTTGCAAAACAAAGTCATCTCATGCTATACAAGAATAAACTGCAAATAGATAAGGAATCTAAATATAAAAACTGAAACCATTCAAGTATTGTAAGGCGAATTCCTCTTTAATCTTTGTAAAGGAAAAGACTTTTTTTCAAATTGGAACATTTTGACATATAAAAATCGTGTAAACCTAAGGTTTACATGTTAATTTGACACATTTCTATACTGTAATTGCCATTGCAACAGTAACTAGAACCTCTGTTAGGTCACATAATTAGCATTTCTTTCTAGTGGCTGGAATAATTAAGATCTAGTTGCTTAGCAAGTTTGGTTATAATATAATGTCCATTTTCATTATACTGTGCATTTGAACTCTAAGGTTTATTCACTATTCTCTGTGAGTTGTATTCTTAATATTTGTCCACCCACCATCTTCTGGTTAACTACCACTTACTCGGTTTTTACAAGTTTGCATTTTTTAGACTCCATATGTAAGTGATACACAGCATGTGTCTTTCTCTGTCTCACTTATCTCATTTAGAATAATGTCCTCAAGTTCCATCCATGTTTTAGCATCCCTGTAACAAAGATGTCCTTCTTTCTCATGACTAAATAACATCTTATCATATAGATACACTACATGTTCTTTACTCATTCATCTGTTGATCATATGTAGGTTTTTCCCATGTTTTGGCTATTGTGAAACATGCTGCAGTAAACATGGGAGTTCATATATCTCTTCATTATCCTGTTTTCATTTCCTTTGGATATATACCCAGAAATGAAATTGCTATTTCATATGGTGCTTCTATTTTTAATTTTTTGAGGAACCTCCAAAACCTCCAGTACTGTTTTCCATAGTGGCTGAACCAATTTAGAGTCTCACCAACAGTGTACAGTTGTCACCTTTTCTCCACATCCTTGCCAACACTTATCTTGTTTTTTGATGATAGCCATTCTGACAGGTTGATGTGATGTCTTACAGTGGTTTTGATTTGCATTTTCCTCATGATTAGTGATGCTGAACATCCCTTCATGTACCTGTTGGCTATTTGAATGTTTTCTTGGGAAAAATATCTATTCAGATCCTGTGCCCAGTTTTTAATTGCATTGCTAGCTTTTTTGTTATTGAGTTGTATGAGTTATTTATATGTTTTGGATATTAACCCCTTAGCCAATATATGGTTTGCAAAAATCTCCCATTCTGTTGATTCATTTTGTGGTTTTCTTTTGCTATGCTATGCTATTTATTCAACTTTCAGAGGCAATAAAAGAAAGGATGGATAATATGAGGACATAAAAAATACTTGGCTCACAGAAAATAAAGTAAAAAGACAACTGAGAAATTGGAAAGAAACACTTGTAGCGCATGGCACAGAATGATATCGCTAATACATAAAGAACTCAAAAAATTTAGAGGCAAAGGACTAAAAAGCCAAACAGGAAAGTCTGAAAAACACATAAACAATAAAGAAGAGATTAAAATGGCCCACAAACAATGAAAATTTTCAAATTCCCTTGTAATTACATAAATTCAAATTAAAACAACATTGGATATTATTTCTCACATATCAGAGTGACAGATGTGAGAAAATATGACAGTATGTTCTGTCAGTGAGATTGTGGGAAAACAGGCCTTTCCCTTGTATTGCTGGTGAGAATGTAGGTTGGTATATTCTTTCTGGAGGGAAAATTGGTAATACCCATCTGCATGTCTATTTACCTTTCAACCCTGAAATCCTAAGCATAGCAATTTACTCTGAAGATACATCGATGGTATAGAAATACACGGGGCCAGGGTTGTTCAGTGCGGTGCCGTTTGTGATTGCACACTATTAGGAACAATCTGAGTGTTCATACATAGAGTCGTCTAATCAGCTATGGTACATCTACACAGTGAAGTGCTGTGCAGCTATAAGCAAAAGTGAGGAAGACCTCCGTGACCTCATATGGAGTGATTTCTAGGCACAGTATTAATTGGAAAAAGTAAAGCTTATAAGGAACAAAAGTATACATTATATATGTTACTCTCATGTATGAAAAAAAGAAATACGAGAAAACACACATCACATGCATTTGCTCATTTGAGCAAAAGAAATATAGGAAGGGTAAATCACATACTAAGGAGATGGGCTCCCCACGGGAGTGGGTGGGAAAGGGGTAAGAAAGGGGGAGGAATGGGAATGGTGTGCAGCAAGGACGAGGAGGGAATGACACTTTTGTGAATATGCTTTTTAATTAAAGTTTTTAAAATTTTTGTGGTGAAACACACATAAATACAATGTTAACTAACTTAACCCTTTTTAAGTGTACCGTTCCCTTGTACATACATTCATTCTTGTACAATCAGTCTCCAGAACTTTTCATCTTGCAAAGCTGAGATTCTATACCTGTTAAACTGTACCTCCCCATTCCCTCTCCCCCTGAGCCCTGGGAACCACCATTCTGTTTTCTACCTGTATGGATTTAACTATTCTAGCTAACTCAGAGAAATGGAATCAAATTGTATTTGTCATTCTGTGACTTACTTACTTCACTTTGCATGATGTTCTCAAGATGCATCTGTGTTGTCACATGTGACAGGATTTTCTTCCTTCATAAAGGCTGACTATCCCATTGTATAAATATACCACATTAAAAAACAATTTGTTGATGGACACTCGAGTTACTTCCACCTTTTGGCTATTGTGAATAATTCTCATTGAGGGTTGGGTTTCAATATATATATATATTTTTTGGTATATATACCCAGAAGTGAAATTGCTGGATCATATAGTAATTATATTTTAGGTTTTATTGAGGAACTGCCATACTGTTTTGCATAGTGGCTGCACCATTTTACATTCCTACCAACAGTGCACACAAGTTCCAGTTCTCCACATCCTTGCAAACACTTCTGAGAGAATCCATCTTAATAGGTGTGAGGTGCTGTCTTACTGTATTTTTGATTTGTATTTACCTTATGATTTGTGACATTAAGAATTTTTCATGTGCTTATTGGCCATTTATCTTCTTAGAGAAAATTTATTCAAGTCATTTGCCCATTTTTTCTAAGTATATATTTATACATAGCTTTTGGTCTTAGAATTATAGTGATATTTCATATACACTTCCTCTTTCCCCCAAATGAACAATTACAGCCAACCAATATGTAAGAAGAACCCCAAATGGAATATACCACTAGCATATGAGCCAATTTGTATTACAAATGAATAGCAGGCATGGGATGGAAATATAAAGAACTAGAACAACTAAGTTCAAAAACATCTTGCTGGATACTGTAAAGCTAAAGATAAAAAGGACCATCATAAATGCTACAACCTAGTTAGTAAATTGTTTATTACAGAGGTATTGGTTGGAGTTTCTGAAACTATGTATATTAGAGTTGGATTCTGAAGTGTCATTATCAATTCATGGTTTTGATTGAAATTACAGACAGACACAGAAATGTAGATGTCTATTAATGTGTTGGTTAGTTTACATACATGAATTTCCTACCTTTGCCCTTTGAGATGCACTAGCATTCCAGCAGCAGTGAACACACCTAGAGTCCAGATTGTGGTTTTTAAATGTCATTCTTTACATAAAAAGAGCCAGGGCTCCTTGGAGAAATAGTTTACTCTGCAGGGTTGAGGTAGAGAAAATTCAAGACAGGCCTGTAACATTATGTGATGACAGAAAGTAAGGAAATGCTCAACAGTGGATGGGGTTTGTGAAAAGAACACAGGAACAAGCTAAAGGCTTGCCCACTGGCCAAAGCAGGAACAGTTTGAGTGGGAGGTGATAATACTGAACCATAACCTATGTATAAAATAAAACATTGATGAGCCCATATGTTTATGAGTAAGTAATTGATTAAATACATAAATGGAGAAGGGATAGTTTTTCCTTTACAGTAGAATTCCAGTCATGTAGAAGAAAAAGAAATGGAAGATCACCATTATACAAATATTAAAAATTAATTCTTACAGACAATATGACAACTGGATTGGTGTGAAAAGTAGTGGGGGAAAGTGTGAGGAGAAAAGATTTCCATAGCCTTAAAGTATCTCCCCCAAGATACTTGCTTACTACAAAGTATAAAAGGGAAGTGTATATATATATATACACACACACAGTAGACAAGCCAGTGGGACACCAACTTAACCATGTGATTAAGGTAAACACCTGATTGAAACAAGACGTAAAAGCATCTTAAATCCTTTGATGTATGCACCGAGGAGGACACAGCAACACTCTGGCATGTGCTATGCAGAAATTCAATCCTAAGAAAACATCAGTCAAACTCAAACTGAGAGACATCTTCCACAGCATCAAAATCACGAAAAACAAGGAAAGACTCAGAAACTGTTGCAGACTGTGGAAGCCTAAAGAGAAACAGAAACTAAGTGTCCTAAAGGATCCTGATAGCAGTCTGGTACAGAAAAATGACATTATTGGAAAACCTGGTACAATTCAAATAAGATCTTCTGAGTTGATAACAGTGTATCAGTATTAATACTTTGGGCCTGACAATTGTACTATGTTATGTAAGTTGTTAACGTGAAAGCAAACCAGATGCAGGAGTGAGGAATAGTCTCTAATAATTTGCAATTTTCCTGCAAGTCTAAAATATTTCAAATTAAAAGTTAGAGCAAATGGCGCATGTCGGAGGTCCGAGTTCCATTTAGTTTTTTTGTTAACCAAGCCCACTAGGATTATCACATTGCCAAAATGTCTGAAGGACATGGAACAACCAGTCAATTGTTCTACACAGTCTCTTCTGAGATAAATCTACAGACAAATTATAGGTGCTACATCCACATTCCTGTGTATTTAAGTAGAGTCTTTAGGCATCCAAGAGTTCAGGAAATTAGTAAGATTTTTACCAGAAGCCAAAAAAAAAAAGTAAATGGAGTCAAAATTATTTCAGAGAGGAGTATAAAATCATGTAGTTCTTTGAGTCTTCCTCAGGGGATGTCACTCTGAAGAGCATTCCTTCCTGTAGTTCAAAGAATTCTGAAGTAAGGCCATCTGGATTAGAAACGGGTTATGGGTAAAGGAGATGAGAAAGACAACTGAAGAGATTAGCTTTCTTATTTAGCTAGAAGCTTATTAATTCCATTTATTGCCTGTAAAGTTCACCCAAAGAGCAAGCCAGTTGTATAAACCTTTGTTTTCTTCTTGAGAACAGCTTTGGGTTGGCTGTATAGAGGGTAATTAAGCAGAAAAATTGAACTGATGTCTGTGACAGCAAGATACCCAGCAATGTATGATTTGGTAGCCCAAGTTTTGAATCCCAGATCTGCTTGTGAGAGAACACATGATCTTAGGCAAGTCTATTAATAACCTCTTTGAATACTAATTTATATGCTATTAAATAAAGGGATTGAAAAGTTTTTTATTTGAATGGATATGTAATTGACATATAACATTGTATAAGTTTAGGATATGCAACATATTGACTTGATACATTTAGGTATTGCAATGTGATTATAACCATATCACATCACATAATTACTTCTTTTTTGTGTGTGTGGTGAGAACAATTAAGATCTAGCCTCTTAGCAACTTTGAAGTATATAATGCAGTATTGCTGGCTGTAATCATTGTGCTGTGTATCAGATCTCCAGGGCTTATTTATGTACTAGTTGAAGTTTGGGGCCCTTATACAACATCTCTCCAATTCTCCTACCCCTGAGTCCCAGGCAACCGCCATTCTTCTCTGTTTTGTTGAGTTCAGCTTCATCTCTGTCTTTCCCACCATCTGATGTAGCCCTTTTATTGCTTGTTGTGAAAGAGCTTTACAGTTAGTTTTCAGGTCTTTTTCAGAGAGAATTTTTCCCTATGTAGCTGTAGCACATTCCTGGGTGAAGACAAGTTCAGGACCTTCATATGGTCACCTTTCAGCATTTCTCATAAGGCAGGTGTGGTAGTGATAGACTCAGCTTTTGTCTTGGAACATCTTTTTCTCTCCATTAGTTCTTTAGTTCTTTGGAAATTTTAAAATGGCTGATTTAAAGTCTTTATCTAGTAAGTCCCAATCTGGGCTGTCTTTTCCCCCTGTGTAGAGGCTATGCTGTCCTGTTACTTTGCATGTCTTGTAAATTTTATTGAAAACTGGATTTAAAATTATACAACGCGGCACCTCTGGAAATAAGATTCCTTTCCTCCCTAGGGTTTTTGCTGTTCACTGTTCTTGATGTTTAGTGAATTCCTTGAAATAATTAAGAGAGTTTGTGTTCTTTGTCACACGTGGCCACTGAAGCCTCTGCTTGGTTAACATAATGATCAGCTAATAATTGGACAGAGAGAGGGGAAGATTAGGCAGGCCCTCTCAAGCTTTCCTTGGGCATGTGCACAACCCTGCACATTCGTGTGGCCTTTTAGTTTCCCAGGGATATAGTAGAGCCTTTGAAAGCCTCTGATGAACATCCATTCCCCAGCTTTTTCTTTCAAATTCTTTGGTCAGTTCCTTGTTTTTCCCCAGCTACTATTACCAAACTAGGAAGATGCAGTGTGAAATAATGGCCACTGATTTTTTTTTTTTTTTTAAATACAAACACCCTAGAGAAAAGGCTGTTTGCACTTACTAAGCTCTGAGTTAGGTCAAATAAAGACAAACCCTGTAGGTGAGGGATTTCAAAGGAGTTGTTACAGAGATCAAATAATGACAGTTTTCTGGGAATGAGGCTTTTAAGGAAGCTTCAAACTTATTTTTTTTTATCTCCTCTAGTGGCTATTAGGCTGCGGGTTTTCATGTTTACCATAATTGCGAGGCTGTTGGTTTTCATTGCTACAGTAAGAGTGATGTAGAGACGGCTGTGGGGTAGTGTAAATTAAGGCACCTCAAAGATCACATTTATAAAAATAGAGATTCAGCTACTTTATTGGAATAAATTTAGTTTGGATGGTTATAAGCCTTTGGTTAATGTATAGAGTTCTGAAAACATTGATTTGTGTAATTTCCCCTGATGTTCTTACTGCTTTTACTGAGGAGTATCGTTTTGGCTGGGCTTTATCAGCCATTGTAGAATTTCTCTCTTCCAAGTTTAATTTTATTTGGAGATGGAATGGGGAGAACATTTTAGGAAAAAGCAAGAGTATTTGCAAAGGCCTGCTGTGTGCTAGAATTCCTTTTTGACCCATGGTTTTGTTCCTGGTCTTGTTCTCTTGAAGAGCCAAGAACAAAGACTTGTTCCCTTTGTTCTCTTGAAGAGCCAAGACTGTAAATCTGGAAACATCTTTTCCTAGTGTCCCTTAACAGCATGATTCCCATTTAGATTTCAACAATGGTAGGTACTATGTGAGATTTGAAATACAGGAGAAAAGGGGAAGCTATTGTTCTCTGGCAGTTACTGTGCACAGGGCATAAATGTGGACAGACTACCAATGTGAGATATGCTAGCAAGTTCCAGGTATTCTGGGAATCACAGCTTCTGTACTGAAGATAACTGGTATCAGGACAGTTGGTTTCTTGTGATTCTTCCTCATTTCTTAAATGCTGGCAGCAATTTCCCTGGCCTGTGCTTCCTAGCCCTTTAAAAGTATATGTTTAAAATTCCCTGTATTAAACATTCTCTGCTTAGAATATTTAGACTGGCTTCTGTTCTCTTACAAATCATTAATATAGGTTTGAAGAAGCTCAATGAGTTCATTGAACTGAAAGGAAGCCATTGTGGCTGGAGTTTAGAGAAAATGGGGGATAGTTGTTAATTCAGACTGGAGATGCCCAAATCTAATAATACATAGTCCAGCTGGCTTTATAAATGAGTGGAGTCTGGAAAAAAGAAGGAATGGGTTGTAGGAAATAGGGCAAATTGGGAAGCATGTAAACCATCAAAAGGTGACTCAGAAATTTTCAAAGCAAGTGAGAAGTCCAAAATTTTATGTCAGCTATGTGTAAATAGCTATTTTTTTTTACTTTTATTCCTTTCTCTCTTTCTTTCTGGTATCTTCATTAGAGTTGATTACATCTTTTGTAATTGTCCCACAGTCTTGGATATTCTGTTCTTTTTTTTTTCAGTCTTTGTTTTCTTTACTTTTCAGTTTTAGATATTATTACTGAGATGTCCTCAGGAGCAGAGATCCTTTCTCTAGCTGTGTCCAATCTACTAATAAAGTCATATCAAAGACATTCTTTTCTGTTTTAGTGTGTTTAACCTCTAGCATTTCTTTTTGCTTCTTTCTTAGGATTTCTATTTCTCTGCTTACATTGCCCATGTATTCTTCCATGCTGTCCACTTCATCCACTAGAGTCCATAGCCTATTAATTGTAGTTGTTTTTCAAAAATACTTTAAATTAAAATTTCTATATTGAGATACATACAATAAAATGCACAAATCTTAGTGTAGAGCTCTATGAATTTTGACATGCATATGCACTTATGTAACCATCACACAGATCAAGATACCAGTCACTCCCACTAATTTTATTTTATCCCTTCACCCATTTCAGTCATCTCCCTACAGCCTCCTCTGTGGCAACCACCAGTTTATTCTCTGTGCTAATGAGTCTGTTGCTGTTTTGTTTGTTCATTTTGTGTTTTTTTTAGATTCCATTTATAAGTGAAATCATATGGTATTTGTTTTTCTCTAATTAGTGTAATACTTGTATATATGACATATGTACAATATCTTAGTATAATACCCTCTAGGTCCGTCCATGTTGTCCCAAATGGCAATATTTCATTCTTTTTTATGGCTGAATAATATTCTATCATATCAGTACCACATCTTCTGTATCCATTCATCAATCTGTGGATATTTAGTTGCTTCCGTATCTTGGCTATTGTAAATAATGTGGCAGTAAACACAGGGGTGCCTGTGTATTTTCATTTCATATTAATGATTTTGATACCTTTGGGTAAATTCCTAGAGGTGGACTTGCTGGGTTGTATGGTATTTCTATTTTCATTTTTTTTGAGGAACCTCATATTGCTTTCTTAGTGGCTGCACCAATTTACAGTCCCAGCAACAGTATACAAAGGTTTCCTCTTTTCCACATCTGAACCAGCACTTGTTACTTTTTGTTTTATTGAAATTAGGCATTCTGACTGGTGTGAGGTAATTTTTCATTGTGGTTTTGATTGGCATTTCCCTGATGATTAGTGATGTGGAGCATCTTTTTCTGTGTCTGTTGACCATCTGTCTGTCTTTTTTGGAAAAATGTTCAGATCCTCTGCCCATTTTCTCATTGGATTTTTTGCTTTTTTGGTGTTGAGTTAGCTGTATGAGTTTATATATATATATACACACACACACATATATATGTATTAGACATTGGCCCTCTAATGGATATATTATTTGCAAGTATATTCTCCATTCAGTAGGTTGCCATGTATTTTAAATCAGCTGTTTATAAATATTAGGCATATATGTAAGTTTTAAACAGAATGTATCAGCCCAAATCACATTTCTATCTATTCTGTAGCTTGCCAGTTTTTGAACACTGGCATATCAGGCAAGATTTTTTAGTACGTTTTCCTTACTTTTAAATTTTGCCTTCCATTTCTTTTATTTCTACCACTAACTCCCTCCTAGTCCTTGTCATTTTCCCCCACTTCTTTTAACTACCACTTTAGGCTCCAAACCCACCTTAAAATAACAGAAACAGAGGGTAGAGGCAGTGTCTAGCAGAGTGGGATTTGAAAGAAAATTACCCCCATTCATCCTTACCTGTTAGTCTTTCTTTGAGGTAGATTTAGAAATTAATTTTTTTAAAAAATTTTATTTTGGTATCATTAATCTACAATTACATGAAGGACATTATGTTCATTAGGCTCCCCCACTCACCAAGCCCCCGCCACATACCCCTTCACAGTCACTGTCCATCAACATAGTAAGATGCTGTAAAATCACTACTTGTCTTCTCTGTGTTGCACAGCCCTCCCCGTGCCACCCCCCACACTATACATGTTAATCGTAATGCCCCCTTTCTTTTTCCCCACCCTTATCCCTCCCTTCCCATCTGTCCTCCCCAGTCCCTTTCCCTTTGCTAACTGTTAGTCCATTCTTGGGTTCTGTGCTTCTGCTGCTGTTTTGTTCCTTCAGTTTTCTTTTGTTCTTTTTTTTTTTTTTTTTTTTAGATAATAATTTTTTTATTGAAGGGTAGGTGACACAGAGTATTACATTACATTAGTTTCAGGTGTACAACATAGTGATTCAACATTTATATACATGACAATTCTAGGTACCAGCTCTCACCATACCAAGCTGTTACAATATCTTGACTATATTCATTACATCCCGGTTACTTATTATTTTACCATTGGAAGTGTATACTTTTTTTTTTGTGAGGGCAACTCTCATATTTATTGATCAAATGGTTGTTAACAACAATAAAATTCTGTATAGGGGAGTCAATGCTCAATGCACAATCATTAATCCACCCCAAGCCTAATTTTCGTCAGTCTCCAATCTTCTGAGGCATAACGAACAAGTTCTTACATGGAGAACAAATTCTTACATAGGGAGTAAGTTCTTACATGGTGAACAGTACAAGGGCAGTCATCACAGAAACCTTCGGTTTTGCTCATGCATTATGAACTATAAACAGTCAGTTCAAATATGAATACTCATTTGATTTTTATACTTGATTTATATGTGAATACCACATTTCTCTCTTTATTATTATTATTTTTAATAAAATGCTGAAGTGGTAGGTAGATACAAGATAAAGGTAGAAAACATAGTTTAGTGTTGTAAGAGAGCAAATGTAGATGATCAGGTGTGTGCCTGTAGACTATGTGTTAATCCAAGCTAGACAAGGGCAATAAAACATCCACGTATGCAGAAGATTTCTCTCAGAACGGGGGGGTGAGGTTCTAAGCCTCACCTCTGTTGATCCCCAATTTCTCACCTGATGGCCCCCCTGTGACTGTGCCTGTCTTAGGTTGTTCCTCCCTTGAGGAATCTTACCCGTCTCTAGCTAACCAGTCATCTTCCGGGGCCATCCAGGGAAATGTAAAGTTGGTAAGTGAGAGAGAAGCCTTATTGTTTGAAATGGTTAGCTTTTTATTTCTTTGCATATTTATGCTCTGTGGCTTCTATGCCCAGCATTTGTCTTGAGGTATCTTTACCACTTGGAAGAATTATGATACTTGGTAAATTTGATATGAGGCACGAATTCTATTTAAGGGTTGCAATTAGGAAGGAAGAAGAAAAGCTATAGAAGTAGCAGGCAGAAGAAAACATGGGAAGATTGATTATTTCTTTGACATATCTTCTTGTAGAGTAACTTCAGCATGTATAGGTTTTATGCTACTACTTAAATTGCGCAGACACATTAACATAATAGGAGTATAGTTACATAACCAAAGCATATCTGTAATTACCAGCCATCTCCAGTGAAACCAAGAAAACCAGTTAGGCACCTTAGGCATTTGTGAAAACTTATCTATGATAGGTGGATATTGTCCAACTGAACTTGAACAGTCTGAGAGAAATCAGACAAATTAAAACAACCCATTCCTGGGGAATATTCACATCCCTTATGTTCTTTTAACAGTAAATAGTCGGTAGTTGTAAGATTCTGGAGCGCTACAATTTGCACTTCTCCTAATTCTTGATTGAGTTCCAACAGTATAGATCCAGTCAAATTTGTTGTTTTACTGTATGCACAGGCCAGCTTAGATATCTCCTTCCTCATTCCCATGGCAAGTCCAGGAACTGGTGGGATGAGTGCATCTACAGCTGTAGCAGTGCGTGGATCTTTGTTGGGGTTTTTTGATGATCATCTTCTGGCATGAGTCTTCCAGAGAGTGCTGATGTTGGAAGTTCTTTTTCAAATCGTATCTTAGTTCATTTTCGGGGTAGCCCAATTAGGCTTTGATCCTCTGTATAAACACAAACAGACCCTTTGCCTACACTTTTATATGCCCTTTATACTCTTGTGTAGAACTCATTGGAGGTTACCACACAGGAACTGCCCTTTTTTTTTTCTTCGTATCACTGATCTACACTTACATGACGAATATTATGTTTACTAGGCTCTCCCCTATACCAGGTCTCCCCTATAAACCCCTTTACAGTCACTGTCCATCAGCATAGCAAAATGTTGTACAATCCCTACTTGCCTTCTCTGTGTTGTACAGCCCTCACTTTTCTCCTACCCCCCATGCATGCTAATCTTAATACCCCCTACTTCTCCCCCCCCCTTATCCCTCCCTGCCCACCCATCCTCCCCAGTCCCTTTCCCTTTGGTACCTGTTAGTCCATTCTTGAGTTCTGTGATTCTGCTGCTGTTTTGTTCCTTCAGTTTTTCCTTTGTTCTTATATTCCACAGATAAGTGAAATCATTTGGTATTTCTATTTCTCCACTTGGCTTGTTTCACTGAGCATAATACCCTCCAGCTCCATCCATGTTGCTGCAAATGGTTGGATTTGCCCTTTTTTAATGGCTGAGTAGTATTCCATTGTGTATATGTACCACATCTTCTTTATCCATTCACCTATCGATGGACATTTAGGTTGCTTCCAATTCTTGGCTATTGTAAATAGTGCTGCGATAAACATAGGGGTGCACTGATCTTTCTCATACTTGATTGCTGCATTCTTAGGGTAAATTCCTAGGAGTGCAATTCCTGGGTCAAATGGTAGGTCTGTTTTGAGCATTTTGATGTACCTCCATACTGCTTTCCACAATGGTTGAATTAATTTACATTCCCACCAGCAGTGTAGGAGGGTTCCCCTTTCTCCACAGCCTCAGCAACATTTGTTGTTGTTTGTCTTTTGGATGGTAGCCATCCTTACTGGTGTGAGATGATTTCTCACTGTGGTTTTAATTTGCATTTCTCTGATGACAAGTGATGTGGAACATCTTTTCATGTGTCTGTTGGCCATCTGAATTTCTTCTTTAGAGAACTGTCTGTTCAGTTCCTCTGCCCATTTTTTAATTGGATTATTTGCTTTTTGTTTGTTGAGGTGTGTGAGCTCTTTATATATTTTGGATGTCAACCTTTTGTTGGATCTGTCATTTATGAATATATTCTCCCATACTGTTGGATACCTTTTTGTTCTATTGATGGTGTCCTTTGCCATACAGAAGCTTTTCAGCTTGATATAGTCTCATTTGTTCATTTTTGCTTTTGTTTCCCTTGCCCGGGGAGATATGTTCAAGAAGAGGTCACTCATGTTTATGTCTAAGAGATTTTTGCCTATGTTTTTTTCTAAGAGTTTTATGGTTTCATGACTTACATTCAAGGCTGATCCATTTCAAATTTACTTTTGTGTATGGGGTTAGACAGTGATCCAGTTTCATTCTCTTACGTGTAGCTGTCCAGTTTTGCCAGCACCATCTGTTGAAGAGACTGTCATTTCCCCATTGTATGTCCTTGGCTTCTTTATCAAATATTAGTTGACCATATATGTTTGAGTTAATGTTTGGAGTCTCTATTCCATTCCATTGGTCTGTGGCTCTGTTCTTGTGCCAGTACCAAGTTGTCTTGATTACTGTGGCTTTGTAGTAGAGCTTGAAGTTGGGGAGTGAGATCCCCCCCACTTTATTCTTCCTTTTCAGGATTGCTTTGGCTATTCGGGATCTTTGGTGGTTCCATATGAATTTTTGAATTATTTGTTCCAGTTCATTGAAGAATGCTGTTGGTAATTTGATAGGGATTGCATCAAATCTGTATATTGCTTTGGGCAGGATGGCCATTTTGTTGATATGAATTCTTCCTAGCCAGGAGCATGGGATGAGTTTCCATTTGTTAGTTGACCTTTTTAATTTCTCTTAAGAGTGTCTTATAGTTTTCAGAGTATAGGTCTTTCACTTCCTTGGTTAGGTTTATTCCTAGGTATTTTATTCTTTTTGATGCAATTGTGAATGGAATTGTCTTCCTGATTTCTCTTTCTATTAGTTTATTGTTAGTGTATAGGAAAGCCACAGATTTCTGT
Source organism: Manis pentadactyla (assembly GCF_030020395.1). Classification (NCBI taxonomy): domain Eukaryota; kingdom Metazoa; phylum Chordata; class Mammalia; order Pholidota; family Manidae; genus Manis; species Manis pentadactyla. The sequence continues at coordinate 210,202,485 of NC_080019.1, read as the reverse complement.
GTGTTAATTTTGTATCCTGCAACTTTTCTGAATTCTGATATTAGCTCTAGTAGTTTTAGAGTGGAGTCTTCAGGGTTTTTTATGTACAATATCATGTCATCTGCAAATAGTAACAGTTTAACTTCTTCTTTACCAATCTGGATTCCTTGTATTTCTTTGTTTTGTCTAAATGCCGTGGCTAGGACCTCCAGTACTATGTTGAATAACAGTGGGAATAGTGGGCATCCCTGTCTTGTTCCCGATCGCAGAGGAAAAGCTTTCAGCTTCTTGCTGTTCAGTATGACGTTGGCTGTGGGTTTATCATATATGGTCTTCATTATTTTGAGGTACTTGCCCTCTGTACCCATTTTGTTGAGAGTTTTTGTCATGAATGGATGTTGAATTTTTTCGAATGGTTTTTCAGCATCTATGGAGATGATCATGTGGTTTTTGTCTTTCTTTTTGTTGATGTGGTGGATGATGTTGATGAATTTTCTAATGTAGTACCATCCTTGCATCCCTGGGATGAATCCCACTTGGTCATGGTGTACGATCCTCTTGATGTATTTTTGAATTTGGTTTGCTAATATTTTGTTGAGTTTGCTTCTACGTTCATCAGGGATATTGGTCTGTAGTTTTCTTTTTTGGTGGAGTCTTTGCCTGGTTTTGGTATTAGGGTGATGTTGGCTTTATAGAATGAGTTTGGGAATATTCCCTCCTCTTCTATTTTTTGGAAAACTTTAAGGAGAATGGGTATTATGTCTTCTCTGTATGTCTGATAAAATTCCGAGGTAAATCCATCTGGCCTGGGGGTTTTGTTCTTTGGTAGTTTTTTGATTACCGCTTCAATTTCGTTGCTGGTAATTGGTCTGTTTAGATTTTCTGTTTCTTTCTGCGTCAGTCTTGGAAGGTTGTATTTTTCTAGGAAGTTGTCCATTTCTCCTAGGTTTCTGAGCTTGTTAGCATATAGGTTTTCATAGTACTCTCTAATAATTCTTTGTATTTCTGTGGGGTCTGTCGTGATTTTTCCTTTCTTGTTTCTGATTCTGTTGATGTGTGTTGACTCTCTTTTCCTCTTAATAAATCTGGCTAGAGGCTTATCTATTTTGTTTATTTTCTCAAAGAACCAGCTCTTGGTTTCATTCATTTTTGCTATTGTTTTATTCTTCTCAATTTTATTTATTTCTTCTCTGATCTTTATTATGTCCCTCCTTCTTCTGACCTTAGGCCTCATTTGTTCTTCTTTTTCCAATTTTGATAATTATGACATTAGACTATTCATTTGAGATTGTTCTTCCTTCTTTAAATATGCCTGGATTGCTATATACTTTCCTCTTAAGACTGCTTTTGCTGTATCCCACAGTAGTTGGGGCTTTGTGTTGTTGTCGTTTGTTTCCGTTTATTGCTGGATCTCCATTTTAATTGGTCATTGATCCATTGATTATGTAGGAGCATATTGTTAAGCCTCCATGTTTTTGTGTGCCTTTTTGCTTTCTTTGTACAATTTATTTCTAGTTTTATGCCTTTGTGTTCTGAAAAGTTGGTTGGTAGGATTTCAGTCTTTTGGAATTTACTGAGGTTCTTTTTGTGGGCTGGTATGTGGTCTTTTCTGGAGAATGTTCCATGTGCACTTGAGAAGAATGTGTATCCTGTTGCTTTTGGATGTAGAGTTCTATAGATGTCTATTAGGTCCATCTGTTGTAGTGTGTTGTCCAGTGCCTCTGTGTCCTTACTTTCTGTCTGGTGGATCTGTCCTTTGGAGTGAGTGGTGTGTTGAAGTCTCCCAAAATGAATGCATTGCATTCTATTTCCTCCTTTAATTCTGTTAGTATTTGTTTCACATATGTTGGTGCTCCTGTATTGGGTGCATATATATTTATAATGGTTATATGCTCTTGTTGGACTGAGCCGTTTATCGTTATGTAATGTCCTTCTTTATCTTTTGTTACTTTCTTTGTTTTGAAGTCTATTTTGTCTGATACTAGTACTGCAACACCTGCTTTTTTCTCTCTGTTGTTTGCATGAAATATCTTTTTCCATCCCTTGTCTTTAAGTCTGTGCATGTCTTTGGGTTTGAGGTGAGTCTCTTGTAAGCAGCATATGGATGGGTCTTTCTTTTTTATCCATTCTATTACTCTGTGTCTTTTGATTGGTGCATTCAGTCCATTTGCATTTAGGGTGATTATTGAAAGGTAAGTACTTTTTGCCATTGCACGCTTTAAGTTTGTGGTTACCAACGGTTCAAGGTTAGCTTCTTTACTATCTTACTGTCTAACTTAACTCGCCTATTGAGCTATTATAAACACGGTCTGATGATTCTTTATTTCTCTCCCTTCTTATTCCTCCTCCTCCATTCTTCATATGTTGGGTGTTTTGTTCTGTGCTCTTTTTAGGGGTGCTACCATCTAGAGCAGTCTCTGTAAGATGTCCTGTAGAGGTGGTTTGTGGGAGGCAAATTCACTCTACTTTTGCTTGTCTAGGAATTGTTTGATCCCTCCTTCATATTTAAATGATAATCGTGCTGGATGCAGTATTCTTGGTTCGAGGCCCTTCTGTTTCATTGCATTAAGTATATCATGCCATTCTCTTCTGGCCTGTAAGGTTTCTGTTGAGAAGTCTGATGATAGCCTGATGGGTTTTCCTTTGTAGGTGACCTTTTTATTCTCTCTGGCTGCCTTTAATACTCTGTCCTTGTCTTTGATCTTTGCCATTTTAATTATTATGTGTCTTGGTGTTGCCCTCCTTGGATCCCTTGTCATGGGAGTTCTGTGTACCTCTGTGGTCTGAGAGGCCATTTCTTCCCCTAGTTTGGGGAAGTTTTCAGCAATTATTTCTTCAAAGGCACTTTCTCTCCCTTTTTCTCTCTCTTCTTCTTCTGGTACCCCATATAATGCGGATATTGTTCTGTTTCAATTGGTCAGTCAGTTGTCTTAATATTCTTTCATTCTTGGAGATCCTTTTATCTCTCTCTTCATCAGCTTCTCTGTGTTCCTGTTCTCTGTTTTCTAGTCCATTAAAGGTCTCTTGCATCTCGTCCATTCTGCTTTGAAGTCCTTACAGAGATTCTTTTATTTCTGTATTCTCCCTCCTTAGTTCTCACATATTTCTCTGCAAGTCCATCAGCATGGTTATGACTTTCGTTTTGAATTCTTTTTCAGGAAGACTGGTTAAATCTATCTCCCCAGGTTCCTTCTCAGGGGAAGATGGAGAAGATTTTGAAGCTGTCTGGGTTAGTCTTGTGTGGATCAAATTTTTTTTGCCTTTTCATGTTGATAGGTGCAATGGTATGCTATTGACACGTCTGTCAGCTGGGATAGCCTAGACTTTTTCCACTTGTTCCTGGCCTTACTTTACTGGGACAACTGCGACCCCTAGTGGCTTGTGTTGGGCAGTTGCGTGTAGACTGGGTCTCTGTATCTTGCCTGGCCAGTACGGAGGAAGCTCCCTTGCTGTGCCCGTGACCAGCCTCAGGCTGCTCCTCTGCTATGGCAGGGCCCCGGAGTGGTAATGGATGGGGGGCTGTTTGGCTGTTTACCTCTGTGAGGGGTCTCAGAGCTGTTGCCGAGGGGGTTAGTGCACCCAGAGTTTCCTGGAATTTCCAGCCGCTGGGCTGTGACCCGGGATGCTTCCGTCCAGGTGTGGGGTCCCTGTCCCTTTAAGACTTTCAAAAAGCACTCACTTTTCTTTGTCCCAGATGCGCCGGCCGCAGGACCCACTCACAGGTCTTACTGTCCTGCTTCCCTAGTTTCCAACACCCCACGCACGCACTGTGTGTCTGCACTCTGGTGTGGATGGCTGGGGCTGGGTGTTTAGCAGTCCTGCGCTCCCTCTCCCTCCCTGCTCCAACTCCTCTCCTCCTGCTGGGAGCTGGGGTGTGAGGAGCCTCGGGTCCCACCGGGCTGTGGCTTGTATCTTACCCCTTTCACCAGGCGCTGGGTTCTCGCAGTTGTGGATGTAGTCTGGCTGTTGACCTGTGTCTTCTGGTCTCTATTTTAGGTATAGTTGTATTTGTTGTATTTTCAAAATTATATATGTTTTTGGGAGGAGATTCCCACTGTCCTACTCACGCCGCCATCTTGGCTCCTCCCTAGAAATTACTTTTAATGTCTACTTAACTATTCCTGCATTAAAAGAGGTTTTAAAAAGATGCTTCAAGATAACCTGTGCAATCAAGGTTGTTTTTACTGTATTTAATTCTTATAATGGAATTTTATTTTGAAGGGGACAAAATGTGACTGTTTTACAGTGGTGCCTTTATTGCCAAAAATATTGTAAGTCCAGCATCCTTAAGTGGTTACTAAAATATTAAAGTCATTGATAGCAGGATTTCTTATAATTGAAGAAGACACATGGACATTTCTGGGTGGAGGGGTTAGAGGAAGCATAGTGGAAGTAGTAAGCACTTTAGAATCAGGAAGAGCTTACTTTCAACATTGCTTTGCCATGTTCTAGATATACAGGCCCCTGAAGTTTCTTGCCTCTCTGATCTGCAAATGGGGATAAGAAGCAAAAGAGGATTAATTAATTAGAAATTCCCTGAGAGTCTGTGCTATGCCGGTCATTGCTCTAAACATACTTAGTTTACCCATATGGAATTAACAGTCTGGTAGGGGAGACGTCTCATCTGATGAGATGAGAAGTAAATGAATTTTATACAGTTATTTTATTGCAGTTGTGATAGGTGATGTAGAGGAAAACTACAGTGCAGTGAGGGTAAGACTAATAGACAGTGGCTGTGCATTGCAAATACTCAACGTTTTTCATGTGTGATTTGACTGTTAGAGATACTGTGAAAAAATACTCCTGGTAATATATTTATTTTTTAGTTGTTGCCTCTGACTAGTCTGATCCTTTCCTGTTTTCAGTGCTGAGGACTGGTGAGACACATTAAGGTCCCTGATTAAAGCATTCTTGTTGAATTTGCAGAAAAATTAAAGTCAGTGCTAATGAATGTACTTCAGTAGAAGCAAAAAAAAAAAAAAAAAAGGAAAGAAAATCCTCCCTAGATAGTGTAAGGTACAATGGGGAATCTATTATAAAATTAACAGATGGTGAGCCCAGAGGTGGTAGTGAGGCCCCTGGAGAGACTGCAAGCAGCATTGGAAAGGCATCAGTTATCAATGGAATACTTCTCTCTCTTCTTTCTACACTTTCTCTCACTTCTCCCTTTTATTTGCATAGTAGAGAGCCTTTCCCTGCTTCTCTCTCTCTCTCTCGGTTACAGGAGGTTCCTGCCAACTGCGGATACTCATTAGCTCATCTCTCCCAGGAGGGCAAGTCTGATCAGTCCTGCCTGATCAGGTGTTTACCCAGTTCCAATCCATAATGGCCATGAGGGTGGGACCACATACTACCACGTGGCTCCCACCACCTAGAGAGTAACTTCTGGGGTTTATTCATCTGCAGAGTGGGAATAAAGTAGTATGCACTTTATCAGAAAGGTTGTGAAGATAAGATGAAATAATATATAGTGCCTGGCACAGAGTAAGTATCAATAAATGTGAAGTGTTATTACTATTATTGTTTTTGCTCTTTGCCATATTATTTAAATCTTTGTAGGAGATGTTTTTGCTCATACTCATTGGAACCATTTCAGAAAGTTTAGAATCAAGAAAAAGGCCTAGTCTAACACCATCTGGTAAGCAAGTTTAGGATATGGAGCCTAAACGCATCCTTGTTACTGCAGTATTTATCAGTCTTAGAGACATGGCTCACATAATTAAATTTATTATACTCTTTTCTTTATCATTCTGTTAAAGCAGACTGGATGGGAGGAAGGGAGATAAGAAAGCTTATCATTACCAGGGGTAAAAAAATATTAAAGCTGGCTGCTTAGAAGTCTCTCAGCTTCTAATGAATAAAATAGGCATTAATAGTAGTATAATTGTCGGTGCCCACTGAAGTTTGCAGTTATTAAAGCAGTAATAAAAGGAAACTATCATAGCCATTACATGATTTTCTTACATTTTAATAGTCATTTGCCTCTCCAAATAATTAAGCCATTCCCATTAAATTCTCAGACGAATAAAGTTAATGTAAACAAACCTTTTTAAGTCAATGCACACTGACTGAAAGTGCTTTTTTTTTTCTTTTTCCTATTTTCTCAAGTTTTTGGCTTATTGGAAAAACCCCTTAAGCTATAAAGTCAGTCTGCTATGGTGTAAAGTTCCAGCATACCTGGGGTATTTCCATTTTAAATAATTAAAAATAGGTAAAATTACCTTTTGGCAATTAGATGAAAGTCCTTTTCTTTCTTCTTAGGAGTAAGATGACCGACTCAGGTCAGTGCAGCAAGCGTGGATCAAGCCAGGCCTGCTCGCACTTCAGGGCTCCTGTACGCATTGTTTCTCTTGGTGGTACAGCTCCTTTCCCAGGTATTTGTAGGGCTCACCTCTTCCCTTCCTCATGTCTTTGCTCAGATGTTACCTTCTCAATGATACCTACTCTGTCCACCCTGTTGAAAATTGCATTTCACCAACCCAGCATTTCTCAACCCTGTATCTTGCTTGATTTTTCCCAAAGAACTTATTATATTGTACTATATTATATAGCGTACTTGTTTACAATGTTTATTGTCTCTTTTCATACTGTTTTTATCTATTTTCTCTGATGTAGCTTTAGTGCCTCAAACAATGCCAGTCACAAAAGTAAACCTTCAATTAGCATCAAATGTGTGAAATATATAACTGTATTCTATTTTATAATATACATGTACATATAATATACATAGATATATATATATCTGCTGATTAATAGGGCTAAAACATGTTTATGTATGTTTTCATAGTAGTATTCTTTTCATCCATCCATTCCTCTATCCATTTACCTACCCATGCACCTATGACTATTTTATGAGCACCTATACTTTTCCCTGGACCTTTATTTTCCTGGAGGCTGGGGTGGAGGAAAGAAAGGAGCTCACCATTCCTGCCTTTCTTGAGCTTATGGTACAGTTATGGCAAGAGACAATAAAATATTTTCTATAAAATGGTATCAGAACTATTCAGGGAGAAATATTGGGTATACTGTAGGAGAAGAGTGCAGAGGCTGACATAGCTTAGGCTTCTCTGAGGGGGAGACCTGAACGATGGATAAGTCATCCCAGCAAAGGGGCGTGTGAAGGATTTGGGAGGTGTAATAGATGCAGACATGTCATACGCAGAGAAACAGCATGCCCACAGGCCTGAAGGTAGGAGAGATTGAGGTGCTTTCAAGGAAAAGGAAGTTGAACATTGTGAACTGTACAGTGGAAATGAGGAGAATGATAGGAGAAACAGAGGCCAAATCCTCAAACATCTTGTAAGCTCCCCCTGATGGGTTCAGATTTGCCCTCAGCCACATGGATTTTAAGCAGCAGGGAATGATGCTGTTCCCACAGGAGGTGAATGCTCTGTCTGTATGGCTCATTCTCCATCTGTGAGTGCAAATGTAACCCTTTGAAATAATTGCACACGTCAGATTTGGCCTACAAAAGCTGTCTCCTGAACACCATTTAGGCATATATTTGCTCTGCCTGCTCAGAGTCCATTTCCGCCTTTGCTGGTTATAGAACCCAAAGGTCCTTGGGGAACTCCTCATCCCTGCTTTTATGTATCTATGTATGTATGTATTTATTTATATTGAAACATACTATATGTTGACACACAATATCCAATTAGTTTCTGGTATACATCATACTGATTTGATATTTTTATGTTACAAAATAATCCCATGATTGATCTACTGACCATTTCTCACCATCTGACGTTATTAAATATTATTTACTATATTCCCTATGCTGTATATTACATTCCCATGACTTACTTATTTTATACGTAGAAGTTGATACCTCTTACTCCCCTTCACCTATTTCATTTACCCCCGAACTCTCCATGCCCTAGTAACCAACATTTTGGTTTCCTGTAGCTATGAGTTGGTTTGTGTTCTGTTTCTGTTTTGTTTGTTTATTTGTTTTGTTTTATAGGTGCCACATAAAGTTAAATAATGTGGTATATATCTTTCTCTTCTTGACTTATTTCACTTAACAGAATACCCTCTAGGTCCATTCATGTTGTTGCAAAAGGCAAGATTTCATTCTTTCTTATGGCTGCATAATATTCCATTGTGTATATGTACCACAAGTACTTTATTCATCTATTAGTGGACACTTAGGTTGCTTCCATATCTTGGCTATTGTAAATAATGTTGCCTGAGGTAGGCCCATATTGCTATGAATTTTGCTCTTAGTACCAGTTTTGCTGTGTCCCATATATTTTGTAAAGTTGGGTTTCCTTTTTTTTTTTTTCGTCTCAAGGAATTTTTTTATTTCTTCAATGACCCATTAGTTGTTTAGTAGCATGATTTTTGGTCTCCACATGTTTGTGTTTTTCCCAGTTTTCTTTTTATACTTGATCTTCATTTCATTCTGCTGTGGTCAGAAAAGATGCTTGCTATGATTTCAGTCTTCTTGAGTATTGACACTTGTTTTGTAATCTATATTGGTGAATGTTCCATGTGCACCTGAAAAGAATGTGTATTCTTCAGGTTTTATATACATCTGTTAAGTCCCTATGATCCAATGTGCCATTTAAAGCCTATGTGTCCTTATTGATATTCTGCCTGGATGATCTACCCATTGATGTAACTGGGGGGTATTAAAATCCCCTTCTATTATTATGTTGCTACTAGCTTCTCCCTTTAAATTTGTTAATACTTGCTTTATATATTTAGGCATTCCTAGTTTGGTTGCACAAATGTTTATGAATGTTATATCCTCTTCTTGGAATAACCCTTTTATCACTATGTAATGACCCTCTTTGTCTTTTCTTACAGTCTTTGTTTTAACATTTGTTCTGTCTGAGTATTGATACTCAGCATTGTTTTCATTTCCATTTCCATTGAATACCTTTTTCCATTTCTTCACTTTCAATCTATGTGCGTCTTTACATCTGAAGTATGTATCTTATATAGATGGGTCTCTTTTTTTAATCTTTTCAGCCATTCTCTGTCTTTTGATTTGAACTTTTAGTCCACTTATGTTTAAAGTAATTATTGATAGGCACACAATTATTGACATTTTGTTAATTGCTTTCTGGGGTGTTTTTGGGTTACTCTCTGCTCATTTCTTCTTGGTCTCTTTCTTTGCAGTTTGATGGTTTTCTTTAGTGTTGAGGAAAGCATCCTTTGGGTTAGGGTTCATTTCTCTTGGGTTTCTGTTTCTACTGTAGGTTTTGATTTGGATTACCATGAGGTTCATATATATTGATGTCCATATGTAGCAGTATGTTTTAAGCTGATATCACTTAAGTTCTAATGCATTATAAAAGCGCTACATCTTTACTCCTACCTTTTATATTTTTTATGTATTTTGCATCATTTTATTTTGTGTATCCCTTAATTATTTTAGTTATAGTTGTTTCTACTACTTTTATCTTTTAACCTTCATATTATCTTTTTAAGTGGCTCATCCAATGCCTTGCCTTTACTATATATTTGTCTTTAACAGAGATATTTTTTCATTTAAATAGTTTCTTATTTCTAGTTGTAGATTTTCCTTTCCCCTTTTTGTAAGGCTGGGTTAGTGGTGATGAACTCTTTAGTTTTTTCTTATCTGGGAAACTCTTGATCTCTACTTCTGAATGATAACCTTGCTGGGCAGAATATTCTTGATGGTAAGTTTTCCCATTTCAGTACTTTACCTGTACCCTGCTGCTCCCTATTGGCCTGCATAGTTTCTACTGTAAATCAGCTGATAGTCTTATAGGATTTCCTTGTCTGTGACTATTTTCCTGTTGTCTCTTTTGAGATTCTTTCTCTTTAACCTCTGCCATGTTCATTATGATAGATCTTGGTATGGATCTCTTTGGGTTTATCTTGTTTGGGACTGTGATTCCTGGATCTGAATATCTTTCCTTCCCTAGGTTAGGAAAGTTTTAAGCCATTATTCTTCAAATAAATTTTTTTTTTTGCCCTTTTTTCTCTTCTCCTTATGGGACCCCTATATTGCAAATGTTAGTATGCTTGATATTGTCCTAGATATTGTTCTTAAATATCCTTTTTTTTTAGAATTATTTTTCTTCTTGGTGTTCTGGTTGGGTGATTTCCACTATTCTGTCCTATAGATCACTGATCAATTCTTCTCTATCATCTGATGTGCTATTGATTACCTCTAGTGTATTTTTCACTCCAGTTAGTTTACTCTTCCTCTCTGACTCTTCTTACATTTTCTAATACTTTGTTGAAGTTCTGTGTTCTTCCATTCTTTTCCTGAGTTTCATGAACATCTTTATGACCAATACTTTGAACTCTTTATTAAGTAAATTAGTTAACTCCCTTTCATTAGGTTTTTTTTTTTTCCTGAGGGTTTTAGCTTATTCTTCCATTTGGAATGTATTCTTCTGTCTCTTCTTTTTGTGTCACTTTCTGTATTTGTTTCATTGAATTGGGTGGTGCAGCTACCTTTCTTGGTCTTCAGGAAGGGGACTTGTGTGGGAGTATCCGCCGTGAGGACTGTGTGTGCCTGCCAGCTTTGCCGGGCTGACTTAAGCTGGAGCAGGTTAAATCACAGGTTGGGAGGTCTGCGGGCATGCTGCATCAGGGCCACTCAGTGGGCTGGCTGGAGCTGGCACAGGAACAGGTCTAGAAGTTCTGGGGCTTGCCATCCTGAGGCTGCCTTGGCAGGAAAGCTGGAGGGCAGGGGCTGGGGTGTCCTGGGTGCACTTTGCCAGGGCTCCCTTGGCAGGTTGTGCAGAGCTTGTATGGGTATGGACGGGGTCCCAGGGTGCACTGTAGTGGGACTGCCTTGGGGGGACAGCTGGAGCTGTTGGGGGTAGGCTGGGGTGTTTCTAGCAGACTAGCCAGAGTACCTGGAGCCTGCTCCTGTCTGTACTATTCAGGTATAGAGGGTGGGCATAACAAATGGCACTTGCTGGTGCCTCCAACCCTGGGGAGAGTTCTAGCATTTACTTGCCCATTTGGCAGAAGCTCTAGGGTTAGTAAATGGATTTCCTTAACTTACAATCTGGTTGCTCTTTAAACTCCTGTTTTTCCCTATGACCCAGGGCAGGCAAGTCTGCACTCAGGACCCTCAGTTATCCCCATCTACTGCAGGTTGCTGCATTGGGGGAAGGGTTTCCATTGTAAATATGTGTCTGTATCCCCTACCCTTCTCCACATAGTCCATCTCATTGGTAGAAGCTGTTCAATCAACCCTCAGTTCTTATTTAGAAGGAATTACTGCATGTGTAAGTATGGATTCATTATGTCAATGGGAAGAGGTGAGTTTAGATCCTTTCTGAACTCACATCTTAGATCACTCTCCTTCTGTTCATCCATGCTTTTAGTCTTTGTTTTTTTAGGCGAGGCTCCACTCTGGATGCCAGAGGTGGAACCTGAGAGCCTGACTTATCAGGGCACTAAGTCCCGATGGCTGCAGCGATTGGTCCAGTGATTGGTCCATGTCCAGCAGCATGGCCCAAACCCAGCCAGTCAGTGTTATTTCACCCTTCTCTAGCTTCAGTGTTCAGTTAAAGATGGGCAAAGTTGTTTAATTAAAGTGAATTATGGAATTACTAGGAAGAACAGCTCTTCTTTATGCTGGACTTGAACCTTCAAAGCTTTGGCTGTCTGGAGCTGTTGGCAGCCATCTTCACACTATATTGGGCCCAAGAGTTACGCCGCGTGGAAAAGAGCAGTGGGGCAGAACAGGGCTACTGGGTGTAGATGAGATTGCCCAAGGCCTAAATCAAGATTTGCAGAAAAAACCTGTAATTTCAAGAAATGTTAGTTATTTTTTAGTTTTACTTTCTTCTCTGCTTATGCAGTTCAAGTTAGATTTACTGCTTTTGCAGAGGTAAGCATCCTGATGAACACAGACTGCAAGAGTTTTCCCTGCTATAGGCTCCCGTGCTGCTCTTTGCTTTAATGGGGTGCTGACACTGCTTGTGGACCACTGTCAACACTTGAAATGGGCTGTTTCAATATAGTGACTTGAATTCCCTCTTGTTCTATGCAATTAATCATCACTACTGTGAAGAAATACTTTCTTCTTCATCAAATCCATTTTTATAACACATGCCAGATTCTCATTTTGAGATTATTAGAGAAAATTCTAGATAACAACAATAATTCTTTGCTTTTTCCTTGAACAGTAAGGATACTGTCCTGTTGAGAAATTCTGATAGTCCTGCATTGAGTCCCAACTCTAAACTTAGTATTAAAATCTCATGCAGATGAATGCCACACTTAACAGAGAAATTCCCAGCATCCTCAAAGCTGCAACACAAGCTGCTATTTACTATAACCAAAACAGAACGTTTTCCCAGCCAGAGTGGAGTCAATTTTGTAAGAAGTTTATTGGTTGGATATTGATCAAACTCACATCAGTTTTTTTTCAAGAGAAGTTGTAAGCAATTGTGAAGTCTTTCTTTCTGTCTGGAAATGAATACATTTGATTTCACTATTCATTGCTTTTAGTATGAAAATGCAGCTGTAATTTATTTACATGGTTGTTTACTTCAGAGTTATCTCTAAAATCATCTACTTAGTCATTCATTCGTTCATGCGTTTATTCAGCAAATGCTTGTTGAGTCACTGAGTCACTGCTTTTGGTATTAGGTGTTCAGAGAAAATTGATTTTTTTCTTTCTGAGGAATGCAAATGTATTAAATTCCTAGTGCTTGCTTTAAAATTGGGGTTGGAATTCTAAAGAAAACTTTGTTTTTTGAATGTAGCTACTGTATAAAGTGTGTCTGCATGATGGGCACTGGATAACAACAGCATTCTGCAAACTTTCAATTTCAGATGATTTGGGGAGTGGGGCCAGGAATCTGCATTTCCAGCCAGCTTCCCAGGGTTTCTATTCTGGATGTTCAGCTGCTCACCTTGTAAGAATCTTATTTGTGTAGGATTGTGGCTATGTTGACGGTAAGAATTTGTGAGAGAAGTGTGTAAACACATTATACCAGAAGAGGAATAAGCGCAAAACATCTTTGCCTAGAATCCGAGACCCTGGATACTGTGAATCTGGTTCATAAGTCCAGCTTCATCCTTTGCTGTAGCCCCAAATAGCTCGTGGTTTTAAGTCAGGTACTCACTAATGACATTTCAGTATTTTGGCTTATGAAAGTCCTTTTCCCCTCTCTCCCCAGCCATAGAACACCCCTTGCCCCATCTTCTCCTTGAGTTTGGTTTTTATTCGTCATCAAGAACATGTCTAGTTTGGTTCTCAAACTTCAGTTGGCATATGTATCACTCAGAAATGTTATTAAAATACAGATTCTGACTCAGGTCTGGGGAGGGCTTGAAGTTCTTCTGCCTTTATGTGTTCCTGGGTAATGACCACGCTACTGGTCCACAGACTATACCCAGAGTAGCACGGTTCCAGCTTGTAGTAAATTCATTATTTTCAGAGGACTCCTGCCCTGGCAAATGTCCAATTCTATGTCTATTTACAAGTATTAGTCCTTTTTCCATATGCATGAATTTCCTATCTAAGGGAACAAATATTTACTATTTGCCTGCTAAATGCTAAGCATTTCACATGTCTTATCTCAGTTAATTCTCTCAACCACCCTGATTAGAGGGTATTATCAACCCTATTTTGTAGATTAGGAAATAGGTGCTAAGAGATTAAGGGATTGTTTACCCAAGATCACACAATCTTCTTAAAATTTCTTGAGGATATGATCTAAGTTTCACATATCTTTAACTCTGTAACAATAGACAGTGCAGAGGTTGACAGGAGAGTTTAAGAGGCTTTCAATATCAGTGATTCAATAATGAATCCTCCAAATCATAATGTTAAGTATTTATGATGATTCAGAAGATACTTATAATACTCAGTGAAAACACCAGAATGTAAAATAATCATTAAGACCATCGTAATTGTATCAAAAGTGTATTTGTATACACAAGGCAAAAGAGTTTGAGAAAATAACACCATATATTTTGGGGGAGGGAGATCTGATAGCATAGGGTTTCTGCTTTTGTGCTTGACTGTATTTTCTGATTTTTTTTTTTTTTTGGTAGTGAACCATGTTTTACTTTTATAACCAGAAAAACCAATAAATATAATAAGGTATAATGAATCTCTTGCTATGATAAGAGTGAGACTTGTCCAGGAAGGAACACTGGCAGCCATGTGAGGATTAGAAATTGATGGATGTCTGGCACATTCTGGAGCAGTGAAGTTGACCTAGACATGGGGTCAGCTTTGAGAGGCAAGTCCAGTTTTGTTTTAAGTTTATTTCTAGTTTCTGTTTTCCAACCTGGGAGTGGCATTTATTATATTGTAAGCTGATTTTCACTGAAGAGTAATATACTGCAGATAAGTTCACCGAGGGTAAGAATGCTGCTGCATGGATTGCTACAAATCAAGCATACCCATGTGAGCAGAACCTAGATGCAGAAGCAGAACACTGCCCACGTGCATGCTCAGCACCCCTTCATGCCCTTTGCACCCATGTGAGCAGAACCTAGATGCAGAAGCAGAACACTGCCCATGTGCATGCTCAGCACCCCTTCGTGCCCTTTGCGGTCACCCCCCACCTCACATGCCAGATGGCTGCCAGGGTAAACACCAGTCTGACTTCCAACAGCATGGATTAGTTTGGCCTGCTTCTACTACATAAACCTGGAATCATACAGTATGTACTATTTTGTGTCTATTTATTTCATTCAGTGTTTGTGAGATTTGTCAGTATTGCCTATCATTGCAGGTCTTTTATATGCGTTGCTACATGGTATTCCATTGTGTGAATATTGCACTGTTTATTGTTCTTGGTAGGCATTTGGGTAGTTTCTAGATTTTGGTTATTATGTATAATGCTGTTATAATTTTTGACAATAGTATTTAATATGTCTGGCAGTTATTTAAAATAGATTCTCCTAATGGTTTTGGGTGAATAGCAGTGTCGTAAAACTTTTAAGGACACCCAAGGAATTATTTAGACAGCTCCAAAAATTTTGAGGCAGTACCTTTGGAGTAAGGCTCTGGGATCTGTATTTTAACCAGGTGTTCTGCAGATTGTATTTTGAGAAACACCTTAAGAAAAAGACTATGGGACTGAGAGCAGCCGTTCTCATCTTGTTTTTTCTACTTACTAACTTGGCCTAAGGGGAAATTACACGACCTTGTTTAATTGGTTTCCCCACCTATAATAACGTCTCCCTAGGTTGACTATTTGGTTTAATTGAAAAAAAAAAAGTGAAGATGCTGTAAAAAGACTCTAAATATAAAAGTGTAAAGACTGTTAGCACCCAAGCCTAACTGTGAGGGTAAAAAGAAATGATATGGAGTTAGTAATAATACCATAGGCTGAAGTGACATGCCTCAAGTTTTTTAATTTTAATGAAATCATACTCCTTCCTTCTGTAAAAATTGTGACTGCACAGGGAGAACTCATTCCTATAGAGCAATTACTCCTTTCAGTCCAGGATATCAAAGCCTTTTGGAACTGGAACAATGTTCATGGATAGGCCTACAATATACAGTCTGTAGATGGCCAGTTTCAGCTTGGTCAGGGAACTGAGGGAGACAGCTCAAAGTTAGACTGAATTAAAATATTGTTCCATATTCCTGAAACTCTCTAAGAAGATACAGCAGGATTTACACATTACAGGAGCTCAATAAATTTGTGTTGATCAGTGGACAAACAACAGCCCCCCCTGATTCCTGATTCCCAGCCTCTCTTCCACCCTCTCTCTGACTTAGCCTAGTTGAACTCCTTTCAAAATTCTAAACGTTCCATGTCCATTCTAGCTTCAGCACTCTCACCCTTGCTGTAACCTCTCCCTGGAATACTGTCCTCTTCCATTCTATGCCAAGCAAATAACTTTTTTTTGGTTTTTTTTTTTTTTTTTTTTTTTTTATTAATAATTATTTTTTATTGAAGGGTAGTTGACACACAGTATTACATTACATGAGTTTCAAGTGTACAACACAGTGGTAGAACATTTATATACATAATTCTAGGTTCCAGCTGTCACCCTACCAGGCTGTTACAATATCTTGACTATATTCCTTATGCTATACATTACATCCCGGTTACTAATTTATTTTACCATTGGAAGTCTGTCCTTCTTTTTTTTTTTTTTTTTTTTTTGTGAGGGCATCTCTCATATTTATTGATCAAGTGGTTGTTAACGACAATAAAATTCTGTATAGGGGAGTCAATGCTCAATGCACAATCATTATTCCACCCCAAGCCTAATTTTTGTCAGTCTCCAATCTTCTGAGGCATAACAAACAAGTTTTTACATGTAGAACAAATTCTTACATAATGAATAAGTTACATAGTGAACAGTACAAGGGCAGTCATCACAGAAACTTTCGGTTTTGCTCATGCATTATGAACTATAAACAGTCAGTTCAAATATGAATACTCATTTGGTTTTTATACTTGATTTATATGTGGATACCACATTTCTCTCTTTATTATTATTATTTTTAATGAAATGCTGAAGTGGTAGGTAGATACAAGATAAAGGTAGAAAACATAGTTTAGTGTTGTAAGAGAGCAAATGTAGATGATCAGGTGTGTGCCTGTAGACTATGTGTTAATCCAAGCTAGACCAGGGCAATAAAACATCCACGTATGCAGAAGATTTCTCTCAGAACGGGGGGGTGAGGTTCTAAGCCTCACCTCTGTTGATCCCCAATTTCTCACCTGATGGCCCCCCTGCGACTGTGCCTGTCTTAGGTTGTTCCTCCCTTGAGGAATCTTACCCGTCTCTGGCTAACCAGTCATCTTCCAGGGCCATACAGGGAAATGTGAAGTTGGTAAGTGAGAGAGAAGCCTTATTGTTTGAAAAAGTTAGCTTTTTACTTCTTTGCATATTTATGCCCTGTAGCTTCTATGCCCAGCATTTGTCTTGAGGTATCTTTACCACTTGGAAGAATTATGATACTCGGTAAATTTGATATGAGGCACGAATTCTATTTAAGGGTTGTAATTAGGAAGGAAGAAGAAAAGCTATAGAAGTAGCAGGCAGAAAAAAAACATGGGAAGATTGATTATTTCTTTGATATATCTTCTTGTAGAGTAACTTCAGCATGTATAGGTTTTAAGCTACTACTTAAATTGCACACACACATTAACATAATAGGAGTATAGTTACATAACCAAAGCATATCTGTAATTACCAGCCATCTGCAGTGAAACCAAGAAAACCAGTTAGGCACCTTAGGCATTTGTGAAAACTTATCTATGATATGGTGGATATTGTCCAACTGAACTTGAACAGTCTGAGAGAAATCAGACAAATTAAAACAACCCATTCCTGGGGACTGTTCACATGCCATATGTTCTTTTAACAGTAAATAGTTTGTAGTTGTAAGACTATGGAGCGCTACAATTTGCACTTCTCCAAATTCTTGGTTGAGTTCCAACAGTATAGATCCAGTCCAATTTTGTTGTTTTACTGTATGCACAGGCCAGCTTAGATATCTCCTTCCTCATTCCCATGGCAAGTCCAGGACCTGGTGGGATGAGTGCATCTACAGCTGTAGCAGTGCGTGGATCTTTGTTGGGGTTTTTTGATGATCCTCTTCTGGCATGAGTCTTCCAGAGAGTGCAGATGTTTGAAGTTCTTTTTCATATCGTATCTTAGTTCATTTTCGGGGTAGCCCAATTAGGCTTTGATCTTCTGTATAAACACAAACAGACCCTTTGCCTACACATTTATATGCCCTTTATACCCTTGTGTAGAACTCGTTGGAGGTTACCACACAGGAACTGCCCTTTTTTTTTTTTTTTTTTTTTTTGCTATCACTAATCTACACTTACATGACGAATATTATGTTTACTAGGCTCTCCCCTATACCAGGTCTCCCCTATAAACCCCTTTACAGTCACTGTCCATCAGCATAGCAAAATGTTGTAGAATCACTACTTGCCTTCTCTGTGTTGTACAGCCCTCCCTTTTCTCCTACCCCCCCATGCATGTTAATCTTAATACCCCCCTCCTTCTCCCCCCCTTATCTCTCCCTACCCACCCATCGTCCCCAGTCCCTTTCCCTTTGGTACCTGTTAGTCCATTCTTGAGTTCTGTGATTCTGCTGCTGTTTTGTTCCTTCAGTTTTTCCTTTGTTCTTATATTCCACAGATAAGTGAAATCATTTGGTATTTCTCTTTCTCCGCTTGGCTTGTTTCACTGAGCATAATACCCTCCAGCTCCATCCATGTTGCTGCAAATGATTGGATTTGCCCTTTTCTTATAGCTGAGTAGTATTCCATTGTGTATATGTACCACATCTTCTTTATCCATTCATCTATTGATGGACATTTAGGTTGCTTCCAATTCTTGGCTATTGTAAATAGTGCTGCAATAAACATAGGGGTGCATCTGTCTTTCTCAAACTTGATTGCTGCGTTCTTAGGGTAAATTCCTAGGAGTGGAATTCCTGGGTCAAATGGTAAGTCTGTTTTGAGCATTTTGATGTACCTCCATACTGCTTTCCACAATGGTTGAACTAACTTACATTCCCACCAGCAGTGTAGGAGGGTTCCCCTTTCTCCACAGCCTCGCCAACATTTGTTGTTGTTTGTCTTTTGGATGGCAGCCATCCTTACTGGTGTGAGGTGATACCTCATTGTAGTTTTAATTTGCATTTCTCTGATAATTAGCGATGTGGAGCATCTTTTCATGTGTCTGTTGGCCATCTGTATTTCTTTTTTGGAGAACTGTCTGTTCAGTTCCTCTGCCCATTTTTTAATTGGGTTATTTGTTTTTTGTTTGTTGAGGCGTGAGAGCTCCTTATATATTCTGGACGTCAAGCCTTTATCGGATGTGTCATTTTCAAATATATTCTCCCATACTGTAGGGATCCTTCTTGTTCTATTGATGGTGTCTTTTGCTGTACAGAAGCTTTTCAGCTTAATATAGTCCCACTTACTCATTTTTGCTGTTGTTTTCCTTGCCCGGGGAGATATGTTCAAGAAGAGGTCACTCATGTTTATGTCTAAGAGGTTTGTGCCTATGTTTTCTTCCAAGAGTTTAATGGTTTCATGGCTTACATTCAGGTCTTTGATCCACTTTGAGTTTACTTTTGTATATGGGGTTAGACAATGGTCCAGTTTCATTCTCCTACATGTAGCTGTCCAGTTTTGCCAGCACCACCTGTTGAAGAGACTGTCATTTCGCCATTGTATGTCCATGGCTCCTTTATCAAATATTAATTGACCATATATGTCTGGGTTAATGTCTGGATTGTCTAGTCTGTTCCATTGGTGTGTGGCTCTGCTCTTGTGCCAGTACCAAATTGTCTTGATTACTATGGCTTTATAGTAGAGCTTGAAGTTGGGGAGTGAGATCCCCCCTACTTTATTCTTCTTTCTCAGGATTACTTTGGCTATTCGGGCTCTTTGGTGTTTCCATATGAATTTTTGAATTATTTGTTCCAGTTCATTGAAGAATGTTGCTGGTAGTTTCATAGGGATTGCATCAAATCTGTATATTGCTTTGGGCAGGATGGCCATTTTGACGATATTAATTCTTCCTAGCCACGAGCATGGGATGAGTTTCCATCTGTTAGTGTCCCCTTTAATTTCTCTTAAGAGTGACTTGTAGTTTTCAGAGTATAAGTCTTTCACTTTTTTGGTTAGGTTTATTCCTAGGTATTTTATTTTTTTTGATGCAATTGTGAATGGAGTTGTTTTCCTGATTTCTCTTTCTGTTGGTTCATTGTTAGTATATAGGAAAGCCACAGATTTCTGTGTGTTGATTTTGTATCCTGCAACTTTGCTGTATTCCGATATCAGTTCTAGTAGTTTTGGGGTGGAGTCTTTAGGGTTTTTTATGTACAGTATCATGTCATCTGCAAATAGTGACAGTTTAACTTCTTCTTTACCAATCTGGATTCCTTGTATTTCTTTATTTTGTCTGATTGCCATGGTAGGACCTCCAGTACTATGTTAAATAACAGTGGAGAGAGTGGGCATCCCTGTCTAGTTCCCGATCTCAGAGGAAATGCTTTCAGCTTCTCGCTGTTCAATATAATGTTGGCTGTGGGTTTATCATAGATGGCCTTTATTATGTTGAGGTACTTGCCCTCTATTCCCATTTTGCTGAGAGTTTTTAACATGAATGGATGTTGAACTTTGTCAAATGCTTTTTCAGCATCTATGGAGATGATCATGTGGTTTTTGTCTTTCTTTTTGTTGATGTGGTGGATGATGTTGATGGACTTTCGAATGTTGTACCATCCTTGCATCCCTGGGATGAATCCCACTTGGTCATGGTGTATGATCCTTTTGATGTATTTTTGAATTCGGTTTGCTAATATTTTGTTGAGTATTTTTGCATCTACGTTCATCAGGGATATTGGTCTGTAGTTTTCTTTTTTGGTGGGGTCTTTGCCTGGTTTTGGTATTAGGGTGATGTTAGCTTCATAGAATGTGTTTGGGAGTATCCCCTCCTCCTCTATTTTTTGGAAAACTTTAAAGAGAATGGGTATTATGTCTTCCCTGTATGTCTGATAAAATTCCGAGGTAAATCCATCTGGCCCGGGGGTTTTGTTCTTTGGTAGTTTTTTGATTACCTCTTCAATTTCGTTGCTGGTAATTGGTCTGTTTAGATTTTCTGTTTCTTCCTGGGTCAATCTTGGAAGGTTATATTTTTCTAGGAAGTTGTCCATTTCTCCTAGGTTTTCCAGCTTGTTAGCATATAGGTTTTCATAGTATTCTCCAATAATTCTTTGCATTTCCGTGGGGTCCGACGTGATTTTTCCTTTCTCGTTTCTGATACTGTTGATTTGTGTTGACTCTCTTTTTTTCTTAATAAGTCTGGCTAGAGGCTTATCCATTTTGTTTATTTTCTCGAAGAACCAGCTCTTGGTTTCATTGATTTTTGCTATTGTTTTATTCTTCTCAATTTTATTTATTTCTTCTCTGATCTTTATTATGTCCCTCCTTCTGCTGACCTTAGGCCTCATCTGTTCTTCTTTTTCCAATTTCGATAATTGTGACATTAGACCATTCATTTGGGATTGCTCTTCCTTTTTTAAATATGCTTGGATTGCTATATACTTTCCTCTTAAGACTGCTTTTGCTGTGTCCCACAGAAGTTGGGGCTTAGTGTTGTTGTTGTCATTTGTTTCCATATATTGCTGGATCTCCATTTTGATTTGGTCATTGATCCATTTATTATTTAGGAGCGTGTTGTTAAGCCTCCATGTGTTTGTGAGCCTCTTTGCTTTCTTTGTACAGTTTATTTCTAGTTTAATGCCTTTGTGGTCTGAAAAGTTGGTTGGTAGGATTTCAATCTTTTGGAATTTCCTGAGGCTCTTTTTGTGGCCTAGTATGTGGTCTATTCTGGAGAATGTTCCATGTGCACTTGAGAAGAATGTATATCCCGCTGCTTTTGGATGTAGAGTTCTATAGATGTCTATTAGGTCCATCTGCTCTACTGTGTTGTTCAGTGCTTCCGTGTCCTTACTTATTTTCTGCCCAGTGGATCTATCCTTTGGGGTGAGTGGTGTGTTGAAGTCTCCTAGAATGAATGCATTGCAGTCTATATCCCCCTTTAGTTCTGTTAGTATTTGTTTCACATATGCTGGTGCTCCTGTGTTGGGTGCATATATATTTAGAATGGTTATATCCTCTTGTTTGACTGAGCCCTTTATCATTATGTAGTGTCCTTCTTTATCTCTTGTTACTTTCTTTGTTTTGAAGTCTATTTTGTCTGATATTAGTACTGCAACCCCTGCTTTCTTCTCACTGTTGTTTGCTTGAAATATGTTTTTCCATCCCTTGACTTTTAGTCTGTACATGTCTTTGGGTTTGAGGTGAGTTTCTTGTAAGCAGCATATAGATGGGTCTTGCTTTTTTATCCATTCTGTTACTCTGTGTCTTTTGATTGGTGCATTCAACCCATTAACATTTAGGGTGACTATTGAAAGATATGTACTTATTGCCATTGCAGGCTTTAAATTCGTGGTTACCAAAGGTTCAAGGTTAGCCTCTTTAGTATCTTACTGCCTAACTTAGCTCGCTTATTGAGCTGTTATATACACTGTCTGGAGATTCTTTTCTTCTCTCCCTTCTTGTTCCTCCTCCTCGATTCTTCATATGTTGGGTGTTTTGTGCTGTGCTCCTTCTAGGAGTGCTCCCATCTAGAGCAGTCCATGTAAGATGTTCTGTAGAGGTGGTTTGTGGAAATCAAATTCCCTCAGCTTTTGTTTGTCTGGGAATTGTTTAATCCCACCGTCATATTTGAATGATAGTCGTGCTGGATACAGTATCCTTGGTTCAAGGCCCTTCTGTTTCATTGTATTAAATATATCATGCCATTCTCTTCTGGCCTGTAGGGTTTCTGTTGAGAAATCTGATGTTAGCCTGATGGGTTTCCCTTTATAGGTGACCTTTTTCTCTCTAGCTGCCTTTAACACTCTTTCCTTGTCCTTGATCTTTGCCATTTTAATTATTATGTGTCTTGGTGTTGCCCTTCTTGGATCCTTTCTGTTGGGGGTTCTGTGTATTTCCGTGGTCTGTTTGATTACTTCCTCCCCCAGTGTGGGGAAGTTTTCAGCAATTATTTCTTCTAAGATACTTTCCATGTCTTTTCCTCTCTCTTCTTCTTCTGGGACCCCTATAATACGGATATTGTTCCTTTTGGATTGGTCACACAGTTCTCTTAATATTGTTTCATTCCTGGAGATCCTTTTGTCTCTCTCTATGTCAGCTTCTGTGCGTTCCTGTTCTCTGATTTCTATTCCATCAATGGCCTCTTGCATTCTATCCATTCTGCTTATAAACCCTTCCAGAGTTTGTTTCATTTCTGCGATCTCCTTTCTGGCATCTGTGATCTCTTTCCGGACTTCATCCCATTTTTCTTGCGTATTTCTCTGCATCTCTGTCAGCATGTTTATGATTCTTATTTTGAATTCTTTGTCAGGAAGACTGGTTAGGTCTGTCTCCTTCTCTGGTGTTGTCTCTGTGATCTTTGTCTGCGTGTAGCTTTGCCTTTTCATGGTGATAGGAATAGTCTGCAGAACTGGGACGAGTGACGGCTGGAAGGACTTCCTTTCTTGTTGGTTTGTGGCCCTCCTCTCCTGGGAGAACAGCGGCCTCTACTGGCTTGTGCTGCGCAGCTGCGCGCAGACAGGGTTTCTGCTTCCTGCCCGGCTGCTATGGAGTTAATCTCCGCTGTTGCTGTGGGCGTGGCCTGGCTCGGGCAGCTACTCCAAAATGGTGGAGTTGCGTTGGAGCAGGAGCTGCTGGGAGGCTATTTATCTCCGTAAGGGGCCTCCCTGCTCCCTGCAGCCCAGGGGTTAGGGTGCCCAGAGATCCCGGATTCCCTACCTCTGTATTAAGTGACCCGCCCTGCCCCTTTAAGACTTCCAAAAAGCACCCGCCAAAACAAAACAACAACCACAAAAAAAAACAAGAAAAAAATTTTTTTAATTAAAAAAAAAAAAAATTTTTAATTAAAAAAAAAAGGTGGTCGTTCGTTTTTCTTTATTCTCCGGTGCCAGCCTCAGGCCTCTGCTCACCGGTCTTTCTGCCCTGTTTCCCTAGTATTGGGGTCCCTGTCCCTTTAAGACTTCCAAAAAGCGCTCGCCAAAACAAAGCAGCAAAAAAGCAAAAAAAAAAAAATGGTCGCGCACTTTTCTTATGTCCTCTGTCGCCCAGCCTCCAGTGCCTGCTCACTGTTCTTGCTGCCCTGTTTTCCCAGTATTGAGGGCCCTGCACTCTGGCCTGGATGGCGGGGGCTGGGTGCTCGGCAGTCCTGGGCTCCGTCTCCCTCCCGCTCTGCCTGTTCTTCTCCCGCCGGGAGCTGGGGGGAGGGGCGCTCGGCTCCCGCGGGGCCGGGGCTTGTATCTTACCCCCTTCGCGAGGCGCTGGGTTCTCTCAGGTGTGGATGTGGTCTGGATATTGTCCTGTGTCCTCTGGTCTTTATTCTAGGAAGGGTTGTCTTTGTTATATTTTCATAGATATATGTTGTTTTGGGAGGAGATTTCCGCTGCTCTACTCACGCCACCATCTTCCGCCCCTCCCGCAAATAACTTTTATTGCCTATTTATCCTCTGTGTTAACTTAAGGACCATTTCCCATTTGGGGACCTTCCCTGACCTTTAAGTGGGATCTCTGGTTACATAATCTCATGTCACCCTGAATGTCTTCGCTAGGGCACTGATAGCACTGCTGATGTTTCATAGCTGATTATCAGGTAAGTGTAAACCCTCATTGACTGCAATATTTTCAATATTCTCAGAGCCCAGCAAACAGTAGAGCCCAGTAATAATTATTATAATTTTTGGCAGCTGCCTTTCTTTCAAAGCCAGGGAAGAACAGACCCTTGGAAGCTATTGATACAGATACCCAAGAGCATTAGTACTGGAAAACTGCTGCTGGCTCCATGCAAGCATGCCATGCTGAAGGGACATATGTCCACTGTTGTTTGTTTTTGATACTTCACAATCTCCATGTTTTCTTTTTCACAATCAGAAGAGAGGAGGCCTATGTTTCTATTTATTGCAAATGTTTGGGCAGGCTTCAGAGAGCTATTGGTTTTAGGTATTCTTACAAGTAAGTGTTACCTTTCATCATAATTTCAGAAGTCTTTCCTGAAGAAAGGCATCAGAACCGGCATTCTACCTAAGGCACAGTGACTCACATCAGGTCAGAAACTCACTAACTCACCTTTGAATGTACACAGTCTTGTGTTCTGAATTCAAAATGGCCATTGAGATCACAGCCAGAATGAAAATAATGTTTAGAGAGGTTATTACTATTTGGATCTGGGAATCAAAGCCAGCCTTTGTTCTTTTTTCCCTGTCATTTGCTACTGCCACCCAGCCTCTGAGCTTTTAGATCAAGGAATGGCAGGGATGGGATCTGTTAAAAGGTGGAGCTCTGGGTTATACATCAGTCGTCCCGCCGCCCACTCATCCATGCATCCATCCATCTATCAGCTAAATAAATGCAGGCTCACCTATAGAGTTACACATCCAAGCTCTTGAGCTGGGAAGAGGCATTATGCCTAATTTGGAATTTAAGTCACCACATTTGTACAAGGCTCTGTGATGAAAAGGGTAGCTAGACAGGAAGAAAAAGAGCAAAAGTACTGTAAGATTCAGAGGGGAACTTTGATGTTTTGCTGAACCTAGACTGTTTGGGTTTAAAGGAAATTTAAAATCACTCAACCTATCTTACATTCTTTTGCTTTCTTTTCTTCATTTAGCATAGTGGCCAGTTGCTCAGAGTCCAGAGTTTGACTGCTTGGAGTTGAGTCCTACCATCACCTGTTGCTGAATCTCTCTTAACTGGTTGAGATACTCAATAGTTATGTGTCTCAGTTTGCACCCCTGCAAAATGGCAAATGATAAGATAAATATATTGGGTTAAAATGAGATAAAATGAGAGAATGGATATTGTGAGGATTAATTAACATATGGTTACAAAGTACTTAAAACTCAGTGCCTGGCACATAATGGACACTCAATACATGTTGGTTTTTATTATTTATTCATCAAGGGTTTTAATGGCCACCCTGTGCCAGACACTGTGCTGGAACCAAAAATAAAGTACAATCCCCCATATTGGTAGAATTTCCTGTCTAATGAGAGAAAAGAAAAGAACAGATGAATATCCAATATTATGAGAAGCCCCACAGTAGAGAACAAATGAGACATACGTGCTGTCGGCTCTGAGGGGTAGATCAACTATATTTGATATTTAATTTTATATCAAAGTGGTAAAAAAAGAGGGGTGGGGAATATGTTTTAGGTACAGAGAATTGCTCACGGAGATTTAGAGCACTGGAGCTGTCTGGAAAGTGGGATGGGGCGGGCTCGGAGGTATACGGTGATGGGACTGAGCAGGTAGGTGGGGAACTCGAAAGCTCCCGCCCTGTGGAAGGTGGTGGTGGAGGGCCCCGTATGCAAGGCCAGGGGTTCTCACTGCTCATTCTTCGGGCTCCTTATATCACAGGGCCAATATTTTCAACATTTGCTCCTGATTGTATACTGGGGTATGGTTGACTCATTGTTTACAAGGTCTTACCTTGAACTTTGAGTTTGGAAAGGGGAATTACATTTATTTCAGTTTCAGAGTATTTTTCTTTAAGGTTGAGAACCAAGATGTATGGGAAATGTGGCTCTTTCCTTCCATTGCTTCAGCTATAAGCTGCCTGATCCAAATCCATCATCCAACACCATTTTTTATGGATCTCAGAAAGCATTTTCTGTGGTAACAATCAGAGCAATTTAAAAAGCACCTGCTATGTCCAGGGTGTTGACACTAAAACACACTGACTTTTCTTTCTTTTGTTTTTTTAAATTCTACACGTTCTCTTCCATTTTTTCTCTCATCTTTACTTACCATTTTGTCTTTCATTTAAATTTCCCTTGTAAGTACTTTTTCCCTATTTTCTTTCTTCCTCTGCCACCACTCCCGTCCCCAAACTGACCCCTTTCCTAGTTTCTGCTAGGATTGTGGTTTCAGACCATGTTCCCCACACCTTTTGGGGTTCTGTGCCATTAATTCTGGGCCAGTTTGGTGGAATTCCAAAATTCGCCCTCTGACTTCTACCCTGTCTCTCCAACTTGATTTATTTGAGTTTCTAAGTAAGATTTTGTTTGGAGAAATACTTCTGAGGTTACAGGAAGTTTAATATTATGGCCTTGGGGTACTAAGTCATACTTCATTTCTCATGTTCTTTAACCACTTCATAAATCGTAAAGGAGATTTGAGTAGAGCCCTTTTCAAAATGTGTCTATGCATTTTTTTCATGGTTTCTTTTTTCAACTATTTTTTTCCTATATTATTTTGCTGACAAATGGTGCTATTTGAGGTGCTATGGGGGAGTATTTGGATTGCTGTTTTACAATCTTTCTTAAATTATATAAACCAGATTGGCTTTCTTGAATCTTACTTTTTAAAAGTTGTCATTAACTAGCATTATGAAGCATTATGTGTTAATGATGTATAAGGTTCAAATGGAATGATAATGTGTATATTGACATGCTTTTCCTATGTTATATAAAAGACACATTCCATAAGATAGGCAAACTCATGGTTCTCTCTGCTGGGTATGATACGCACACCAACCTCCCCCGTAGTCCTCATAAAAGGAAAATGAGGGAATCAGAAGAGAAACAGTGATTCGATATTTATTAGATTGTGAAGTTCTGTGGCTAAATGATAACTCTACATTATTCTCTCAGTTCGGCAGGTGAGGAAGGGATCAGAGTGGAAAGAAGATGATTCATTTATGAGTAAGATGATGATTCTTTCTCCTCCTCTTGTCTTATGCCAAATAATTAAATCAAATATTAATGTTGATGGGGGGAGTAGAGGGAAATGTGGTACAGAACCTTCTGTTTTAAAAATTCTGTTAAGTATATAGATACAGTGCAAAATATGGTCAATGTCTCTTTGCTGTTCTGATGTTTATTTCTCTCAAGCTTAGAGGCTGAGTTTCCTTCTTCACTTGTAACAGAAGCAAGCTATAGATATATATTACTTTTAGATCTTTCCCTGTAAATCCAATCCTCAGACATTTTGTTCCTTTTCTGAGCCATATTGCATTTGTCTGTATCATTCTTGCCTTTCACATGAAGTTACCAAATTCCTTATAGGTCTTGTTCGTCCCTTGTGTTTAAATATATCTCTGAAAATAGTTTTGATTCAAATATATTCTGCCATTGTATCCAAGAAGTTTACATTTTATTTCTTTGTAAATCTATAAGTATGTATAGTGATGAATCCTCAGTCTGATAAACCTAGTTGTGTGCATATGACTTTTTGGTGACTTAAGTATTTCTTACAGTGAAATGTAATTTCAGAGAGTTCTTTATATTTAAAAACCCAAAATGGTTACTTTTAGGAGTTTAGCCTGAGGAACTAACTGAAAATGTGGGCAAAATCAAGTGCATAAAGAAGTTTGTTGCAGATAAATTTCTACAGGCAAAAAAATGGGAAACAACCCAAGAGTAGGGTAATGGTGCTTTCAGTTAGGATGCAATCCGCTCAGCGAAATATATTATGTATCTATTTCAATGAGAACTGTGAAGATTATATGGCACCATGAATAAACCAACATACAACAGTACCTATAAACCATGATTGCAAGTGAGTAAAATTATGCTAGAGGAAAACTACTGGCAGGGAATATGCTAAGATTTTAATAGTTGTGTGGCAGGAAAGTACAATAATAATAAAATTTCCCTCCCTCTCCTTCATTTACTGAAGGCGTCTCTTATGTGCCAAGAATTACATGAGTGGTTTCCTGTACTAGTTTTCACACTGCTTTAATTTAGCATAGTGATCCCCATTTGCAAATGAGGAAATCTAAGGCTCAGATAGGTTAGATGACTTTCCCAAAGTCATACTTTGTGTAATTGTCAGAAAGCTGTGTGCATTTGATAAGAAAGTGGCAGAGACAGCACTGGTAATGCAACTTGGATTCAAATTGAAGTAAGTCCTTCCACCAATAGATGGCATGACCTTGATCTACCATTTCTCATTTGTAAAACAATGGGGCTCGAAATCGAGCATCCACAGGGGTCCTTCCCATGTGGAAAATTCTGCAGACCTAAATTTCTAGTTTGGTAGTATGTTTCTCTTATTCAAAACATTAGGTCATACTCTGAGATTCAGATTAATAGTTTTTACTATAATTTCTGATTTCAGACACTATACCTGTCAACTGCATATGTCACAGAGAGGGAAATATTATTACGAAGAGATAGTGTGGTTGGTGTGCACATTAGAGGGGAAAAGACTCAGTAAACTTCAGACCCTTTTTGTGTGTTTGTCTAAATCAAGGAAAAGGAATGTGTGTGGGGTGACATGATTGATGTGCAGCTTCAGAGCTCTGGCTGCTGCTTGAGTATGGCTCATCAATTCCAGAAAAGATTTCCCATTTAGTTAGGTGCACAGCCTCATGGCAGACAGCTGCCTGCGCAGCTGGGGCGCCAACCCTCACTCATCATGCAGGATGCAATAAGAATGGCTCCTAGCTGCTAATATTCATGCCCATCTGTTTAGATAGCAGAGTGCCCCCGTGAACACTGGTCAATTCCATTCTCTATACTTCCAGCCTCTTCCCTTCTACCTCCCATCCATCCCCAGCCATGCTTATTTCTGTCTTCTTTTCAGTTGGCCTTTCTATCTGGATAATTCCGGGCTAGTCTCTACATAGTCCCAAGGAAATGTGCATCACAGTTCGAATTGTATAATCATGAAGCTGGGAAATAGCTGACAACAACACACTGCCAGATCTGCTCACTTTATACACCAGAAGTCCAAGATTCAGAGAGGCCACATCGCTTTCCAGTGTTCACATAGACTGTCTGTAATAGAGAACATGGTGTTTCAGGTTTAGCTCTCCTTTTCTAATATTCTTCTGGCGTTTCCTTCCAGTAACCCTGCTGCTCCTCCCAATATATTTCTACAATTGTTTTCCAGGGGTCTTGGGACTAGTGCTAGTGACTAATGATATGATATGATATGATATGATATGATATAATGTAACATAATATATTGTAAAGTAAAATGTTGACCATTATACTCCCAGATATTTTCTAGCATGTTCTTGTGAATGGACACATCATTAAACAGAACTGATAAGGACAATATCCCTGCTGGAAATCGGTATGGATATGACAATCACTTGTAAGAGAGAAATGGTCTCAAGGGGGTGTTAGGGGCCACCAGCTCCTCTGAACACCTAGAGGAAATCAGTCCCCTCGCCTAGACATAAGGCACTCTGGGAAGAGTGAGTGAGTGCATTCCTGGGAGCCAGAGAGTCAGGATCCATTTATTCCTTCATCCCTCTTATGCTTTTTTATTCTCCCTTCTCCCCAGTCCTTTTATACCCTCCTCTCCTTTCTTCTCCTTGGCTCATCCTTCCACTTCTCATTTGTGTTTCTTTTCATTTTAGCATCTCTTTAGGGTGGGAAGAGGCACTTCCGTTTGGAGTTGGGACTGAATGTGGATCCCACAATGCAAAGCACCATGACACTTCCTGTGCAGCACCATTAATCTTCCCCCGAAAGCCCCATGGGGCCAGGGACATCATCACCATTGAAGTGCTTCATGCTCATTATCATGTAGGCCACTTTGGTTCTGACAGCTCATTTGGTTTATACAATTCTGAGATGGGGGTAACCATCTCCTTTTTGATGGGTGAGGAGGGTAAGTGCCGTAGCGATTATGGTGTGGCTTATGATGGTGAGAGGTGTAAACATCTGAGATGGCCTTTAGACTGCAGGTTTGAGGTTCTGTGTCAAGCTTGAATATACACATTGTTTGGGGGTCTTGTTAAAATGTGGATTGGGATTCACCAGATCTGAAGCAAAGCTGGATATTATGTACTTTGAACAGGCTACAGATGATGCTTGTGCCACAGCCATTGAATAGGCAATTTTGCACCATGCCAAGTAGTTTGTTTTCTTGGAACCTGAAATTCTTGGGAGTTGATTGGACTTCCCATGCAGTTCCTGCATGTTGAATTTTGCTTTTCTCTTGGATAACTTGGTCAAGATCTGTATTACTTCTTGAAGGCACATAGGAAATCACAGGTTATAATCAGAATATGATAGGGTTTGCCATTTCATGATCATTGAAGGAAGCAGCTATTTTTAGGACTGAAGGACTCCCATAAAGGATATATGGAGATAGGTGGGGTTAGAATGAGGAAGAATAGAGCTGCCAGTTCTCACCTATCCCTAGATAGGTGCCTCATCTCAAATAAACTCTCCAAACTCTTTATCTTAGATCTAGACCCATCCACAGGGCAAGAGCTGTGGAAGTGGCTACTTGATAAATGCCAAGGTTCCAAGATTATCCATTATCCCACCTGTAAGAAAAAGTGCAGAGAGAAAACTCTGGAGGAAATAGTAGCAACTCAGCATAGGGTGCTCATAATTATAAAATAGAAGAAAGGAGGAAAGGTGATATCCTACCAGATTCTGTGAAGCATTCCTATCATGCCTGAGTTCCCAGTCTAAAGGAAGCTTAGCAGAAGAAAGGAGTGAGAAAAGAAGGGAACATATATCATCATCATGAGCCCAGCCTACCAAACAGTGTGGAGACCACAATTTCCCTTGTCACTGTAGAACATTTTGATTTTCCAGAGGCTGCACCCATATATATAATGTAGAGGCCAAGGAGGCCTGGGCAATGCTTTTAAAGGAAGAAAAGGGATTTTGAATTTTCTTCTATTTTTAAACCATAGTCATAGAGACAAAGTAGGTAAGAACAGGGAGCAGTTTTGTGCTTTCTGTTTTTTTTTGTAATCAAAAGATAAGTCACAGTGGGTTCCTGCATCCTCCTGGCTGGACCTTTGAGAGTGGAACTGTGTAAGACCCCATTACAAATAATTTTTCTTTCCATGCTCTGTAATTCTATTTGAGCAACAGAAGATTAGGGTAGGTGTGTGAATATACCCCTTACCACTCTTGGAGAATTAATGTTTTCCCATTTAATTTATGTGATGAAAGAAAGACAGTTTTCAAGGTGAAAACAAACAACTTGATAATCTTTGTAATCTGCAAATCTGAGCTTTTAAAAATCTCAAGTGAGCTCATGAAAATGAGGAGTTGTGTCCACACAATGGGCTTTTCCTGCATTATCTCCAGACACACCACACTCTTTCCCTACAGAAGCATTTCTCTTTCCTTGAATCCATAATGTTCTCGTATATCTCACTGTCTTTGTTCATCTGGAAAAATCTCCACTATTGAAAAATCCTAGCTCCTCAGTTGCCACTCCTAGATAGCCACTCTGGAAAAGGCCTTGGTTATTTTCTTATGAAGTTCAATACATACTTACCAAATGATCCAGGAATTCCTCTCCTAGGTGTGTAGCTAAGATAAAGGAAAACACAGGTGAACACAAAGACCTGTACTGGAATGTTAATAGCAGCTTTATTCATAATAGCCCAAACTAGAAATATTCCATGTGTTCATCAGCTGGTGAATGGCTAAACCGTGGTATACCTGTATAGTTTAATACTACTCAGCAGTAAGAAGGGGCAAACTACTGATAATGTGCAACAAAATGGATGCATTTCAAAGCATTATGCTAAGTGACAGAAGCTAGACACAAAAGGCTACATACTGAATGATTCCATTTATATTATATATATGGCATTCTGCAAAGGGCAATACTATAGGGACAGAGAGCAGACTAGCTATTTCCAGGGACTGGGATCAGGGAAATGATACAGACAGCGAAAGGGCACAAAGACACATTTGGGGTATCAACAGTTTTATATTTCGATGGTGCTGGTAGCTATGTGACTGTATATATTTGTCAAAATCATCAACATGTACATTTAAAACGGGTGAATTCTACTGTGTGAAAACTGTACCTCAAAGGCAACTTAAAAATATTCCTGGCTCACAAATCACCGGACTGTTACTTGTTCTTGGACAGCTTTTAGACGCAGTCCATTGCAGCTGTAAAGCTCCAGCATAGTCCCCCCAATAATAGCATTCATCACCTTGAACTTGAATATACATATGTATGGGGGATCTCATAAAAATGTACATAGCAGATCACTAGATCTGGAGCTAGGCTGGAGATTGTGTGCTAATGACAGGCTTCGGGCCTATAGACACCTGTCCCCCCTGGAGTAGGTGGCTTCTGACACCACCATGCATTTCCTGCCTTGGAGCCTTAGAACCTTGGTGGATGGTTGGGTTACCCCTGTGGTCTTCACACTGAATATTGCCTTTCTCTTGGACAACTTGATCAAGTCCTACATTTCTGCTCAAGGGCATATAGGGAAAATCATAGGATATGACGGTATTTTTCTGTGCCTCCTTCCCCCAGCCGACGCTGAGCCTGTCAAAAGTAAAGTCAGTGTGGTGTTGATCATTTGCTTTTTTACACGTGACGACTGACTCCTCACAGGCACTCAGAAAAGCTCTGTGGAGTGGATGGATGAATGAAGTACCACCACAAATCATAAACAGTGAGGTGCTTTTCCAAACAGTGGTAACTGGAAGGATCCCCAGGTTTTAAAAAGAATCAGAGATTTCGTGCAGGGGCCATATCAAGAGAGTGACCATAGTTGGTACACATCAGAAGTTACCTGACACCTGCTGTCTGGAGGCCTGTGTGTTCCCTAAAGCGCCTTTCTTTCTCTGGCAGAAGCTGCCCTTGTCTTCTCTTCCACTCTCCTGGCCCACTGCCTGGTACCTTGCCATTATTCTCACAGGCCTATTGATTATTGAGATCTGTCTGTCTTGCTGTTGTACTAATGACCCACTTTCAAGCTAGGTCTCCAGACTGGTAAGCACAGCTAATACTAGTATGCAGGAAGCTCTTTGTTGGAAAGGCCTAAAGGCGGGCCTAACAGGTATGGGAGGTGGTTTAATGGACAGTCCTTGGCTAACAAACCTAAGTTCCAGACCTGGTTTCACCACTATTTTGTGTTTTGGCCACGTCACCTCTTTAAGCCTCCATTTTTTTTAACCTGAAAAATAAGGAATGGGGTGGAGAAGGCAAAGCTGTTCTTCATAAAAGTCTGAGATCTGCAACTCACAAAACCGTACCCAGTTCTGCTCTGAGTGCTATGAGGGTTTAAAAGTAGCTTAAAACTTCCTTATTTAACTGGACAAAACCGCAGTCCAGATGGCTGGTGTCCCCTGACTGACACAGTCTTTACATAGGAGAACTTGATTTGCCAAGTTACTCTACTATTTTCATCTCACATTCATGCCCAACAGATTTATTTAAGAGGGAAAGGTTTATCTGAAAACAACCTTAAAATAAGGCCACTTGCTGGAACTTTTCTGGCCATGTTAATTATTGACTTCAACCTTATGTGGTTTCAAATGGGCAGCTGTGTATGAATATTAATTTTTGTTTGAGGGCTTTAAAAAAAGATTTTCTTCAGTGTTTTTGTTTTCACAACACAATCAAGAAAATTAGTGCTTGTGACAAAACAGCAATTAAATGGGTGCCACATCTCAGCTTGGAAAGTGACATGCAGTTTCTGGAAATAAGACCTTGTTTTGCATGAAATTAGTTTCCTTTGTCATATTATTGATTGAGACAGTTATGATTTCAGCTCTTCCCTCTTGTCAAACAATTTCACTTCAGAATCTTTTCTTACCTTCTTTGGAGGTGACCTTTCTGAATGCCAATGTAGTCTTTCTTGCCCATTGCTCTGATTGATGTTATATTACCTAATAGACCCTAATTTTTCCAGGCTTCTTTTGATTTCTGCTCTTCAGTTCTCTCTCATGTTGGTTATTTGTCCACGTTTCCACTGTAACCTTCCATACCATCTGCTTAGGGAGTGTGGCTAACATTTTGCCTGACTTCTTAAGAGTCACAGGCCTCTTCTAGCTGGTAAATGGTTGCATTTCCCGGCACCCTTTGCATGAGGCAGTACTGTGAGACTAGTTCTGGCTAAAAGGGTATGTAAGTGGAAGTGGTGTATTACTTGCAGAAGAGACAAACAAGCAGGCTTGCCTTCTCCATGGTCTTCACTTGCTACCTCAGTAGGGACAGCTGGACGGATGAGAGGAGGGTGGAGCCACAGTGAAAAATGGGGCATAAAGGATCATATTGAAGGCCACCAGGCACACCAACCCTAGGTTATCCATGAGAAGGGAAGTACATTTTTATTATGTTCCATCACTGAGGCTTCAGGTTTATTTGCTGTGGCAGCCAATGTTACCTTAACTCACATGAAATCTATACCCGACCTACACCTCTCATCCCAGGCCTTTGTCTCCTGTTTCCAGCAGGGTATCTTTTGGATTTGCTGATTTACCTGAAGACAGAAAATCTGATCTTTGCTAGTACTTTACAATGCTAGTGAGACACCCAAGTATGTCTTAGAACTGGGATTTGGGGGCTTTGTATTGGGAAACTGGGCAGAAGAGAGCTGCCATGGAAGGAATTAAAAAAGACAGATTTTTGGGCAGGTGCCAGAGCTTGCTGGGAGGAATTGCCATAGTTTTGTTCACTGAAGAAAGGCCTAGAGGATTCAACATTCATGCAATTTTAAGGAGACAAGTTTGGATCTTGCTGTTCTCAGATGTGTCCCAGTTTTGCTCAGGTGGAAACAGCTGATGGATTATTTTGGATTTGTGAGGAGTGAGTGCAGGAGATGATAGCTGATGTAGGGGAACAGTGTGTCATGTGGATACAATGGAGTGAAAGAGAGAAAGAGGAAAAATGCCTAGATTCCATGTCGAGCTCTGCCCCTATGCCTTTGTTTCATTAATCTGTTACTTAATTGATCCGTGCCTCAATTTCCTTCCCTGTAAAACTGACATAATAGCATTTTCTTCATAGTATTGTAACACAGAGCAAATGACAAATACTTTAGTGCTTAACCCAGGGCCTAGAATACTGTGTCAGACATAAGGTGCTTATCAGTATTTCTCTTTGTTTTTAAGCAACATTGGTATATTTCCTATAAACTTGTTCTCTGCTGGGTTCTCTGCATCTATAACAGTGCCTGGCACAAAGGGGTTCGATAAATAATGGTTTTCTGAAAGAAACAAATATATGCTTTTTAGTCTGTTTTTCTTTCTGTGTATTATTATATTGTAAGCATTTTCCTGTAAGTTATTTGCAGAAGCATGATTTTAAAATGGTGGCTGTGATCAATATTTAATAAACACATTTAGAACTCATATATCCAATTGTGAGCTTCTCTTCAATATTGTCAGTAGGTAATCACTTTTTCTAAAGATGCTGATGTTGAGCAATTTGTTTTTGCAATTTCAGGGCAATATATCTAGAGCTTACATCATATTCTTTGGAAAACTAACAAGGGTGGCAAATTGTCAACCTTTGCAGTGAAATAAATTATTGGAAATAGTCACAAGTCACTTCTGACCAAGTTTTTGAATATGAAGAATGATTTGACTTGATGAGAAAGTGAAGAGCCTAATGTTGTATAGGATTTAAAATGAATCTGATTTCTGAAAGAAAAAGTCCAAAATTGCACTGATCAGAAGAATTCATGTTGGAACAAGTACGTAGCCATGCAAGGTGACTGGACTGCTTTGAAAGGGGGACAAAAAAGTCTCATGAGGAAGTTTATCTTCCACAATTTAAAATCATATATAAGGTCAGTGGAAAACATTCAGTGTTAAAAAGATATTTCTTGGTTCAACTTTCACAAAGTTTGCCTCTGAAAGTGAGAACCCTTGGTTTGGCTTTGTAGCTAAAGACCCTGAAGGGAACTCTTTTGAGAGCTGAATACATAAAGTCTTCTCCAGAAATTTCTGGTTTCCAGTAGTTTAATGATTGTGTTTTATAACTGTGTCACTTTACTGTGAAGTGCTTTATACAGTGAGGACTGTCGAGAATAGATAGTTGGGTTCTTACTCTTTGATATCTAATCCTACAATGATATTAAAGAGATGGTAACACATTTACTTTCAGGGAAATAAAAGCTTCAAGAGAGAATGGCAGTGGCGTTCCCAGTGTCTAATGCCTTATAATCAACTTTAAGGGCTTTAGAAAGAGAGCCAAGCAGGGTCCTCCCATGGTGGCCACAGAGGGTAGGGAAATTATTTATATTTCTGGAGCACTTTACAGTTTACAAAGAAATATAAACTGTATTCCGTTTAATCCTCCCCACATGCTAAGTAGGCATGATTATCCCTGATTTTCAGATGAAATAACCTGAGGCTCAAAGAGCCTGTGACTTGCCTCAGGTCACCTAATTAAATGGTGACTGACCTGGTACACCACAAGAAGTCTGCAGTACACTTCTCTGTAATCTATTTTTGAAACATCTGAATATTTTGATTCATGGATTTTATAAAACTGGTTTCAAAATGTACAAAATGGTAGATGGTGTTGGCTGAACCATGGTTAGAAAAATAAGTTAAAAAATTGATGCTATTGCTTTGCTTGGGTGCTAATTTTATCAAATACAAATATTTAGATTTGGTAATCTAGATAGAGGGCTCACTTAACCTTTTTCATTTTATGCTTGATTGGGTGTTAAGTCTTGTTGAGTTGATTCTAAAATTCACCACCCAGGTTAGATATCTTTTATTGTATCAACAGATGGAACTAATTTTTCCATGAAATTTGATGGACAAATTTACAGAATGCGATACTTTAAAATGACATTTATTTGCCACACAGTTTTGCTCAAACACCAAGACAATCCCCCTCCCTTCCCACCCCAACAGAAACCTTGTATTTCACTTGGTGAGACTGTTGATCAACACATGTGATTATTAGCTAGCATGTCTTTTCAGCCTATCCTTCATTCTTTACCTCTAAGAACATATACACAGCCCAGTGGGCATTTGTGGGCATGCAGCACTTCTTAAAATGTAGCAAATGGAATAGTATATAAGCTTTCTCATGGTAGCAGGAAATCCAGTTCATTTTGGGAACTAATAGCTTTCCTCTTTGAGAAATCATTCTGACCGTAGTGGAAGCTTCCCCTATTTTGTAAAGCTGATGGCAACTGCATTCGTTTCACAAGGCCATGTTGGTTTAAGAATATTATGAGAAATTTTTCTCTGCCTTGAATGTCTGGTTTGAAAGAATCATCTTTCCATAAGGGGTGTCAGCTATATCTCTAGTACTTTGGAGAAAAGAGAATTCTAGTACTTCCTTGGAGAATAAATCTGAAACAACTATAGCAAGACTCTGGGATTAGGTAAATCTCATAGTAAGTACATGATTGTTACATTTAAATATTTCATAACCGTATTTTTGAAGTGTCACTTTTTCTCCCTACAAAATTGTTTTTCATTATAAAAAGTATTAACCTAACATCCAGAAGTTAGAGAAGAGTACAGAGCCCAGAATCTCATCATAACATTGTGATGATTTAATATGGTGGCAGTTCTGATAGTCTCATCAGTCTGAGAATTTGTGTAATTGAATCGAAATATATAAAACGTATCCCACTTTTTAATTTAATATCTTAAGTATTTCCCCATTTCTTTGTATTGCTTTTGTAAACACTAATTTAGACGGCTGCAGAATAGATATGTTTTGGTTTCCCTGAACCGTTCCCTGACTTGCTCATGTGAGCCTCTGATGCTTCACCATTACAAGTACTGCTGCCATAGTGGCCTGGGAATACAGGTTTTCCCATGTTCATGATTATTTTCTTGATCACATTTATTTCTTCCTTCAAATAGCTACAGCAACATAGAGTTCATTTTTCACTCGTGAGAACTTGTCTAAGAAACTGCCTCTAGGTGGAGGCCAGGAGTACTTTCTGTTCTTTCTGCTTAGAAGGCTTTTCACCTAAATCACAGCTGAGCTGACGGCTGCCTCTCATTGTGGAGCTTGGCTCAAATCTCATGTCATCAGAGTCCTTCTCTGACTGCTTGTTATGGGTTGAATTGTGTCCTCCTCCCCTCTGCACCCCCTCCCCCCAAAAGTATGTTGAGACCCTCATCTCTGGTACCTTTGAGCATAACTTAATTTGGAAATAGGTCTTTGTAGATCAATTTAAGATGATCTCACTGGATTAGGTTGACTCTAATCCAATGACTGGTGTTCTTATAGGGAACATCTGGGCATAGGGACACACAGAGGGAAGCCAGCCGAGTGAAGATGAAGGCAGATGTTGAGGTCATGCAAGGAGTGCTTGGGGCTGCTGGGGTTGGAAGAGGCCGGGAAGCATCCTCCCTAGAGGCCGTAGAGGGAGCATGACCCTACCAACACCTTGCTTTTAGACTCCAGCCTCCAGGGCTGGGAGAGAGTAAGTTGCTGTTGTTTTAGGCCACCCAGGTTTTGGCAGTTTGGTGCAGTAGCCCAGGGACTTAAACACCCCCGTCTTTCTGATGGAGCGGCCACAGCCCCTTGCCCTCCCTTTACTGTCATCACAGCGATTACAGACTGCTCATGTCCATTTGCGGGCCCCTCTGTTCAGTTCTCACTTCTTCTTCAGACATTGACCTCCTTGTTCACTTATTTTCCCCAGGGGAATGTCAGCTCCTGGAGCACAGTGATGTTGTCTTTAGCTCTCTGTCGTGCCTGCGAAACACAGTTAGTGGTCAGTGAGAAGAGACAGACCAAACAGTGTGATTTATCCTCTTGGCACTGCAGTGGGCCTTGGCCCTCTCTCTGATGAGGTGGCTGCACACCTGCCTCTGACCTGCGAGCAGCATCGTTTTAGAAGGGGCGACTCTGGATGGCTGAAAGGTCAGTTCTGAAAACTGTGTTCAGGGAAGGGCACTGTAGAAACGGGTGCCTCAGATCAAGGAGCCAAAGATGGCAAAAACAGAGATTAAATGACATTTACAGAAAGCAATGGAAGAGCGCTTTCTTATCTTTTATCTTCTGGGCCTCCTGTAACACAAGACTGAGACCGACATAAAGGCATTTGTCCCTTCATCATTGTACCTGATTTTAATGTCAGTTTGGTAGATAAGTATTAATTAGTATTAATTAGTAACCTCATCCTCTCTCAAATCCTTAATTTCTACTGGAGAACCTTCTTAGCATCTGTGCTCTCACA
This sequence comes from Manis pentadactyla, assembly GCF_030020395.1. Classification (NCBI taxonomy): domain Eukaryota; kingdom Metazoa; phylum Chordata; class Mammalia; order Pholidota; family Manidae; genus Manis; species Manis pentadactyla. The sequence continues at coordinate 210,163,104 of NC_080019.1, read as the reverse complement.
CGCAGAATTGAATCATCCTCTATAGAAACAGGAACAGCGGTGGACATCAGGTGTGACCATCAGACTTCAAGGAAGTTGCTTGCCTAAATTAGACAGAATCATTTTGGAGCATTCTTTAAGCAAAGATTTCTATTCCTGAAGAAGATGTGATACATAGGAAGAGGAAGTAATGAGAAGGTGGGACCATTGTAGAGAGGGCTCCCCTCCCATTCCCCAAAATTTGGGTATTCCAAAATTAATACCAGGGAGCTGTATGGAAGTTTAGTCACACAGAGTTCGCCTTCTTCTTGACAACCCTGGACTACCGGTGGTCAAGCTGCATTTGTCCAGGTGGAAGGGACACTCTTTTCCGCCCAGACTCTTCCAAGTTTCCCATCCGACTTATCCTAGTAAAATCCCCTTTCTGATGCTTGCAAAATTGACACAGCCTTGTTGCTGGCCAAGGTGAGAATATATATAATCGCTTTGATAACACCTATTGAGCTAGAGCATCAGTAGAAACTGTCATTGATGCTAAATTATCTTCAACATATAATTCATGAATAAGATCTATAACACATATACCAACATGAACAAGTGTTAATTCTCTAATAGAACTTGACTCATAGTAGGTGTTCTATGAATACTTTTCAGATGTATGAGCTGGTGAAGTCTGTGGTCATTGTATACTAGGGACCTGTGATATTCTTGGGTGCTCTAAACATGGGGATTGATTTTGTGCTGATGAAGATCCCACTGTGGAACTCATTCCTGGAAAGAGCTTTCCAGGGCAAAGAGAGGAAGTGAGAGGTATTGAAAGACCAACAGGGCAGTGAGGAGTGAGCCCGTGGTAATTTAGTTCTGTGGTCCTAGCACATAAGCCAAACGGCACATTGCTAAGTCATTTTCCACAGAGAAGCTGAAGTCGCACTTCCACGTTAATATGTCAGATCATTCTCACCCCTGATTAGAACCACCCAATGGTTTCCCAACTGAACTAAAACCAAAGTCCTAAGTTTCGGAAGCCTATATGATCTGGCTCCTGCCTAAGTCTCTGTTCTCATCTCTGATCCTCTCCTGTTCTCTACATTAGCCGCGTTAGCCGTCCTTCCGTTTCCTGAATGAAAAGCTCATTCTTGCCTTACAGCTCTTGTACCTGCTGTTCTTTCTGCTTGCCACCGGGGCGCCCTTGGGAGGTTCTAAGCAAGGGAATGGCATTATTTGTTTGACAAATGAGTGAATGAATTTGTAGTAGACTCGTGGTGGCTGAGAGTGGTAAAGAGGCATAGCCCTTCTATCCCTTGTGCTAGGATACCTTTTCATTTAAAATACCCCGAAGTCATCATTTGCTAAACCAATTCCTCCAAAGGTATTTGAGTCTTATGTCCTCAGAAATCTTCCCAGGAACATTGTATTTGCAATGGTCCTGAGCAAGGGCTCTCTGGTCCTGTTGGAAGAGGCTTGGCTCATTGTCAGGTTGAATGAAACTTCAAAGGCCATGACTCAGAAAATATGCCGGTGCGGAAGCAGTTCTTGTCAGAGACGACTTTCCTCCTTGCCACCTGTGCTCTATCAGGGTAGCTGCACCAACATATAAAGAATTGAAAGAGGGGAGGGAGAGTTGAGGATTCTCAAGAAGTCAAGTGCTGAGATATTACGCTATTGAAGCGCGTTTTGGGTGACTTCTGTCAAACATTTGGTTGTGTGATGAAGCACAGGATATGATGGGGATAGTCCAAACAGGCAGTGCCTAAGGAGACAACAGAAGATTTCACCATCTAACTGAGCATATTGAATTGCTGTGATGCTGACTGAAGATCAGAAATGGCCGTTCATAACGACGAGTGCAGAAGGCTTTGTGTTTAATTGGTCATTCCTCAGCTGTCAGATGTAACTTCATGTGGAGTCAGATCTGGTAACTGATTCTAAACCATGATTTCAGGTAGGGGGAAGGGCTGGCTTTCTCTTCCTGACCCAGCAAAATACTTGGCATGCCTGCTCAGTGGTTTAGAAAATTATTTTAGGAGCAGACAGATTTATGATACACCCATACAATGAAATTCTGCAGACTGATGTAGACTTACATTTAATGACATGAAAATATATCCAAGATATATTAACTGAGAAACAAAACTGAATGTATAGTTTTATTAAAAAAAGTTTTATAAAAATTATAGAAAGCATCTATTTTTTTCAGCTTGAGATATAATTGATACATAAAATTGTGTAAGTTTAAGGTGTGATGATTTGATATGCATATATAGTGCAAAATGTTTACCACAGTAAGGTTAGTTAACATATCCTTCACCTCATATAATAATATTTTGTTGTTACAGTGAGAACATTAAACCTTTATTCTCATAGAAACTTTCAGGTGTATAATACAGCATTTTTAACCACAGTCACCCTGCTCTGCCTTAGATCCCAGGAAGTTACTTACCTTGTAAGTGAACATTTGTACCCTTTGACCAATATCTCCCTGTGTCTGCACTTTTCAGCCCCTGGCAGCCTGCCCCATCCTACTCACTGTTTCCATTAGTTTGATGGTTTTAGATTCCACATATAAGTGAGATCAGACAGTATTTGTCTGTATCTGATTTACTTCAGTTAGCATAATGTCCTCAGGGCCTTTTATATACCTTTGAAAGGATACAAAGGAAACATGCTTAACTCTCATGCATCCGATGTTAGCAGGGCTAGTGTCTGGGTCATAGGGTTACCTGTACTTCCCTCCAGGGGCAAGTCCTGCTGGGTAGTAATGCATAGAGACGGACATCTCTTAAGACAGTCATTTTCAAATTCCAAATTTTTTCACTGGTGCCCTTTTTTTGGATCAAACACTCTGCGAAATGCCAATAGGTGAGACATAAGAGAGGAGAATGGAGAAGAGGCAGAGCATGGGCTTCTGTCCTGAAGCCCCTGACGCCCCCACACTGGTCCCCATGTACCTCCCAGGAACAAAGGGATCCAGGGAATAAGTTCTGATACCTCTGCCCTGGGGTGGGGGGAACAGGCCCTGGAGTTTGGTCTTATAACAATTAGCTGAAAACCAGTCATCTGTGCAATGAAAATCCAGCAAGCTTGGACCGCATTCCCTCAAGTGTGCTGTGGTCACAGCAGTCAAAGTATTAAATCAAAATATTAAACACCAAAGAATCCTTTATAGACTAAGACTTAGTATCTTTGTATTCCTTAGGAGCCGTGAAGCTTTCACGTTAGAGTGGACAGATTTGAGAGGCTTATGATCACCAGTCCAGCAGGATTTTGAGTAATGCTCATGCACACGCACGAAACCTGTCACTCAGAAACAGCCAGCACGTGATTATTCACTGCCAGCGCGTGGGAGAGGACCCTAGTTTGAGCTTTTCAGAAATTAGGTGGAAAAGAATTTTACTTGTGGAGCTTCCATTATGGGGGCTGCTGAGCTGTTTCCAAAGAGCTCTGAGGTCCCCAAGGGTGTACTTGCAGGGACAGGAGAAAAGATTGGTGGCCTTGATACTCTGATTGCCACCCCAAACTTTGAATAGATCATTTATGTTTCCACTTTATATATTGCCATTCCATTAAAGGTGTCTTTAAAAAAAAAATCTGTAAAACACACATATTTGAAAGCTTCCATTTAACATATGAATCAATGTGCTAAAATTGGGAGCATTTTGTCATTGGGTCAAGTGTTTATTTCTGTGAGCTCGACAGTAGGAAACGTGAAATGGAAATAATTTTTGTCCACAAGAAAGAAATGGAAAATTTTACAAATGACCCTTTTGCTTAGTTGTGATCATTTATTTTTCTTAAGTGAGCTAAGTTAAAATTATAAATCTTTTTCCTTCTTTTAAAAAGTGAATCTTTTTGGTACATTGTAGAAAGCTTGAAAAACATCAATATGTGTAAAGACAAAAACAGTTTATCCACATTCCCATAACCAGAGAACACTACCGTGAATATTATGATGCATTTATTTTCTAGTCTCTTCTGTGTACTTGTGTAATGCTTACATATTGGGCAGAGTAGGATACCAAGGAAAGTTTTGTTTTCTCTTCCTTTTGCTTTACTTTATATTGTGAGACTTTCCGCCTGTCCTTAAGTGTTCCACTGTGTGGCTGTACCATCATTTATTTTACCACTATGTTCCTTTTGGACATTTAGGTTGTTTTAAATTTTTTACTCTAATGAATAATGCAGGATACCTCTTTGCAAATGAATATTTAATAGTATCTCATATATTCTATCAGGTAGAGGCCTAGATGTTTGTTTGTTGGGTAGGAAGGACTGTCTTTAAAGCTCCTCACATACAGGGCCCGACTTCATGCCAGAGTACGCACCCGTCTGCACGGGAGTGGTCAGTATTAGGGCTCCCTCTTATCATGCACATTAGCACTACTTTTTTGGGCAGTTGGATCCATCCATTTAAGAAATATTTATTAAGCGCCTATTTTGTTCCAGGCCCTGTTCTTAAAAAAGGGATTACGGTGAGAATTAAGACAAAGTTCTTGCTTACATTGAACTTACATTCTAACAGAGGCCGACAGTAAGCCAATAAATACATGCACAATTTACATCAGTAGCGTAATAGGTGAGAAGCATGTTTGCCTTAAGCTGCTATTGTAGTAAACATTGGTGGAGGTGTGGCCGGGGTGCTGGTGAGAACTCCCACTGATTAGCTCTGAGGCCTCTTTCAGACCCTTCGGTAAGATGTGTTATTCATTTGGGCCACTTTATTCTATTTTGTAGTTATGTCTATTTACTAGTTTATTGTTTTCTTGTACATCATCCCTTTAGGATTTGCAGTTCTTCATCATAGGTACCCAGATTAGTGAGGAATTTTTATTCTTTTATGATCTCAAAAATTATAATGATTTTTATGCCTCTAGTGCTTTTTTTTTTCAGGAGAACAAAATGATTCGGTATGGGAGAGTCACAATTACTTGAGATTTTTACATGCCTTTTTATGTTTTTGTTGTTTCTTTTCAGTACAGCTAAGAAATAGTAGGGGAGCAATTGTACCTTCATGCCATCTTTAGTATTTGCCATTGTATGGTTAGAAAAGAAAAATGAGATTTCCGAAAATACAAAGTGCCTCAAATATTCAGAGTATATATTTAACATAACATATAATTAAAGATCTTTCTCTTGAGCTTCGTAGTCAGGAATGAGAGATACTCTGCTGGTACTAGAGATGTGTTACTAGTTTCTGAAGTGCTCTCATGCAAAGCAGACAGGCCTTCAAAGACTTCCAGCATGTTTAGGAGCATGCACTGTGGAGCCAGGCTACTGGGTGCAAATCAGGGCTCCCACCGCGATCAGCTCCGTGACCTTGGACGAGTTACTTCATCTCTCTTGTCCTCAACAGTCCCATTCTATAGAGTGTGGGCATTGAGTGAGTTAATACATGCATTCTTAGAATCATGCCTGGCCCATAAAAAAGTCTCTGTAAGTTTTAGGTAATCTTCCTCTTGTTATATTGTTTTATCACTGTATCTCTGAGAACTGCTCTCACATCCCTGGGCCAGAAAAACTATGTGTTAGAGTCACTTTGTTACTCAGTTTTGCAGCTGAACAAATTCTGTGCTCAAACTTCCCTGAAAATCTGAATTTTGTCTTCTCTTTCCTTTATTGGAATCTTCACTTAATGTCTCTTTACTTCTTGCTACAACAGAAGTCGAACCCTAAGAGAAAAATCCTAATATATTCTATCTTAAGAGAAATAAGTGCTGATCTCAGACAGTCACAATCTGTACTCTGCTCAGCCCCCCTGGTTCAGTGCCCACAGGTGACTCTATTATGGGACAATAGTGGACACGCTTGGTATGCAAGTAAGGTCTGCTGAGATGGTCTTCTCTTGTGGCTGGTACAGCTCACAAGATTATAATATTTTGTGCATCCTGCCAACATCAGTGTCCTTCACCAGGTTTCCAGTTTTCCAGTGGTTGGAAACATTTTGAAATATGCATTGTTGTTTAGGTTAATGAACTTCTAACATTTGTGGGAAAATCTCCTTCATGCTCACGAAAAACTTTATTAGGTGTTGGTTTCTCTTGTCCCTTCCTCTCTTCTCACACACATTCCATGCTGGACAGATCTTGCACATGTGAGCAGGCTGATTTGGCTCAGGGACTGGTGATTCTCACCTTGGCTGTTCCCTGGAATTATCTTCAGAAGTTTAAAAAAATGCTGTTGGAGGCCCAGCCCCAAAGATTCTGCTGTAATTGGTGTGGGGGGTGGTTATCAAGGTGGGGTTTTCTAGGTATTAACAAGCCTTCTAGTTGATTCAGATGCTAAAATTTAAGAACCACTGGTTGTGGGTATGTGACCTGATCATGGAACCTTTTAACAGTTGCTGAGATGGTTCGAATGTGCAGCCCATTTGAGAACCATTGCAGTGGCTTTGCCCAGATGATGTCATCTTAAAAAGTATCTGCTTTTAAACATTAGTTGAGCTTTCTTACAAACAAGGGTTCTGTATAGGTAGAAGTAAAATTTTCATCCATTTGTGAGCTCCTAGCTGTGGGACGTATGGTAGGTTGAGTTAATATACTGTCTCCTAGGGAAGCTCAGCTTTCAGTTTTCTAAGGCAAGACAGCTTTATTATTGATCCCTTGTGTCATCTTCTGGAAATTGTATATTATTGATAAAGCTGGGGCATGGGCTATTGAGTTAGGCCTGTTCTTGCATTTCACTGATCTCCTAATTAAGCCAGTTTATAAGAAAGACTTGACAGTAGAGACTTGGAGTTAAATGTATTGATTTGCATATTGATTTTCTTAGAATCTGGTAGTTGCCACTGTGTATCACATCCAACCAGAATATGTTTTGCTTTTATAAGAAAGATAATTCAGGAAGTTGGGTTTATTGTTTAGACTGTTAAATTGCAAAATAAAATAAAAATTTCAACCATTTTCTTTTATGGCTGTTGGAGCAAAGATTCAAATTAAAGTTAAAGCAACGAGACTGACTGTTGACAAGATGTATTTATTCATACATGTAGATTCACCGGTATTGTCTGTCTCTGAAACGTCCTCAGATAATTCTATAGCTTTGGCTCTCTGCTTCAACATACTTAGAATTACCTGAAGGGCTTTTCAAAACACAGATCACTGGGTTCAATCCCAGAGTGGCTGATTCAGTAGGTTGAGAGTGGGACTTGAGTATTTTTGTTTGACAACTTGCCAGGTGACATGGTTGTGGTGGGGACACACTTTGTGAGTGACTTTCCTAAAGCATGTTATGTTAAATTTCATAGTTCATTGTTACCATAGTCTATCTGAGGGGAAAAATGGTGGAAATTATCTTTACAAAGATTACCTAGCAGTATGTTTCATCCTAGGGAATAGAAATATACTGGAATAATTACAGAATATTTGCTCCAAATACAATTTCACACTCTTCTAATTCCATTTGTAGCTATGAGGTCCCCTAGTAATACATAAAAAAGAGATCTACCTGTCTCAGAGATTTGTAAAGCTTTTTTGACCTCACCATGTCCATTACATAATGGGCTATATTCTCTGTGATGTTGGAAGCTGAATTCCAAAGAATAAATATTTCTGGAAAAGGTTGGTAGTATAGCACTGGGTCTACATAATAACATCTTTTTTTACTTTCTTCCCAGTTTATAGCACAAGGATTTATATCCCTTGGTGAATAACAAGTCCTTGGCACCTATAGCTACAGTACCAAAAATGAGGTTGTAAAATTTCCATTGCAACTGAAGGCTTCCAGATGGTAGATGCCCAATGATACAAGCCTGTAAATCACCTAATATCCAGCATTTGGATGTGAAAATTCTAAGTTGCATAACTCCTTTAAAATAGAGGAAAGGACATGGTTATATCCTCCATCTTAACTCCAAACAGCCTACAATTACTACCAAAAGGACGTGCACAGTGCCTCCAAAACTGCTAAGATCCCAGTTTAGAGAAGGCAAATATCCATCATAAACGTGCCTCTCCTAAGCCTTAGTTAAGGAAATACAGAGTAAAGGTATCTAACAGAGAGAGGCGCAGGGCTATACTTGTTGGGAGACAGTTCTTTATGAGACTCTTGCATTTCTGCATGCTTCTACATATTTATGCCTTGCACTTAACCATTGCAGACTAACTTTTCATGGATATTTGAATGGTGAACAGCTTTGGAAGATAGAGATAATGTCTCCTCTGGAGCAAAGGGCAAGTATATTTGTTGCCCATTATAAAAGATTTGGGTTCCCTAAGCGCAGCACCCCTTTCCTGCAATGCAACCCAGTGCGTGGGTAGGTGTCACCTGACCATCTTCCCATCACCTTGTTGAAATTGGGGCTTAGGGAAATGGTGCAAAAATGCTAATGCTCTGGCTGTTACTTTGAGTAGTAAGCTGTCCTTCATCTCTGACCTGGGTGTCCTGTGTCTTCTCCCAGCATCCATGTAACTGTGGCGGGTTAACTTGCAAGTAGGTAGCATATCAGACCCTTCTTGGTGCTTGACACTGCTTTCCCTCAGCTGACACCCAGCACAGTTTGGTCCTTTGTTACGTGATCTCTTGGAGCCGTATTCATTTCCTTCAAAGCAATTGTCTTTGTAATTTTATATTCTATACATTCATAAGTATGAGTGTTTGATTCATATTTACCTTCTCCCCTAGACTTCATTAGTACAGGGGATGTATACTTTGTGTTCATTTGTTTTGTTCATTTTTGAAACTTGAGTGCCCTGCATAGAGCCTGGTACATGGTCAGAGCCTAACCAATATTTATTAAATGAAGAAAGGAATGAAGCCACCTTTAGTTAGCTCTTATTGCAAGCTGGATTCCCTGAGAAAGAGACTCTGAGACAGGTTAGCATGCAGGATGTTCATTAGGATCAACATCAGTGGGAGGGCAGAGGACTGGGAAAGCAGGACTGGGAGAAAGGACTTGTTCCCATTAAACCCCACCTTACCTCATGGGGAGCACCCTTCATAGCTGTTTCTGAGGGAAGGTGAGGGGCCAGGGCCTTAATAGCTTCTCATTGACAATATTATTGAATGTGACCATCCCTGGGTAGGGGGTATGACTATGGATGAGGCCATTTGCAAAGAGGGCTGACCTTCAAAGACCATCTTCTGCTAAAAGTCCAGCATCAGGGGGAGTAATTCCTTCAACACTGAAGAGAGATCCTGGAGGCATATCACACAGTCCACTGCAGCCCCCTTCAAAATGTTTATGTTCTTGGTATGAAAGTAAATGTAGGGATTGTCTTTCTCTTCCTATAGCCTTGTGTGGCTCTTGTGAATTTTTCATGAGTGGGTATGGTATTTTATTTATTTTCATAATCTCTTATTATTTCAGGGAGCTCACTCAGGCACACACATACTGAATGCCTATTGGATGGTGATAGAATCATCTTCTGTTTAAGAACCATGTGATTAGAGTTCCTTAACTACACTGTCACATAGAGGATAGTTTTTAGCGTAAAAGGAGGACTTGAGCATTCATTCCTTATGTGTCCTTCACATGAGCTCTGTTCTTCAAATACCTTGAATCTGCACAAAATATCTGGCTCTTTCGTACATTTCAACTCTTGCATGTGCCATTTAGTGGGGCAGGAATGCCAATGCCTGTGCTCCTTATCCACTTTGAAGCATGACTGGGAACTCGAGTCGGATGCTGCATCTTTTGCAGAATGTTTTCTGAATTTATCTCCTGACTCTCCCCTCAGGCTGGTTTGTGCTCCTGGTGTTTTGTAGAGACTTCCTTCTAGCACTTTTCACTTTGCTGAAATTTCTTTGTATGTCTTTCTCTATTATAAGACTGAGAGCTTCTTGTGAGCAGAGATGATATTTTATACCCAGGCCTTCATGAGGTTGGCACCAGTGGTATATGGAAGCTGGCTTATAATGACTTGTGAGTGCTGAATGTTAAATTTTAAGGAGTTTTGCAAGGTGGTGGTTAAATACGGCCATTACTAAAAATTAAATTACCTAAAACTGTTAAACTGTATTAAAAGACAAATAGAGTTTCTCAAAAATCACTGCTTCCTAATTGTTTTCTACCCTTTGCTATTATCCATGCTCTTGAAATTATATCTACATTGTCTGTAGTGGGGAACATACTACATGATGATATGCACTGAGTGTCTCTTAGCACATCCATGTTCAGTGACATCATACTAATAGCTTGAAATTGGCCATAGTAGAGGAATTTACCCTGGAAATGGGTAAATGCTATTAACCGTGACTGTGCCTTAACCAGACCTGGTCTTTGAACATTTGCAAGCATAGCACTGCCTGGGAAAAGGTGGCACTTGATAAATACTAGCTGAACTTAGGCGAGAGAGATTTTGGAAAATTTCATTTAGGGTGGGCATGAGATTGGCAGCTACAGAAGCCCACATGCAAATTTGAGGAAGCCTGTGTGATTCTGGGGATAGTTAAGGATTGCTTCTATGGGGATGAAGTTATCATTGGCCATGTTGATTACAGTCCCCATCCTACCTATTATGTTTTCTTGCTATAAGCAATGTTTGGGACCTGTGTGTTTTAAAACACACTCTTCAGGGGTTACCACTTTATATTCCATTTCTTAGTTCCTTCAAGAAGCTGGTGACACCTGCAATGGAATATTAACTGAAGGAGAGAGAAATTGACTGTTTCATGTTTATTTTTAGCTGCAACCTTAAGACATAGGCCCTGAGTGACTGCATGAAATTTTACTTGCAAATATGATTCATTTTGATTGCCATATGGCTGTATCATGAGCATGTTTACTTTTTCTAAACTGCTGAGTGTGAATATTCTTAAGATGACAGATATGGTTAGTGGTGCTGTTGTTTACATCACTGGTGGGGGGAGGATTTTTTTCCTAGAGTAGAGATCAAGGGTTGCATCTGCAGAGCCAGGTGAACTGGTGGAATAGTAGTAATTATTTGTGATTCTGGCCAAAATGTCAGGCATAAGAGGAGGGGCTGGTGAATGAGGCTGAAAGTGGTGGTGGAGTATATATTTAATTGGAAGATACAGCTTCACCTGTGTGGTACCAAAAAAGACTTTATTTTTAAAATGGAAAGAGTTTTTATTTTCTTCCTATATTAGTTCATACTCTTTGTAAAATAAAATAATGAAAGAGGCAATATAGAAAGGAATCAAGTAAAAAGTAAGAAATCCCCTGACATCCTATCACTTGAATACAACTCTTTAAACATTTTGGTATTTACCTTTCTGGATTTTAATTATATCCTTGGCCCTACCCATCAAAAAGATTAGATTGAATTTTATTTTCCAAAATTTATATTTAAAAACAGATTTCTTTGCAGTTCCTACATATAAAATAACAGTTAAGTATTATGTTTCTTAACACACTAGTGCCATTGAGGTTTTGATGTGGCACCTGATGCCACAGAAATACATAGTTCATGATTTGAGGGACTTACAAGCTAGTGTGGAGCTGTGCTTACCTGCGGTTTCATAGGAAGTTATGGGGGCATATGGAAAAGGGTGGTAATTGTGGGGCCCATTGGCCCTTGATTGTTGCAGAATTTTCAGAGGGAAATGGGATGGGAGATGTGGGATGGGGCTTTATCTCTCAGCCAGTTCCCGCAACAGCTATCGGTACCGACTCTGCTCAGGCACTGGTGTCCCAGAGGTAAACAGGACACAGCCTCTGCTCACATTCTGCTGATGGGCACGGCCATGGAAACAACTGAATCATCATAGGACATGGTAATAGCTGTTCTGGGGATTTTAAGCAGAGATCTATGGGACCACAAAAGATATAGTGATTAATTCTTCCAGGGAAGCATTGGAAGAATATCAGTTAGGTGCATTTCTCTTGTAAATAAAAGCTCAACATAAACTTTAGCCTCCCCTGACACCTCTCCCCCCATCTTCCGCAAAAAAATCCAGGAACTCAAATACTGTCATTAGAATTGTGCTAGTTTTTCCTGCCTTGCTATTACTTCCTCAGCAAAGGCTTTATTCTTTGGCAAGCTCTTCCATATGATGACAGAAATGATCTACTGTAACAGCAGGATGAGCTTCTATCAGATCCTTAATTTGTTCCTCTTCCCGGGTAGTGTAAAGGAGTCCTGGAGAGAAGGTATTCTGCCCGGCTATTGTTACAGGTCCACGTTTGAACCAGGCCCCATGTGCAGAGTGATGCCACCCTCCCTGGCCAGGCTAGGGTCATGTGACCTCGCCTGCAGCCTCCCTGGTAGCCTTTGTGCTGGGAGTGGGGAAGGGATGAGTCCTGAACCAGGAGGAATGAATGCTGGCTGATGTCCCCTACAGAAAGGACTTATCTTGAGGTGACACTTGACCTGCACTTTGCAGCACGAGGAGTTGTTTACCAGGTAAAGAAGAAGGGAGCATGATGTACAAAATTCAGGTAGTGATAAAAGGCTTTGAGTGTTGTCGGGGTGTGGGTATCCAAATTAGGGTATGGAAAGGAGAAGGGAGTTGGGCGAGGCCAGAAGCAGGTGGCAAATCCAAATTATGAATGGCTTTTTAGATTATACCAAGAAATTTATATTTGTCTTTCTAGGTATGTAGGGAGCCAGTGATAGCTTTTCATGTGCCTGAATGATCTGGTTAGCTTTGACTTTTAGAACAATGACTCTGGTTAAAGAATGGGAGATGGATTATGGATTTGAATGGAGAGAAAATGACTTTGTTAGAAAAAGGTAGGAATCTGTTGACTGAGGGTGGCATACGTTCTGGTCGCCACCTCCAAAAATGGCAGCAGGGGCAACCGGCTGAGGATGTGGAGCAAGGAATACCAGGGCACAGCAGGTCTGACATCTGAGTGGGATGGACAGGGTGGCATGCAGGCTATCTATTTTGGTGATCCTGGCCAAGTTCTGGCCAGTGAGGAATTATTGAAGTTTTCCCCCTTTCCTTTTCTTTCCAAAAGAGAGTAAGAGATTCTTAGTGGCTTCCATGTTCCCTATTATTTATTTACCATTACCATCATCATCTTATTATTTGTTGATAATCGACTAGAATAAATCATATTTTAATATGACCTCCGTTATATATATCCATGAAAAATGAAACATTGCTATTTGATCCAATGTAAACATACAATAATATATGTATTTTTTAAAGTATGAGATTCCTGCTTGCAAGTGTGTCCCCGAGAGGGTTCTGGAAACCTCACATGGGAACATGGCATAGCATTCCCTGTGGTCACAGCTGTCTTGTGCCCCCTGCTTTTTGGGCTTGGGTCATAAATTTTCATCTCATTTCTCTGGGTTTGAGTTTTAGGGCATAATAATAGATGGTGTTAGATTGAACTGCCTCTTTATAGGTTTTCTACTCTTAGTATATGGATGAATAGATTAATTTATAGTGCTATTAATCTGTTACCCTTCACTAGCCATAAATTCAATTTCATACATTAAGGTAGGACTCCAGAGGGGATAGGATAAGGACAGGTCTCAGGCCATGAATAACAAGTTATTAAAGTTGGAGATGAATATGTGAATGACTGTGAAGAACAAAATTAACTAGTAGAATTTTTAAATGAGCATTTCCAAGTGAACAGCTAATCAGGAAACTCTTTAAATGTGTGAAAGCAAGAGGGCAGAGCAACTAGGTTCTTCGAGATATCACCCCTACCTGCCTTCTGAATTTCTCGTGATATCAACCTGCTTTTACTTTATTCCCCTGAAATCCTGAATTCTATTTATGGCTCTTTCAGATCTGAAAGCTATGTTGTTTCAGATCTACCTGTTCTCATTTGTACTGTTGCCTCTATCTGGCATGATTTTCTACTACTTTGCGCACTTCCATTTTCCAAAGTCCAATTTATTCGCCTCTTCTAGGAAGCATTCCTTCATGCCCCTCCCCTTTCTTTCTTTTTTATACCTTAAACATACTTCCATTATTCTACTCATCCCACTTGATTGCAGTGGAAGGAAAACGACTGTCTTCCCTACTTGGCTGTGAGCTTATTCATGATATGGGTCATATCCTATCTTGGTGTCCTGGTATGTAGTGGGAGATCAATAAATGCCAGCTGGATTAACTTAAATGCCAATGTCACAGGTATCTCAGAAGACTCATAAGCCTGAGTGTACCGCGCAAGGAAAAAAATGAGATTAGCTTCACTTTCCCAGCCTTCTGATGCTAGAGGCATGAAAGGCCTCCTATGAAAAGGCTTCCAAAATGAAGTGTTCCAGTGGAGTCCATTTTCCTCTTAATTTATTTTTGGCTGATTTGAAAAAGTGCAGTTGTTTCTAAAATGGAATAATATATCAAGGGAGTGTTATTCACTTACAGAAACGTCTTTCTCTTCCTAAGCACCTGAGAACAAGTGCTGTCTTTGCTCTGCATTGTAGTGGCTGCCCAGGGTCAGAGCCCTTCATTTCTGATGCTCTGTGTGTAGCCTCCAGCAGATCACATTCTGCTTGTTCTTCCCAGCAATGTTTTATTCATTAGTGTTGCCAAATGGAAATTATCTTTTGACTGTTAACAAGCTGCACTAATGTCAACCTCTCAATAAAAAAATAGAAATAAGAGCTAGCCCAAGTCAAAGTATAGGGGTAGAGCCATTTATTTCTCCACTCCTCACTTAAGAATAGGGACCAAATTCTTGACCCAGGTCACTTCTTGGTTAGCAGAGAGCTTCCCTGACGAGTCTGTATTAAGTAGTACCCTGTCACTCTCCATCTCTTTACCCCGCTTCATTTGCTTCATAGCACTTACCAGCATCTGACATATTTATTTGTTTGCTCATTGTCAGTCTTTCCCTGGACTACAACATATTCTAGAAACTAGAATATAAGCAACATGAGAGCAGGGAATTTATTTACTGGTATGTCTAACCTCCTAGAACCGTGCATGACATAGAGTGGGTGCTGAATACATGTCAAGGGAATGGAGGGGTGGTACTTAACACCACTGGGCATAGAGCCCTCACCGTGCACCGGCCAACATGGTGAGCATTTGGTATGCGTTCTTTCATGTCCTGCTTATACCTTCCAACCAATAGGGTGTTCTGCCATTTGCACTTACCCTGAAGGGAATGAAGCTTAGGGGGCTCTAGCAGGTTGCCCAGGGGTTCCCAGCAGGTAACTCTTGAAGCTGGACAGTGTCAGAGCCTGTATGCTGTTTGTGATGGGAAAGTCTGGATTTGCGATCAAATCTCTGGAGTTAGGTGATGATGGTTCTTGTGCAATACTTTCATTTAGCATCATGGCATTCCCTGTATATCACCCCATGCTATTCAGTTTAGTCTTTTTCATCATAAAAATAGGAATTGCCAGGACTGGGCATTTTTAGGATTTTAGGAACTGTATCAAGTCCTGTAACAACAGGATCTCATTTCATCCTCAGAATAACCCTGCAGAGCAGATGTTATTGTTATTCTCCTTGCACAGATGGGGAGAGGAGGTTCAGATAGGTTAAGCAACTTATCCAAAGCCCCACTGCTGATATATGGTGTAGTCGGGTCTTGAACACAGACTTACTTCCTGGACTTGGGGCCCATTTGTGGCTGATAGCCCTGGGCTGCCCAAGCAGAAATTCCTTTTGTGATACTTTATACACAAGCAGATGACTAGTGCAATCATAAACTGTTTAGAAATTGATGTCTATACAATGGAAAGGGATCATTTCAGGGAACTTTATAGTGGTTGGGCCATGTGTGGAGACCTGTATCTGTGCTTAGGAGCCATATATTAGGGGGAAGTGCCAAAGCAGAGAATAGCCTATGAAGAGGACAAGGATGAGGAGCTTAGGAGCCCTTTATTTGAAGAATGGTTGAGGAAGATAGAGATACCATGTAGAAGGGAAAATGTAGGCCAGGTGTGCATGACATTCAGAAATACAGTTTGAAGCAGAATTGGACAGAAGAGGAAGGAGCAGGCTTGCTATTTATTGGGAGGCAGTATGTCAGGATGGTTATAAGCTTAGGTCTGGGTTTATATTGTCTGGTTTTTATCCTAGCGTGTCCTCTTACTAGCTGCTGTCCTTGGGCAACCTTATTTCACCTCTGTCTCATTTGTATACCTGTTAAGTGGGGACAGTCCTTCCTTCACTGTGTTGAGATGAGAGTTAATTAAGACAATGAATGAAAAGCCCTTAGCATACTGCCTAGTGCATAGTCAATACCCAGTAAATGCTGACGGTCACCATTATTGTTGTTGAGTCTTCAAAGTATGAAAGGAGAGGTGACAGAGGTGGACTAAAGTCCTGGCATGCAGGTGCTGTTAGGGCATCAGCAGCCTATTGTTCGTCTGCATCAGTAGCTTCATTTTGCAAAGAAATACTTGACCCTTAGACAGAAGAAAGGTCTACCTTGAGATTATATAGTCATCTGCAGTACTCTTACATATCTCTTCTAACAGACATTGTCTAAGGTTTCCAGTGTGGCAGTACTAACCACCGGCTCTAGTTCAGCAATGGGGAGTGATGCCCTGTCAGCCCCAAGGTGTAGGCCCTTGCTTACTCCTGGATCACACTGTCAGTAGCTGAAAGTGTTCTCAGAGAGAGACAGATGAAATGGAAGAGTATTACCCCCCACCCCCATCAGCCTATTTTGCCAGTTCTTTCACCAAACGTATCCAGAATCTGACCGCTTTTCACCAGCTCTATTTTTTTGCTACCATTGTTTGCCATTTGCACAATCGCACTAGTCTCCACACTGGCGTTCTCTATGGCTGCTTTTGCTCCTACACTCTTATTCTACATGCAGCAGCCAGAGGGATTTTGTGACATGCAGATTCAGTCATGCTTCCCAGCCTTGCTCTGCTTAGCATCTTCCGGACGGCCTCCTAGTGCACTTGGAACAGAACCCAAACTCCTCACCATTGCCTGTGAGACTCTATAGGATCTGCCCCTGCCCTCTTCTCTGATATCATCCCCTTTCAACTCTCACTTGCTCACAAGCTCCAGGCACACTGGCATTCTTCTAGTTCTCAAAAATACTAGTTCCTACCACAGTATCTTTGCTTAGTTCTCCTACCAGATATTTGAGTGGATGGCTTCTCTTTGTTACTCATATTTCACCCTGTCACTTCCTCATGAGGCTGTCCTTTTTCATGGTGGCTCTGTTCTTTCATCCTATTTTACTGTCCCCAAGGCACAGACCCAACTTTCTGAAATTATCCTGATGTTATGTTTTTCTCTAAGTAAATCTCTTCACACTGGGGCCCTTTTACTTGTTTCCTGCTGTATCTTCATCTCAGAATGATGTCTGAGTTTTGATAAGTGCGCTTCAAATATCTGTTGAATGAATGACAAACCCCTTGTAAATTAGGGTTTCCTTCACCACAAGGAGTTTCTGTTCATAACTTGACCACAGAAAGTCACATGAAGAGGGGGAGCTCTGAACCTCAGCTCCCTCCTTCTGGAGATTTAATTGCTCCATTAGGAAGGATAAAGGTATAGGGCCTTTTAAGGTCAGGATTCAGAGGTCAGTTATTTGTGCTGTAGGAGGACAGTATAGCTAAACACAAGGGGAATCCACAAATCAGCAGCTCAGAATTGGAGGTGAAGGGGGAGAAAACTGGAGAGTGGTCAAGGAGGCAGTTCAATTTATCATCTCTGCCAGTATTTGAAAAGCCACCATTAGCTTCTTGCTCCTCCTTTTTAGATGTTCCCTCCCTTTTCTGCCTTTCTGGGCTCTTAAAGTGGCTAAAAGTACACTGAGGTTGGCCAGTAGGACCTAATCTTGCCTAGTTAATTTCTAAGGCTGAGTCATAATCTCTCAAATGCCTTCAGAGGCCAGAGAAGTGGCCGGAATGTCCAAACTGATGTGTGTCAGAAGATAGAGGGTAGTGGGGCAGGTGAACTGGAGACTGTCTGCCCACTGCCACTTGTGCATGTTAAATACAAATCAAGTCATGAGCTAATTTGGTCCTTGGCTGGCCAGCTTGAGTCTCCATTTTAAGAACACTTCTTTTGATTTTGTGACTTTTTTTTTTAAAACCAGTCAGGACATTTTGGATCTGTGAGTTTCCTGTATATAAAGGAATAGTTCAGTGTCTTTTAACTTAGGATTTTGTTGTGTGACACACCAAATTGATATACACAAGCCAAGAAGTAGGCTGGGATTGCTTTTTTTCAGTGGAGAATGCTAATTACCTGTTTTGTTTCCTTCCTTCACTTGAGGACTCCTACTTAGTACAGTGTGATTAATCAATCAGAGTTAAAGATAAAATGTTTGCTATTTTGTCACTTTCACATTATGATGTGAATGATAGCTGCAAAGTCCCAGATTCCCTATTTTCTTAGTATTATTTATGGATCCTCTAAACAGGTGTTCTTGTAGAAGTATATTTGAGTAGACTATTTGGAAGTATTACCTAGTACTGTTTGAAAGCAGTTGTAATATACCTAATTATTTCTAATAACAAATAATACAGCAATGTGTATGTTTAAAAGAAGACTCAATTACCTATTACCCAATTATCAGTTGGAAGGGAGAGAGAATATTAGAGAATTGGTAACAGTAAATTAGTTCTCTTGGGAAATTTTGGCATATATTTTCCTGCTTCATGAGTACCCGATGGAGGACATTTAAAGATTGGCTAAAACTGTAGTTTGTAATGAGTCATAAATCTAGATAGTTTGAAAGCAAAATAATACTTGTTGGCATGAATTAATCTTTAGTGGGGATTGCAGTGCCAACGGAAAGAATCTTGGTGCCGCGGATCAACACGGGCCTTAGGCAAGTCATTGGCTTTCTAGTAAACAACTCCTGTTCCCTGTACAGAGACCTGGTTTTAGCCAGACTTCTGAGGTCCAGTATGAGTTATTGACCTCGTGTAGATTTGTTCCCCTGGGTATTACTTTAAATCTATCTCAGTCTGTGAGTAACTGGAATCTAATATCTAAGGGCCATTGAGTAGCCTGTGTGAAATGGCATGTGGTATCAGACCATTAGCAGGCTGACAAGCTGTATATCAACCAACACTCTGTCACAGCCTCTTTTCTCCCTCAAGGTTTAGAGACTGGGACTGAAGAGGTGAAATTAGCCTGGCCTCCCCACCAAGAGTTCTCTTTGCAGTAAAGTTAGGCATAGTGACAGCTAAGATAGACCTTTTGGAGTATTTATCTCTTCTCGTGATGGAAGTCTTCAGCTTTAAGATATGTTCCTTTTAGCCTCTTTTATCATGAGAGTAAACCATTTGGAACATTCTAGGAATCTAGACTTTGTGCGCAAGGGACAGGAAAGGTTGCAATCTGTGTCTAACTGTATAAATCTGTATCTGTATCTTTTAACTATACCAGTTCCTCACCCAGGAGTGCTCTGTCTGGTGAGCTGCTCCTCTTTTGAGCTCTGGCTTACCTCTCAGTGCCTTCCCACCTGCTGTAGAATCAACTGAAGAGCATGTGAATCGTATAGATTCTGGAGCCCTGTCTCAGACCCACTGAGTTGGAATATCCATGTGGGAAGGCTCAGGACTCTTCAGGAATCTGCATCGTGGGAACAGATATACATACATGCTGGAGTTTGTTTTCATTCCACTGAGTTTGAGAGTGATCCACATTGGGGTGAGGTTTTATCCTTTCCATTGCCAGTGAGTCATACAGAGCCAGGGCTAATGATGGCTTTGGCTGAATGAAGGCACAAATGCATTTCTACTTCATTTGGGTCTATCAGTGACCATGGCATGTGATACACTGAGATGACGCTGCATTGGTTTTAAACAGCAGCATATCATAGAAAGGAGAGTAAAACCAAGATTCTTTAGGAAAGACAGTTCAGATTTGAAAACATGACACTTGAAATGGGCTGGCCATTTTTTATAAGTGCAGTTAGGTGAAATGGCACAGTGTGTGACACATAGTAGATCCTCAGTAATTATTGTTGAATAAGTGAATTAACAGTTACTAAGGGGGTAGTTACTGGAGTTTTGAAGGGATAATGTTTTAGCACCTTTTTAGGGGACATGGTGCTAGGAGATGAATGTGTTCTCCCAAAATTCTTATGTTGAAGGCCTAGACCCCAGTGTAATGGTATTTGGAGATGGGGATTTTGGAAGGTAATTAGGTTTAGATGAGGTTATGAGGATAGGGACTCATGATGGCGTGATGCCTTTATAAGAAGAGATGAGAGACATCATCTTTCTCTACCATATAAGAATATAACAAGTAGGCATCTATTTGTAAGCCAGAAAGAGAGCCCTCATGGGCAGCCAAATCAGCTGGCACCTTGATCTTGGACTTATAACCTTTAGAGCCATGAGAAGTACATACCTTACTTTAGCTTCCCAGTCTATGGCTTTTGTCACAGCAGCCTGACACATGGTCACATTTCTGGGAAGATAATACCACTCCATGTATCAGGGTGTGGGTCTGTCTTTCCCTTGCTGAATATCCACAGCCTGAGGTAATCTCTGTCCCATAGCAAGGGCTAAGTAATTGTTTGCTGAATGAGTGACTGCTATACATCTTCAGCCTGGAAGAGCAATTAGTTTGAGAGATTTCTAGATCAGAAGGATGACAGGGGCACTCTGTGAGCCGCAGGTGCAGCTCTGTCTCCTCTAAGCTGACCCGCTTGCTCAATGCCCTGAACTGGCCCTGCTCCCAGCAGCCCATCTCCCAGACAGACTCCATATAGGTTCCCTCTGGAGGTGTGAGAGGGCATCTGGTGTGACTGATAAGTCCAGCCAGGCCAGGTGGGCTTCCTGGCCACTCTAATAGGTCTGAGCTTTAGGGACCTGTGACTTTTCTGCTGAATTGGCACCAGCAGTCGCAAAGAGCACTTTATAACCTTCCTTCTGGAGACTCATTAATGAGGGGAAGCCGTTCTCCCTGCCAACATAGGGCCAGACTCTCCAACAAGCAGGTTAATTAAGGTGGGTGGACAACCAGAAGGCACAAATGAGGCATCATTTTGAAGTAAAATAGCTGATCTGTTTGGGAAAGACACGGTTGGCACGTTGTCAGGCCACCCTGGCAGGTCAGCCTTGGTCTCTTCTCCTACAAAATGGGGATAATAATGTTGGTGTTATCTGTTCTCAGGGATTGCAAGGACCGAGATAATGTACATGGAAGCACTTTGAATATTACTGTCCTATTTAAATGCTAGTGTATTCTGTTTATTTTCTGCTTAATGTCCAGTTTAGTTAAACAAATACTTCCTGTATGGTAGGCACTGTATGTGTGAAAAAGTGGGATGTGCTGGTATCTCTTTACTCTGTGCAATAGAAAGTAGAGAAATGAGTCTGTTAAGGAAAGAACCCGCAGAAAGTGCTGGTGGTTTGAAGGAGGGAAAGCACATCCTCTTGGGAAGGAGTAAGCATGCCTCATGGAGGAGGCAACAGTGGATCTGGGCTGCGGAGACTGGGGAGGACTTTCCTAGGCTGAGGTGTGGAGGAAGACGACATTTCATGGGGAGGGACCACCAGTAAACAGGAGTCGAGAGAGCATGGGGCATAACTTGAGAGTGGTGAGAAATCCACGCAGAGCACTGGAGTGAGTGCAGTAGGGGAGGAGGCTGGAAAGGCAAGCTGGAGCCGGATTGTGGGAGCCCGTGGGGCAGATGGAGACCTGATTTGGCAGGAAAGGGGCGCCGTGGAAGGCAGCTGAGGAAGAGTGTCATCTGAGGCATGTGGTACTGCAGGAGAATAAACTGATAGCAGGAGGGGAAGACAGGATGCTGAAAATGCACTTTATGGTCTTCATCAAACTCAGAGGTTATTTTAAGCCACAGGAAAATGAACAGGCAAGAATGCCTTGGGATTTCAGACCTACCTCTGCAAATGGGTGAGGAGCAAACTGCTTTCTGATAATGATCCAGGAACAGTGCCTGTGACCAGAACAAGTTCTTGGAAGAGCCAGGCCTGAAATATAGTAGAATCTCAGGGCAGAGCACCTCAGTATATTACTAGTTCAGTTAGATTATTTTTTTCCCTGGGAAGATTGCATTGTTTTTGATAACTCCTTCGAAACCTGAGAAAGTAAGTAGCACATTAATGAATGTGAGTCTTGCTCTTCACCACCCATGTTAAAATGGGAATTTCTTTACCTTCACTGTTACTCTGCTTTTTGTTTTAAGAATAGATGATTCCACCAATTAGAAGACTTGATGTCACCCGTATATAATATATATAAAAAAATGAACATTTTCTATTTTTTCTTATTATAAAGCAATTATCTTTTCAGTGCATAAAATTTGGAAAAGGCATTCATGTAAGATAAACATTGTTAACATTTTCTCTCATACTCTTCCAGTCTTAAAACAATATGTATATTAGGTGTGAATGTATATATGTAAATACACATATATGTCTGTGTGCATATATATCTGGATATGTGTCTGTTTACATAAGATACACTTTCTATAAAATTTTATAACATAACTTTTGTGTCTGTGCATACTGTTGTGTATGTATTTACATTTATCAAGTTTTACATGACTGTTTTTTTGCATGATCAGCTTTGTTCCTTTTGAAGTTGAAAATGCACATTTTCTCATGTCACAAAATATTCCTTGTAGTATGTGATTTGATTTTTGGAAAAGTAAGCCCCCTTCCCATCTCAAATCTTGTAAAGTCTTTACATTAATTGTGATATGACACAGTGTTTAATAATTCCTTATATTTGTATAGAATTTTTATGTGTATTATTTCTGAGATAAGGATTATCATTATTCCTACTGTATTGATTAGGAGGTTGAAAATTAAAAAAGGCGAGACTTTCTCCAGGATAAGTAGCCAGTAACTATGCTATTAGCAAGGTCTGCTGTGAATAAGCCTCAAGTGTCTGAGATTGAGGCTGAAATCATAAAGCAACTTACAGCTGTAGTAAGCACATGAACTTTGGAACACACTTCCTGGATTCCAGTTCCAGTTCCACCACTAGGTTGGCCAAGATCCTCCACCTGTCTGAGCCTGTTTCCTTACCTGGGAAATGGGGGCACTAATAGGACCCTTACATGATGTGGGTTGGGGTGATGCATTCATCTATGAGCTGCTCTTAGGCTGTGCCTCATGGCAATTACTGGCTAGATGAAGGCCAACTATTATTAAAACAGATACTCTTCTGTCCACAGTGCCAACTGTCTCTTTTTATGTGACTGCACCTTAATCTCTTGAGTTTGTTTCTTTTTCTTCAGCAGAGGTGATTTTGTTTAAGACTCTACCTAAATGTAACAAAAGAAAGTTCTTTCAAGGAAGGAATATGTACACTAGTTATCTCCCTTGTGAGAGGGCTCATTTCTTTCTTAGAGGTAAATGAGCCTTTGATTGCAGAACACTGCAGTATTTTCTTGAGGATTTTTGCTGAAGCTGGAGGCAACACTGCTTATAGGTCTTACATGGGGAAAGATCATACTGTGTTTTGGGGGGTAATTTTTGGTTTGTTTGACTTCTGGTGTTGTCCCAGCTGGTGGCTGAGCTGCTGACACTCTTGGCTAAAATGCCAAAGTGGAGGCAGCTTCCCTTCCTTGTTAATCAGGGTGTTTAATGCAAGGGCTACTGATGTGATATGTAACCACACTGCAACTGTTAAGCCACATGGCACTTGCTTGCTGTTATTTATGGTGAAGGCATTTATGTTTTTAGTGTCCTGAAGCAAGCAGCTAAATCTGAAATGATGCTTCGAAGCACTTTGAGAGTCAGCAGGCTTTGTGTCCTAATGCAGCATTCTCTGCTTTAGATCCGGCCTGTGAACAGTGTGGGAGACATCACCTGTGATACGGTTTGAGTCAGGAGGCAGCATGTATGTGTGACTGAACAGAGCACGAAGGAATTGTAAGTACTTGCCTAGAAACAAGGCATTGTCACCCATTTTTCAAGAGACCCTGAGGATATCAACCAGAGCTCTTATGTTAAAAAGGGAGTGAAAGTGATATTTCCTTGGCTTCTCTTGATGTAGATGGATTTGGCTTTAAAAAATAAAAAACCCGAGAATTGAAAGTACCAGATTAAAATATATGTAGCTATGGGGTAAAATTTTCTATTAAGATGTTAATAAAACAGGAGCTGTCCTGTATCAAACTTGCTCTATGCCGGGCACAGCAGCTTTCGGGGCAGGCTGGACATTTTGTGCCAAGATGCCAGTCTGTGAGGGGCCTGGGAACATCCTCCAAGTGAGATGAGAGGAGAGACTGAGTTGATTAGCCATCCCCCCAGTGAGTGTTGTTCATGCTTCAGCACTTGACTCATGCACAAATTCTGTTACACGCATCACCCGCCTGTGATGGGATATGGTGCCCCAGGGGGCTTCCTCAGCTCCATAGGGATGATATTAGAAATATTGAACAGACGGCCTGGATGCCGATCAAGCAGTTCAGCTGTCAGTGGACATCACACTGGTCCCTGATTGTGCTGTTGCCTGTCAGGTAAATACCTTCCCTGTTTCTCTAGAGCAGTGATTGCAACCAGGGAGTTATCTTGCACCCCTGCTGGCATGGGGTGCCCCCATTCCCCAGGACTGTGGGTAATGTCTGGGGACATTTTTTGCTTGTTCCAACTGGTGGGGGATGCTACTGGCCTCTAGTGAATAGAGGCCAGGGACATCATTGTACATTCCCCAATGGAGAGGACGGCCTCTCCCCTCCCTTCAACAAATATCCTGCCCCAAATGTCAAGAGCACTGATGTTGATAAACCCAGCTCTAGAGGCCGAAGCTGAATTCCTTGCAAGAGGAGGGATTGACCAGCAGGATCATCTTCTCCATCCTCTCAATGTAGCATTTAGCATCTCTTTTAAATAAATGTTAAGCAAATATTTAAAGAAATCATTTGCAGAAACACTACCTAGCCTGTATAGGATTCCACTATGTCTTGGCTGGGCACTGTGCTAAGTGCCTTAAAATGTCATTCTTTTAAATCTTCTAAATAACCCTCCAAGACTGAAGGTAATATTACTATATTTTAGAAAGCAGAAAAGAAAAGTCCAAACCTCTACCTTTAAGTGAGGCATTGTTTAGGTATATTCAGAATCAGTATTATTTGGAACCAGCTAGCATGGCAATTAATACCTTATAACTTGGTTGGTTTTCTGGAAGATGGGCATAAACCTTATTCTGCACCTAGGAAGGGACTAGGAAACTGATATTTTCATAGTGACATTACAAAGCCATAGATTTAGAAGAATTGACAAATAGCATTATTTCAAGCCTGGTTATTATGGAGAGAATATGAGCTCGTTAATCCACATACAGCGTGCTTCCTGCCGTGCAGCTGCATGAGAGATGATACAGTGCTGTGTGCAAAGAACAGTAACTTTGCCCTGTGGTCACCGTCCATGTGGGGATAGAACACCCAGGCGACGTGAATCTCCTGGCCCTCAGGGCCTGATTTGTTAGCTGCTGTGGCATTTCCTTACCTCCTTGGTTGATTTCCTCAGGTTGTACTGTAAGGTCTGATCTTGATCCTACAGACCATTAGTTTTGAAATTGACATGGGCTCTGTTCTAATATATTGCACATATTTAACTCATTTATGCATTATGAATATTTCCATGTTATGAATAAGGAAACTCAGATGCAGGGAAATAACTGCCCAATGTCAGGTCAACGCTGAGCCCAGAGTCCATCCATTATGATGTACAATCCCTCTATTTTAGTGCCTGGCAAGATAGCGGGTTGAATATGACTTTGGAGTTGGCTAGAATCCAGACTCTGCTTCTTCCTTGCTGGGTATTCTAAACTCTTGAAGCTACATTCTCCTTATTGATAAAACAAATAAAAAAAAACAAACCTCCAGTTTTGGTACGAGGACTGACTGTACTTGTTGCTGGAAGCACTGAATTAGCAAATAGGGGTTTGTGAGCTTCTGGTCACGACATTTTTGTCAACCTACCAGGACATAATCTTGTTTTATGTCTTTCTTTTTAAAGCCACCTACTTAATACATACTGTTGACTCTTTAACACTAAATGCAGGCGCAGCAACCCTGAAGAAAGCTTGTCTAACACGAGTATATTTTCCAGAAGGTGCCTCCTTGCACTGGGAGACACTAGACAGCACAACAGCGCCAGGCTTGGGCTGTTTTAAGCAGTTGAAATCACTGATGAAATGTGAAAAACATGAGACTAAATAGATTGAAAAGGTCCCCTGTTTACATAGGAGAGCTGAAAGAAGGCAGAGCGCCACCTCGTTTGACCTCAGCCAGCAGTGTGTGCATCAGGCAACTGAGAGTTTTCATCACTGTGCACACGAGTGCAGAATGACTGCCAAACGTCATGAGTATTGATTTCAGAGTTACAAATAAATTTTAGATCGTGTAGGTGAATTTCCATTATGTGGAATCTGTGAAGAGTGGGGATAAATTCTGTACACCTCCAGGGTTGTAGTAAATAGACATGAACTACGGTATACCTCGCATGTCAGCATGAGTACATGGAGAGTGATCAACAGCAGCAGCTATTTTTGTTACCTGCAACAAAGGTATATCAGAAAGAGTCAGGTACCTTTTGGGTGGTTCTGTGCTGGCCCTATGGACCAGGAAGGTCATGATGAAGAGATGATGAGGCTGCAGGAAGCAGCCTAGGAGGAGGTTACACCTGATCTGTGCTCTGTCTTTACTTCAGGGTGTGAAGAGCAGCCAAGACATGGAACATATTGGATTTGGGGGTATATGGTAGAGTGAGAGAAGAGGGCAAGGGTAAGTTCAGCCTCCCACCAATCCCTGCCTGAGAGGGTTTCTAGTTTTTATTCCAAAGTTCTAGTTAATGCTTCTCAAAGTGTGAGCCCCAAAGCAGCATGCAGCACCAATGTCACGTAGGAACCTGTTAGGAATGAAAGCTCCCACCCAGACCTCCTGAGGCAGACCCTCTGTGGATGGGCCCAGAATTTGTGTAGAACCACCAGGGGGCTCGGAAGCAGGTGTAAGGTTGAGAACCGCCCCAGTGGATTTAACCTGCCTCCTGAAGTTACTGGGTTCTCTCGATTGCTGAGTACTCTGCAGACTGTAAGCTCCCAGGGGATAAGCACTCAGTATTTCCTCCCTGGTGGTTAAAGTCTGCATGGATGTTTCTGGCATTGTCTGAGGCCTAATCCTTTTGTTTAAAAAAAAAAGCCTCCCTGTTTGGCTTATGATAATTTCTGAAACTTCCTTATTAGGTTTCAGCTTCTTATTTAATGGCTGATGGTAGAGCTGCTTCTTTTATTTTGAATTCCTTTTTATGCAAATGCCTCCAGCCTGTCGAAGGTAAAGCTGCAAATGGATTTGTCTTCCAAATTATAAGGCATATGGATTACCAAGGTTTTCTTTTTATTTGCAAAAACTTTAGACCTTTTAATGTTTCTTTTGTCCCCCACCTTTTCCCTAAGTAGAATTTTTTTATGGGTGTTATTTGATAACTTAGACTTTTCAAGCTGATGATATTGTGACTATTTCAAAAAATTGATCTTTGCCAAGCTATTAATTTATTTCACAATATTTATGAGACCACGCTCTATGCGGGGCACTAGGGTGCTGGAGAGCCACTGCTGGGCATGGCAGAGATTGTCCTTGCCCTCATGGAGCACACCTGCAGGTCAGGGACAGGTGTTGCAGACTCGTGAAAGTAAATTAGAGCTCTGGAAACTGCCATGAAAGGTGTACACAAGACTCTGAAAGAGTACATGATATATATAAACATGGTCAGGAAATGTGTCCATGTGTATTTGACATGTGACTAGACTTTAACCAATGAGTAAAAATTAACTAGGCAAAGACAGGTATAGATAGGAAGGTGGAAGGTATGAATTTGTTGCAGGTTTTCAAGAAGAAATAAAAGTGGGTCAGAGACTCAGAAACTGAAGAGTGGTGAAGATGAAGCTGGTCAGGGCAGCAGATGATGTTTGCACGGCTCATACAGTACAGCGCTAAAATAGCGGCAAATAAAAATTTCCGCTGACAGATCGATCACACAAAACACACTGATATGCTAATCTAATATTCTTAGAGATCACTGTAGTAGAAGGGAAGGTAGGAGGTGCTACCCTCCCTATGGCCCTGTAGGACTGATGACCCAGGAATATTAGGGCTGATGTTGGTCTGCATGATTTCAGTTGACTTTTTAAATAACCATTTTTGGAGGCCTGTGATCATCACAGGTAAGCTGCGTGGATCAGTTACTTGTGAGAAATTAGGAGTTAATGATGGTTTTACTACATTTTTTTCAGTTTATCAAATCAGACCCAGGACAGGGAAATTTTGAGAAGCTGAGGGTACCATCGGATGCTACTGGGATGGTGACTCAGGACAGCATGCTGACAGCAGCGGTGGTGAGGAGAGGGGGAGAGAAAGGATATTGAAGGTGTGAATTTTGCCTCTTGTCTGTGACTTGATACTAGACAGGGTGGGTTTCCTCCCTTTTCCCTCATGTGCTCAAAATAATAATCATATCCTAAAAATACTGGACCAGAGATGAGGTCTAAGCTTTATGGTAAGATGGGTTGAGACTGTCTGTTTCATAAGTATAGATATAGGCATTAGAGTAGACATTCTGTTTTTCACCCCCAAACATGAGATTGTCTAAATCTATGATTTTAGATCAGCATCTCCCTTCAACATACCCCTGGCCATTGTTTACACAGGAAGAGGCAGAGCTTGAAGGAATGGGAGTCTAGCCTGCTAAATTTTAATGAACAGCACTGATCACTGTGAGGTTGAAGGAGGAGGGGGCCCAAAGTGGTATCCCAGATGGGGTGCCCTGGATGCTGGGGAGAGACTCCCAGAGATGGGGAGTGCAGAAGATGGTCAGTGGACTTCTCAATATTACATACCATTGGGTTCCTTTAACCTCATGCTATTCCTAAGGCAGCTTTTGGCCTTTGAGGCTTGGAAGTAATGTTGGGCTTAGACATGCAGTTTATTGAGACAATTTTGAGTTATGACATCACTACTATTTTAAGATTCATTTCCATCTCTTTGAGGTAAAAATCCTTATGTTTCATAATTAGACATTTTTGGAAGCCATCCAATATAACCTTCCATCTGCCTTGAGAATGTCTGTACCAGCATCTTTTAGAAAGTCTTCCTTTTGACATTATTTTGGAAAAGTTTTGTCTAGTAACAATATCTTTCCTTCAGTTGAGCTGATACATGACTACATGAGGGCTGTTTGGTCTTCAGAGACTTACTGGACAAGTCTTCAGTTTTCTAAAGTCAGCTATCCTGAATGGCTAATGTTCCCATATGGGTCTCTCCACAATATCTCTTTGTTAGTGGTAATCTGGTTCAAATACAATCAGTGTTCAAAGTTCAAACACAGTCTACCTGGATTACATTTAAGGTTATTTCACTACTGAGAGTTTGCAGCATTGATGAGGTAGCATCTCAAAATAACTGATTTCTTTTTTTTTTAACCCTCTGGCTTAAGATCAAAACTAAACAGTCTTGAATAAATGTCCAAATAAAACATAACTGTTGAGGCCTAGCAATTTTTTTTCTTTGTGCTGTGCCCGTAGGACCATTTTCATAGTCCTAATCTAGATGGGTGCTCAACTTTTAGAGGAAAACATTATCAGTCATTTGGGGTTTAATGACATATTTGAAGTATATTCAGTTCTATGTTTTGTTCCTAAATCATTTGAGGAGATACCTTGAATTCCATTCGTCTTTCCACTGTTGACTGTACAGAAGCAGTGACAAGGCAAAGGGAACAGTTGTGAGCAGGGAGCTGGGTGAGGAAGAAGACGGAGAGAGGAATTCTGATATTTTGGCTTTGAGGTGGACTATTTGAGATTATATATCCCATAGACATTTGGATTCCTATCTGATGTTCAGGAGAGAGAATCTGGGCTGGTAATTCTGATTGGAAAGAGTTCATCGTATGGATAATATTGAAAGTTGGAGTGTGGATGAGGACATTGAGGAAGAATGAGTCAGCTGAGAAAAAAACCAGGGTTCAGGAATGAAGGTCTGCGTAATGCTGGTGTTTGAAGGAGGGAAACAGGAAAAGGAGACTTGGGACAGTGACTAAGAAACAGCAGCCAGAGAGGTAGAAGGAAAACGGGAATGTGTGGGACCCTTACCCCATGCTCTGCTGGTTTCCTCCTACCTCTCTGACCAGCCCTTCTCTGCCATGTATTTTTCAGTAGTTCAAGGAGATAGCTGTCAAGGAAAAAGAGGACCGAGCAATAGAGCTTATGTGTAGCAATAGGGCCTCATTGGTAATCTTGGCAAAAGTACTTCCAGTGGAATCGTTTTTTTCTTGTTTGTTTGTTTTTAGTACTTTCTGCTATGGAAATTCTCAAATGTATGCAAAAGGAATAGAACAGTGAAGTTGACCTGTGAACAGTGAGGGGGTTCAAGTGCTGACCCCCATACAGATGGATTCACATACAATTTCTGACTCCCCCAAAAGTTAATTAGTAACAGCCTACTGTTGACTGGAAGCCTTACTGATAATAGTAAGTGAATTAACACATGCTTTGTAGGTTATGTATGATATACTGTATTCTTACAATATATAAGCTAGAGAAAAAATGTTTTTTCAAACTGTCACAAGTTTCCAAAAATGTTTCCAATATATTTAATAAAAAAAAATCTGCATGTAATTGGACCTTGCAGTTCATCCCATGTTGTTCAAGGGCCAACTGTATAATAAATACCCACGAACCTACAATCTAGTCACAAGAACGACCGCTATTTTGGCATTCTTGTGACTCCTGTTATTTTTTTAATGCTAGTGACTAACACAGGGCCTGGCTCACTGGAGGCAGTCAGTAAATATTTATGGACTAAATAAATCAATAACTATAAATGAATCAACAGTGTACTGTCTAAGGATGCAAAGATAAGACAAAAGATGCATTGACAACCTAGAGGAGTTTATAGTCTTGTTGATTGGAACAAACCTCACACCACAGAGTTAAATCCAAATAAGCAAGTGGTGGGGGATCCTATGTCATTATAGTAGATCCAGGGGATATTTGCGTATTCCATTCACTCCTCCCTCTAGTGGTAAGTGTGGGGCAAGGGAACGAGCGCAGTCTGACCAGGATTTCCGTTCTGACTCCACCCTTTCGCTTCTGTGAGACTGGGTCCACCCTTTAACTTCTCTGAGCCTCAGTTTTCATTATGCCTTTTTTTTAATGGTGAAATAAAAAGAAAATCCTTTAGCATTTTCTGAGAATTAAACTAGACATGGCTGTAAAGCAGCAGGGAGTCTGGCATGCAGCAAGGGCTCATTGAGTGGCAGCTCTCGTCATCTTTACCTTCTGTGTCACTGTCACCACCGCCTGTCAGTCTGTTCTCCAAGAAGAATTCTCTGTTACATGCAGTCCAGACTTATGGTTTCCCTTCCCAATCACACTTTCTTTCATGTACATTGATAACACACTCATTTTCCTTCCTCCTGTCCTTGAATGCTGTTAGAGTAAACAGGCAAACTTAGTTCCAGCCTGCTTACTGACCTGCCACCTGGACCTTCTGAATGAGATACGGTTTTATGTCCTGGCATTCAAGGCTCTTGTCTGCTGCACCCCTTATCTGGTCTGTCTGCTCTCCCACTACTCCTGCACAGTCTCTAGGCTGTAGTGCTCCTTGTTCCGTGAATGCACACTTTTGTGGGGCCTTTGAAATAATCATCTTTTCACTCAGAATTCTGCTCATTGATAGCCTTTACCATGGAAACCCTCCCCATCCTTCCTGGCCTGTGTGGACAGACATTGCTTCCCACATGAGCATTTCCAATATTCCCATAACTGAATACCTTCACTCCCACCTCTGATCTGTTTTTGGTACCCTTTGCTGATTTCACTGTATTTGTCATATTTCCCTTTACATGAAAGGCTTATGTCTATATTGTTTTATCTTGCAGGAATGTTCTCAGGTTTAAATATTGAAAACAACATGATGTATATGAAAGTACTTAGTAAAGAACAAAGACTCGCACAAATATAAGCTGTAACAGCAGCGGTATAGAATGTTTGCCCAGCACTAATTGTGTGCCTGGTCAACAAAAGCTAGGTATAAACAGTGTCATTTAATCTTTATAATAACATTTTGAGGTATCTGTAAATACCACTTACGTTTTGTTTTGTGTTTTTTTAAATGGGTAACGAGATAGAACTCTCAAGGCATTAAGTGATTTGTCCAAGCTCAAACAACTATCAAAGAGCAAGCTAGGATTCAAACTTGGTCCTGTCAGATTCCAGCATCTAAGCACTTAAGCAATTCATTACACTGGCTTTAAAAATCATTTAGTAAGTATGACTTCACCTCAAATTAGCGAAGTGACCTTTCTTTTAAAAGAAATATATATACTCCTATAATTACAGTGAGATTAGGCTCTTTTTTTGGTTTTAAATATCTTTTCATCTGCTGCAATTATCTACTTTCCCTTGTAGAGAAGACCTGGCTAAATGAAGACGTTTGTTTCTACCGAAATTAAAATGAACCTGTGTTAAAATTTTGGCAAAGCACCTACCCGAGAGGCAGCCATGTAACCCTTAATATGAGCATGTTACTTTATTACATGTCAGAAGATTGTCAACTCGTATTTCACAATTGGAATTCATGAGAGAGCCGATTAGTGCGCCAGGCATTAAAAGCAAACTACTGTGTTTGTGTTTGGCCTTGTTTGCCCTTTTTATGTACATCTCATTTCCAGCTCCGTTTTTTGTGTGTAGGGGGAGAGGTGGAAGTCGGGAGCTGCCTCAGGCAGGGACAGGAACAATCTTGGTTACGGTTATGTCCAGGGTGGAAAACCTCTATCCACTTATTTATTGACCCTTACGGATACCTTCTTAGGCTGGGTTCTCAAGAGTGTCATTGCCAGGTCACAATCTGTGGACTTAAAGTGGCCTTTATTTTTAAAACACATTGTAAAGTTGTTCTCCAAAACGGTCACGGCGGTCACCACTGCGGCTCCCCAGCATAGCTCCTCCTGTCCGTACAGCCCTCTCTGCATTTGTGTGGGGCCTCAGGGGTTGTGAGCAGAAATGACTATTATTTCTGGGGTGGAGGATTTAATGGCTGGTGGGAGACCCTCCAGGATACCTTGGCCTCTGCATGGGGGCCGCAGGGTTTCTCTGTCAGCTTGGGTGCTGCATACAGAGTCAGAGAGGAGAGAGCCCTTGTCAGCCGACCCATGGTGGGCATGGAGTCTCAGGGAGGAATAAACTAGGAAAGCCACTGAAACTTAGAGTTAGGTACTGCAGCAAAACCCTTCTTATGTTGTAATAGTTTATAATGCTTTATAATAGTTTTTAATAGCTTATAGTTTATAATATTCTTAGTTTATGATAATTTATAATATATATAGTTTATGATATATTTATGATGCTTTATAATAGTTTATAATTTATAATGTCACTAGCAACATGGTAAATACATTTTCTAACTAGGTATTATGTTCCTGTAATTAAAAAGTAATCTGGAAGGTTTCTGTGCATAGATGCCTTTCCAGTCTTATGACCATCATCTGCCTGATTCACCCAAGTGTCCAAAGGTATTTGTTTCTTAGGTTTTCTTAAATAAGTTTTTAATACATTTTGATTTTTGTAAAAGTTTATATTTTCATTCTTTTTCCTTGTTGCATGAAAGAGCACTTTACAAACCTCTGTGCACTTTGCTTTTTAACCTCAATTACAGATTGGAGATCTTACATTATATAAAATGCTTTGTCATACTCGTACAGCTGCAGAGTACTACCTCCTATAAATTACCCTAAAGCAATCATGATCCTGTTGTTAAACAGATCGCTCTGAATCTTCAGTCATTGCAGTAATGATGGAACAAATCACTGCTGTCTTGGGTAATTTCATACAAGTTTAAGTGTATCTGCAGGATACATTTCCAGATGTGGAATGGGTGGCTCAGTGGGCATATACATTGGTCATTTGGGTTGATATTGTTAGATTGCCCTCCTTATGCATGGTATCAATTTAGGCTTCCACCAGCAGTGGGTGCAAGTGCCTGTTCCTCATTGCCTCATCAACTTTTTAAAGGATTTATAAATTTTTCTTATATAGGTTTGATATATTTCTTTTTGAGTTGATTTCTAGGCATTTTACATTCTTTGGTTGCTATTGTGAAGGGACTGTTTTCTTGCATACTTTCTTTTAACACATTGTAGTTTTTGAACACAAAGACAATTGGTTTCTAAATTTTACTTGCTCTAAAATTACTGAATTTTCTTATATCTTGAAATAGTTTGGATTTTCCATGTATGCAGTCACACCTTTTGAAAATAGAAAATAGTGATAGTTTCCATCATTCTAAATTTTTCTCCTGTCTAATTTCGTTAGTACAGAGTCAAAGCAAGACGGTGATGGCGGGAGTCCTTGTTTGGCTCTGAAGTTACATTAGGATGTCTCCAGGGCATCACTGTAAATCACTGTAACAGCTTTGGGGCTGAGATGTATTTTATAATGTTAAGAATGTATTCTTCTTTTCCTATACTACTGGATATTCTTCAATGAATTGTTGATTTTTATCAAATATTCTTTTAGTATGTTGCTAGGTTCTCTTTCCATATATACAGTGTATGCAGGATTTTTTAAGAGCGGACTTTATTTTTTAGAGCAGTTTTAGGTTCATAGCAAAATTGAGTGGAAAGTACAGAGATTTCCTATACACCTTGTCCCCACACACTTACAACTTACAGCATTATCAATATTCCCCACCAAAGCGGTGTGTTTGTCACAGTTGATGAACCTACACTGACACATCATTATCACCAGAGTCCTTGGTTTACCTTATGGTTCATTCTTGGTGTTGTACATTTGATGGGTTTGGACAAATGTCTAATGAAATGTCTCCATCATTATAATGTCATGCAGAGTAGTTTATTATCCTAAAAATTCTCTGTGCTTTACCTATTCACCCCTTCCTTTTCCTTAATCACTGGAAACCACTGATCTTTCTATTGTCTCCATAGCTTTGCCTTTTTCAGAATGTCCTATTGTTGGAATCATACAGTATGGAGCCTTTCTGGGCTGACTTTTCAAGCTTAGTAATATGTGTTTAAATTTCCTCCATTTCTGTTCAAAGCCTGGATAGCTCTTTTTAGTGCTGAATAATATTCAGTTGTCTGATGTGCCAGTTTGTTTGTCCATTCAGCTATTGAAGGACCTCTTGGTACTTCCAGGTTGCAGTAATTAGGAACGAAGCTGCTGTAAACATCCATGTGCAGGTTTTTGTGTGGACGTAAGTTTTCGGCTTCTTTGGATGAATACCAGCAGTGCAGCCAGCTGCTGGGAAGACTTACGTTTAGTTTGGTAAGAAACCACCAAACTGTCTTCCAACGTGGCTGTACCATTTTGCATTCCCACCAGTAACGAATGAGAATCCCTGTTGGCTCTGCATTGTCATCAGCATTTGGTGGTGCCAGTGTTTTGGATTCTGGCCATCTCATAGGTATCACATTATTGCCTTACTTTGCATTTTCCTGATGATGTATGATGTAGAGCATCTTTTTATGTTCTTGTGCAGGATTTTTATATGGAGACTAGTAAGTGAGATAAGCCCATAGCTTGGGATATGTACAACCTAAAATTGTTTAAAAGGAAAACTAATTGTTTTTATTATTTCTATTAAACAGTTTAAATTGATTTGTAATTACCCTTCAAGAGTCTACTAAAACTAACCCACAAACTTATATGGCCCTGGCTTTTTTAAAAGTTTCCATTTTTTGGAGGTGGGCAAGGGAGCAGGGGTAGCAATTTCTTTAAAAAGAATTTTTTTTTGGTGGAAATTAATTTTTTTTTTAGGTTTTTAAATCTATTTTAGTTTTGGTAATTTATTTTCCTAGAAAATTTTCAGTTTCATGTAAGTTTTCAAACCTCTATGAAATTAAGCAAAATTGACTTCTATAATTAAAAAAATTATGTTAAGTAATATTCTCTGTATTATTACTTTATGTGTTTTATGGAGTCCCCATTTTTCTATTAGACAAGTTAGTAGTTTTATGATTTTTTTTATTTTTATTTTTAGTTTTTTGTAGATAATTATTTTTTATTGAAGGGTAGTTGACACACAGTATTACATTAGTTTCAGGTGTACAACACAGTGATTCAACATTTAAATACATGATAATTCTAGGTACCAGCTATCACCATACTAAGTTGTTACAATATTTTGACTATATTCCTTATGCTATACATTACATTCCGGTTAGTTATTTATTTTACAATTGGAAGTGTATACTTTTTTTTTTTTGTGAGGGCATCTCTCATATTTATTGATCAAATGGTTGTTAACAACAATAAAATTCTGTATAGGGGAGTCTATGCTCAATGCACAATCATTAATCCACCCCAAGCCTAATTTTCATCAGTCTCCAATCTTCTGAAACATAACAAACAAGTTCTTACATGGAGAACAAATTCTTACATAGTGAATAAGTTACATGGTGAACAGTACAAGGGCAGTCATCACAGAAACTTTCGGTTTTTGCTCATGCATTATGAACTATAAACAGTCAGTTCAAATATGAATACTCATTTGATTTTTATACTTGATTTATATGTGGATATCACATTTCTCCCTTTATTATTATTATTTTTAAGAAAATGCTGAAGTGGTAGGTAGATACAAGATAAAGGTAGAAAACAGAGTATAGTGTTGTAAGAGAGCAAATGTAGATGATCAGGTGTGTGCCTGTAGACTATGTGTTAATCCAAGCTAGACAAGGGCAAGAAAACATCCACGTATGCAGAAGATTTCTCTCAGAACAGGGGGGGGTGAGGTTCTAAGCCTCACCTCTGTTGATCCCCAATTTCTCACCTGATGGCCCCCCTGCGACTGTGCCTGTCTTAGGTTGTTCCTCCCTTGAGGAATCTTACCCGTCTCTGGCTAACCAGTCATCTTCCGGGGCCATACAGGGAAATGTAAAGTTGGTAAGTGAGAGAGAAGCCTTATTGTTTGAAATGGTTAGCTTTTTACTTCTTTGCATAATTATGCCCTGTAGCTTCTATACCCAGCATTTGTCTTGAGGTGTCTTTACCACTTGGAAGAATTATGATACTCGGCAAATTTGATATGAGGCACGAATTCTATTTAAGGGTTGTAATTAGGAAGGAAGAAGAAAAGCTATGGAAGTAGCAGGCGGAAGAAAACCTGGGAAGATTGATTATTTCTTTGACATATCTTCTTGTAGAGTAACTTCAGCATGGATAGGTTTTAAGCTACTACTTAAATTGCGCACACACATTAACATAATAGCAGATAGTTACATAACCAAAGCATACCTGTAATTACCAGCCATCTCCAGTGAAACCAAGAAAACCAGTTAGGCACCTTAGGCATTTGTGAAAACTTATCTATAATATGGTGGATATTGTCCAACTGAACTTGAACAGTCTGAGAGAAATCAGACAAATTAAAACAACCCATTCCTGGGGAATGTTCACATCCCTTATGTTCTTTTAACAGTAAATAGTCTGTAGTTGTAAGATTTTGGAGTGCTACAATTTGCACTTCTCCTAATTCTTGGTTGAGTTCCAACCGTATAGATCCAGTCAAATTTGTTGTTTTACTGTATGCACAGGCCAGCTTAGATATCTCCTTCCTCATTCCCATGGCAAGTCCAGGAACTGGTGGGATGAGTGCATCTACAGCTGTAGCAGTGCGTGGATCTTTGTTGGGGTTTTTTGATGATCATCTTCTGGCATGAGTCTTCCAGAGAGTGCTGATGTTGGAAGTTCTCTTTCATATCGTATCTTACTTCATTTTCAGGGTAGCCCAATTAGGCTTTGATCCTCTGTATAAACACAAACAGACCCTTTGCCTACACTTTTATATGCCCTTTATACCTTTGTGTAGAACTCATTGGAGGTTACCACACAGGATATGCCCTTTTTTTTTTTTTTTTTTGGTATCACTAATCTACACTTACATGACGAATATTATATTTAATAGGCTCTCCCCTATACCAGGTCCCCCCTATAAACCCCTTTACAGTCACTGTCCATCAGCATAGCAAAATGTTGTAGAATCACTACTTGCCTTCTCTGTGTT
Source organism: Manis pentadactyla (assembly GCF_030020395.1). Taxonomy (NCBI): domain Eukaryota; kingdom Metazoa; phylum Chordata; class Mammalia; order Pholidota; family Manidae; genus Manis; species Manis pentadactyla. Next base: position 210,125,321 of record NC_080019.1, on the reverse strand, counting down.
GTACAGCCCTCCCTTTTCTCCTACCCCCCCATGCATGTTAATCTTAATACCCCCCTACTTCTCCCCCCCCTTATCTCTCCCTACCCACCCATCCTCCCCAGTCCCTTTCCCTTTGGTACCTGTTAGTCCATTCTTGAGTTCTGTGATTCTGGTGCTGTTTTGTTCCTTCAGTTTTTCCTTTGTTCTTATATTCCACAGATAAGTGAAATCATTTGGTATTTCTCTTTCTCCGCTTGGCTTGTTTCACTGAGCATAATACCCTCCAGCTCCATCCATGTTGCTGCAAATCGTTGGATTTGTCCTTTTCTTATGGCTGAGTAGTATTCCATTGTGTATATGTACCACATCTTCTTTATCCATTCATCTATCGATGGACATTTAGGTTGTTTCCAATTCTTGGCTATTGTAAATAGTGCTGCGATAAACATAGGGGTGCACTGATCTTTCTCATACTTGATTGCTGCATTCTTAGGGTAAATTCCTAGGAGTGCAATTCCTGGGTCAAATGGTAAGTCTGTTTTGAGCATTTTGATGTACCTGCATACTGCTTTCCACAATGGTTGAACAAGTTTACATTCCCACCAGCAGTGTAGGAGGGTTCCCCTTTCTCCACAGCCTCACCAACATTTGTTGTTGTTTGTCTTTTGGATGGCAGCCATCCTTACTGATGTGAGGTGATACCTCATTGTAGTTTTAATTTGCATTTCTCTGATAATTAGCGATGTGGAGCATCATTTCATGTGTCTGTTGGCCATCTGTATTTCTTTTTTGGAGAACTGTCTGTTCAGTTCCTCTGCCCATTTTTTAATTGGGTTATTTGTTTTTTGTTTGTTGAAGTGTGTGAGCTCTTTATATATTCTGGACATCAAGCCTTTATCAGATGTGTCATTTTCAAATATATTCTCCCATACTGTAGGGTTCCTTCTTGTTCTATTGATGGTGTCTTTTGCTGTACAGAAGCTTTTCAGCTTAATATAGTCCCACTTACTCATTTTTGCTGTTGTTTTCCTTGCCCGGGGAGATATGTTCAAGAAGAGGTCACTCATGTTTATGTCTAAGAGGTTTTTGCTTATGTTTTCTTCCAAGAGTTTAATGGTTTCATGACTTACATTCAGGTCTTTGATCCATTTTGAGTTTACTTTTGTATATGGGGTTAGACAATGGTCCAGTTTCATTCTCCTACATGTAGCTGTCCAGTTTTGCCAGCACCATCTGTTGAAGAGACTGTCATTTCGCCATTGTAGGTCCATGGCTCCTTTATCAAATATTAATTGACCATTTATGTCTGGGTTAATGTCTGGATTGTCTAGTCTGTTCCATTGGTCTGTGGCTCTGCTCTTGTGCCAGTATCAAATTGTCTTTCTTTTTGTTGATGTGGTGGATGATGTTGATGAAATTTCGAATGTTGTACCATCCTTGCATCCCTGGGATGAATCCCACTTGGTCATGGTGTATGATCCTTTTGATGTATTTTTGAATTTGGTTTGCTAATATTTTGTTGAGTATTTTTGCATCTACATTCATCAGGGATATTGGTCTGTAGTTTTCTTTTTTGGTGGAGTCTTTGCCTGGTTTTGGTATTAGGGTGATATTGGCTTCATAGAATGAGTTTGGGAGTATTCACTCCTCTTCTATTTTTTGGAAAACTTTAAGGAGAATGGGTATTATGTCTTCCCTGTATGTCTGATAAAATTCCGAGGTAAATCCATCTGGCCCGGGGGTTTTGTTCTTTGGTAGTTTTTTGATTACCGCTTCAATTCGTTGCTGGTAATTGGTCTGTTTAGATTTTCTGTTTCTTTCTGGGTCAATCTTGGAAGGTTGTATTTTTCTAGGAAGTTGTCCATTTCTCCTAGGTTTCCCAACTTGTTAGCATATAGGTTTTCATAGTATTCTCTAATAATTCTTTGTAATTCTGTGGGGTCCGTCGTGATTTTTCCTTTCTCGTTTCTGATACTGTTGATTTGTGTTGACTCTCTTTTCTTCTTAATAAGTCTGGCTAGAGGCTTATCCATTTTGTTTATTTTCTCGAAGAACCAGCTCTTGGTTTCATTGATTTTTTCTATTGTTTTATTCTTCTCAATCTTATTTATTTCTTCTCTGATCTTTATTATGTCCCTCCTTCTGCTGACCTTAGGCCTCATCTGTTCTTCTTTTTCCAATTTCGATAATTGTGACATTAGACCATTCATTTGGGATTGCTCTTCCTTTTTTAAATATGCTTGGATTGCTATATACTTTCCTCTTAAGACTGCTTTTGCTGTGTCCCACAGAAGTTGGGGCTTAGTGTTGTTGTTGTCATTTGTTTCCATATATTGCTGGATCTCCATTTTGATTTGGTCATTGATCCATTTATTATTTAGGAGCGTGTTGTTAAGCCTCCATGTGTTCGTGAGCCTCTTTGCTTTCTTTGTACAGTTTATTTCTAGTTTTATGCCTTTGTGGTCTGAAAAGTTGGTTGGTAGGATTTCAATCTTTTGGAATTTTCTGAGGCTCTTTTTGTGGCCTAGTATGTGGTCTATTCTGGAGAATGTTCCATGTGCACTTGAGAAGAATGTGTATCCTGTTGCTTTTGGATGTAGAGTTCTATAGATGTCTATTAGGTCCATCTGCTCTACTGTGTTGTTCAGTGCTTCCATGTCCTTACTTGTTTTCTGCCCGGTGGATCTATCCTTTGTGGTGAGTGGTGTGTTGAAGTCTCCTAAATTGAATGCATTGCAGTCTATTTCCCCCTTTAGTTCTATTAATATTTGTTTCACATATGCTGGTACTCCTGTGTTGGGTGCATATATATTTAGAATGGTTATATCCTCTTGTTGGACTGAGCCCTTTATCATTATGTAGTGTCCTTCTTTATCTCTTGTTACTTTCTTTGTTTTGAAGTCTATTTTGTCTGATATTAGTACTGCAACCCCTGCTTTCTTCTCACTGTTGTTTGCTTGAAATATGTTTTTCCATCCCTTGACTTTTAGTCTGTACATGTCTTTGGGTTTGAGGTGAGTTTCTTGTAAGCAGCATATAGATGGGTCTTGCTTTTTTATCCATTCTATTACTCTCTGTCTTTTGATTGGTGCATTCAGCCCATTAACATTTAGGGTGACTATTGAAAGATATGTACTTATTGCCATTGCAGGCTTTAAATTCGTGGTTACCAAAGGTTCAAGGTTAGCCTCTTGAGTATCTTACTGCCTAACTTAGCTCGCTTATTGAGCTGTTATATACACTGTCTGGAGATTCTTTTCTTCTCTCCATTCTTGTTCCTCCTCCTCGATTCTTCATATGTTGGGTGTTTTGTGCTGTGCTCTTTCTAGGAGTGCTCCCATCTAGAGCAGTCCCTGTAAGATGTTCTGTAGAGGTGGTTTGTGGAAAGCAAATTCCCTCAGCTTTTGTTTGTGTGGGAATTGTTTAATCCCACCGTCATATTTGAATGATAGTCATGCTGGATACAGTATCCTTGGTTCAAGGCCCTTCTGATTCATTGTATTAAATATATCATGCCATTCTCTTCTGGCCTGTAGGGTTTCTGTCGAGAAGTCTGATGTTAGCCTGATGGGTTTTCCTTTATAGGTGACCTTTTTCTCTCTAGCTGCCTTTAAAACTCTTTCCTTGTCCTTGATCTTTGCCATTTTATTTATTATGTGTCTTGGTGTTGTCCTCCTTGGATCCTTTCTGTTGGGGGTTCTGTGTATTTCTGTGGTCTGTTCGATTATTTCCTCCCCCAGTTTGGGGAAGTTTTCAGCAATTATTTCTTCTAAGATACTTTCCATCTCTTTTCCTCTCTCTTCTTCTGGAACCCCTATAATACAGATATTGTTCCTTTTGGATTGGTCACACAGTTCTCTTAATATTGTTTCATTCCTGGAGATCCTTTTGTCTCTCTCTATGTCAGCTTCTATGTGTTCCTGTTCTCTGGTTTCAATTCCATCAATGGCCTCTTGCATCCTATCCATTCTGCTTATAAACCCTTCCAGAGTTTGTTTCATTTCTGCCATCTCCTTTCTGGCATCTGTGATCTCCCTCCGGACTTCATCCCATTTCTCTTGGGTATTTCTCTGCATCTCTGTCAGCATGTTTATGATTCTTATTTTGAATTCTTTTTCAGGAAGACTGGTTAGGTCTGTCTCCTTCTCTGGTGTTGTCTCTGTGATCTTTGTCTGCGTGTAGCTTTGCCTTTTCAGGGTGATAGGAGTAGTTTGCAGAGCTGGGACGAGTGACGGCTGGAAGAACTTCCCTTCTTGTTGGTTTGTGGCCCTCCTCTCCTGGGAGAACAGCGGCCTCTAGTGGCTTGTGCTGCGCAGCTGTGCACAGACAGGGTTTCTGCTTCCTGCCCGGCTGCTATGGAGTTTATCTCCGCTGTTGCTGTGGGCGTGGCCTGGCTCGGGCAGCTACTCCAAAATGGTGGAGTCGCGTTGGAGGGGGAGCGGCTGGGAGGCTATTTATCTCCGTAAGGGGCCTCCCTGCTCCCTGGAGCCCAGGGGTTAGGGTGCCCAGAGATCCCCGGATTCCCTACCTCTGGATTAAGTGTCCCGCCCTGCCCCTTTAAGACTTCCAAAAAGCACCTGCCAAAACACAACGATGACCACCCAAAAAAAAAAAAAATTTTTTTTAATTAAAAAATAAAAAAATGGTGGCCGCTTGTTTTTCTTTATTCTCCGGCGCCAGCCTCAGGCATCTGCTCACCGGTCTTGCTGCCCTGTTTCCCTAGTATTGGGGTCCCTATCCCTTTAAGACTTCCAAAAAGCGCTCGCCAAAACAAAACAGCAAAAAAAAAAAAAAGAAAAAAAAATGGTCGCTCGCTTTTCTGATGTCCTCCGGCGCCAGGCCTCCGGTGCCCGCTCACAGTTCTTGCTGCCCTGTTTCCCTAGTATTAGGGTTCCTATCCCTTTAAGACTTCCAAAGTGTGCTCGCCAGAGCAAAACAGGAAAAAAAAAGAAAATTGGTCGCTCGCTTTTCTTATGTCCTCTGGCAGCAGGCCTCCGGTGCCCGTTCACCGTTCTTGCTGCCCTGTTTTCCTAGTATCCAGGGCCCTGCACTTTGGCCTGGATGGCTGGGGCTGGGTGTTCGGCAGTCCTGGGCTCCGTCTCCCTCCCGCTCTGCCTGCTCTTCTCCCTCCGGGAGCTGGGGGGATGGGCGCTCGGCTCCCGCGGGGCCGGGGCTTGTATCTTACCCCCTTCGCGAGGCGCTGGGTTCTCTCAGATGCGGATGTGATCTGGATATTGTCCTGTGTCCTCTGGTCTTTATTCTAGGAAGGGTTGTCTTTGTTATATTTTCATAGATATATGTGGTTTGGGGAGGAGATTTCCGCTGCTCTACTCACGCCGCCATCTTCCACCCCCTCCAGTAGTTTTATTTTTAAAGGATGACATTTTGGAATATTTTTGAATGCATTGGCTAGTTCTTTTTTCTGTGTAGCTTATTGTTTTTTTGTTTCCTTTTTTGTATATGAAATCTTTAGTCACTTCCCACATATATCATTTTTTATAATTTATTTCTTAATGATAAAGGTATTTAAGGCTTTGAATTTTCCTCTATATACTTCTATAGCTGTTTTGTTATTTTTAAGAGAAATTGTCTGTTAGTTTGCATTCCTTTTTGATGAAGAGTTTAGAACAATTTAATTTTTAAGTGAAAGGGATCAGAAAAAGTGAAAACTATTTTCTGATGTTATTAATTTTTAATTTTACCATACAATGAGGAAAAATTTTATTTCTACGTTTCATAATTTTATAAGACAGCCTTTGTGAAATAAATTATGGTCAATTTTAGTGTTTATTATATTTGTTTTTGAAAAGGGGGTATTTTATATTTTCAGGATTTAGCATTAGATATTTATCAAATATATCTACCTTATCATTTATTCAATCAAAGTTTTCTATACTCTTTCCTACATTTTTGACACTTGATATGTGATCCATTGACTGATAGGGGTTAAATTCTCCTGTTTCCAGGGTGTGTTTGTCTGTTGTTATTTATACCACATTTCTAGCTTATGAATGTTGCTGTGTTTTCCAGTTCATAGATATTTACAGTTATTTAAATTTTATTGTGACTTGTCCTTCTACATAATAAACTGCCCATATTTGTTAGATTTAATATTTTTGGGTTATATTCTACCTTTTTGTTACTATAATCAGAAGATTTGCTTTCCTTTTGTCTTCATTTATCTGGTTTATTTTGCCTACATATGTGTGTGTGTATGTGTGTGTGTATATATATATATGTGTGTGTGTGTGTGTGTGTGTATATATATGTATATATATTTTTTCTATTAAGGTATCATTGATATACAATCTTATGCTCAGGTTTCACATGAGCAACATTATGGTTACTGCATTCACCTGTATTATCAAGTCCCCCCCACACACCCCACTGCAGTCACGGTCCATCAGTGTAGTAAGATACTATAGAGTCACTACTTTCTTCTCTGTTATTTTGCCCATATTTTAATTTTTAACCTTTATCATGTCTTTGGGTGGTGGAGTGGTGATTACATCTTTCATAATAAGACTATTTTCTTCACTTCCTATGTAATTCCCACCATGCAACCCTATACTTCCTTGGAAAAAAGATACTTAAGAAAAATCTCTGAGGAATTTTACAACTGCCACTAGTACTTCTCCTATTGTTTTATTCCATTAAAAGTATTTTTATATGAGACCCTTGCTTTATAATAGCATCTCTGATTCTTTCTCTTGATTTTCCTATTTATCCTTCTGAAATTCTCTGTATTTATTTTATGGGAGGGGATGTGTAGCTGAGTTCCTCTCAGTGTGCCATCCAATAATAACAAGCAAGAAAAATGTTAGAGATAATCTAAAGCAATTAGTTGGGACATACAGAAAATTCAAGGAAAGCCTTTATGTAAGTGTTGGACTTGTCAAGGTGCTTCCCTTGGAGGGGATGTCAAAGTCTGTAAACAAAAGAATATGCTGAATTTTTTCCTATCTCCCAGGTTCATTCCACTTGTGCTTGAATATCATGTCACCTTATGATTAATGTCTGGTCTCTGTGTTGTTAGGTCTCCATAAACTCAACTCATTAGCAGTCTTCAGCAGTAGCTAGCGTCAGCTTGCTTTGGTGTTGGTTGATAAAACTGTCCTCTGTAGACATTAATTCATCCAGTGTGAGAAATGGATTTTATTGTGCTAAAACTGTAGGTAAGAACATTGAATCTATTATTTAAGAACATACGATCATGAAAATGCAAAAAGCTAGAGCTTTTATAGAAAAAAATGTACCAAGACAATCTTACTTGGTTCAGGTTATAGCTATACTCTTCTTAAGTTTATCATGTAAAATACAGTTTGTCTGTTCCTGTAACTTAAAAAGATGAGAGTCCACTATAATCAAGAATGCTTGCAACAACAAATTTTGATTCTTTGTGAGAATTCTATCCATGTAAATCTTTGTATCCATAATCACATTCTTATTTTGACTTACTAATGTCAACAGTTTGTTAATTTTTGATGTTTCATCCTTTTTGTCATGATTATTCCTGTCTAATTTAATTAAATGTTTACTGTCCTAAGGCTAATTATATCATACCTCTGAGTGACTTGATCTGTGAAATGACTTTCACATGTGTTGTTCTTCCTTTGTTTTGCCCAGAGGAAAAATCATGTTCAGAAAGGATATATTACTATCTCAGCAAATATAAATTATACCAAGAGTTTTTCCTCTTCTTGTAGCAGCTTAATTGTCTTGATGGAGATTAGTTGTAAAGGCAATTTCTTTTTTAAACAATTATTGAGGACGTGGCATTACAGAATACAAACACTGAGTATTTTTGGAGTTAATGAATTTTTTTACTTTTTATTTTATTTTATTTTTTTAATGAATGTTTTTAACTGAGTTCTTTGGGATGCCTGACCATTTGACTTCCCCCAGTGCATGTTAGGGTGGCTGTGCTTTGTTCCATTCTCCCCAGTTTTCAGTTGGTTGTCAATGGAAATCGATCTATTATTTTGTTTTAATTTGACTGTGAAATTTCCACTCCGCTTGTCAAACACATGTATGCACACACACATGCACATGTACACACATGACTCACACACAGCATGAAAGCACAGTGTTGAAAAGCAGTGACCAGCTACGGAATCATCCAGACTCAGCCTAATCACTAATGGCTGTGTGGCTTTGAGGTTGCATCACGGTGGGCAGTTGTTGGCTTGCCAAAACAAAATGGAAAATCACCTTTAATTCTGTTCTTTTAACAATCTAACATCTATATTTTTTCAGATTACTCACTGGTGTGTTTTTTTATGCAGTCATATTAAAATCTATTCTTAAAATGTACAATTTATTTGGTAATTTTTTGGTACAAAATGACAAATATTACTATTATTTTATTTTCAAAAGCACTTGAGGTCATATTTGGTTCATCATTATTAATTGAAACCAAAGGAAGACACAAAATCATGCCTACTCACAAAAGCTTTGTCCTTGTCTTTATGGTAATTTTTAGTGACTATATACTATTCCATTGAAAATTGACATTCAGTAATTTAGTTAATGATCCTCTATGGTTAGATATTTATCAAACTTTGTTTTTTTTTTTAGATAATTATTTTTTTATTGAAGGGTAGTTGACGCACAGTATTACATTACATTAGTTTCAAGTGTACAACACAGTGATAAAACATTTATATACATAATTCTAGGTTCCACCTATCACCCTACCAAGCTGTTACAATATCTTGACTATATTCCTTATGCTATACATTACATCCCGGTTACTTATTTATTTTACCATTGGAAGTCTGTCCTTTTTTTTTTTTTGTGAGGGCATCTCTCATATTTATTGATCAAATGGTTGTTAACGACAATAAAATTCTGTATAGGGGAGTCAATGCTCAATGCACAATCATTAATCCACCCCAAGCCTAATTTTCGTCAGTCTCCAATCTTCTGAGGCATAACAAACAAGTTCTTACATGGAGAACAAATTCTTACATAATGAATAAGTTACATGGTGAACAGTACAAGGGCAGTCATCACAGAAACTTTCGGTTTTGCTCATGCATTATGAACTATAAACAGTCAGTTCAAATATGAATACTCATTTGATTTTTATACTTGATTTATATGTGGATACCACATTTCTCTCTTTATTATTATTATTTTTAATAAAATGCTGAAGTGGTAGGTAGATACAAGATAAAGGTAGAAAACATAGTTTAGTGTTGTAAGAGAGCAAATGTAGATGATCAGGTGTGTGCCTGTAGACTATGTGTTAATCCAAGCTAGACAAGGGCAAGAAAACATCCACGTATGCAGAAGATTTCTCTCAGAACGGGGGGGTGAGGTTCTAAGCCTCACCTCTGTTGATCCCCAATTTCTCACCTGATGACCCCCCTGCGACTGTGCCTGTCTTAGGTTGTTCCTCCCTTGAGGAATCTTACCCGTCTCTGGCTAACCAGTCATCTTCCAGGGCCATACAGGGAAATGTAAAGTTGGTAAGTGAGAGAGAAGCCTTATTGTTTGAAATGGTTATCTATTTATTTCTTTGCATATTTATGCCCTGTGGCTTCTATGCACAGCATTTGTCTTGAGGTGTCTTTACCACTTGGAAGAATTATGATACTCGGCAAATTTGATATGAGGCACGAATTCTATTTAAGGGTTGTAATTAGGAAGGAAGAAGAAAAGCTATGGAAGTAGCAGGCGGAAGAAAACCTGGGAAGATTGATTATTTCTTTGACATATCTTCTTGTAGAGTAACTTCAGCATGGATAGGTTTTAAGCTACTACTTAAATTGCGCACACACATTAACATAATAGCAGATAGTTACATAACCAAAGCATACCTGTAATTACCAGCCATCTCCAGTGAAACCAAGAAAACCAGTTAGGCACCTTAGGCATTTGTGAAAACTTATCTATAATATGGTGGATATTGTCCAACTGAACTTGAACAGTCTGAGAGAAATCAGACAAATTAAAACAACCCATTCCTGGGGAATGTTCACATCCCTTATGTTCTTTTAACAGTAAATAGTCTGTAGTTGTAAGATTTTGTAGCGCTACAATTTGCACTTCTCCTAATTCTTGATTGAGTTCCAACAGTATAGATCCAGTCCAATTTGTTGTTTTACTGTATGCACAGGCCAGCTTAGATATCTCCTTCCTCATTCCCATGGCAAGTCCAGGAACTGGTGGGATGAGTGCATCTACAGCTGTAGCAGTGCGTGGATCTTTGTTGGGGTTTTTTGATGATCATCTTCTGGCATGAGTCTTCCAGAGAGTGCTGATGTTGGAAGTTCTCTTTCATATCGTATCTTAGTTCATTTTCGGGGTAGCCCAATTAGGCTTTGATCTTCTGTATAAACGCAAACAGACCCTTTGCCTACACTTTTATATGCCCTTTATACACTTGTGTAGAACTCACTGGAGGTCACCACACAGGAACTGCCCTTTTTTTTGTTTGTTTGTTTTTGTTTTTGGTATCACTAATCTACACTTACATGATGAATATTATGTTTACTAGGCTCTCCCCTATATCAGGTCCCCCCTATAAACCCCTTTACAGTCACTGTCCATCAGCATAGCAAAATGTTGTAGAATCACTACTTGCCTTCTCTGTGTTGTACAGCCCTCCCTTTTCTCCTACCCCCCATGCATGTTAATCTTAATACCCCCCTACTTCTCCCCCCCTTATCCCTCCCTACCCACCCATCCTCCCCAGTCCCTTTCCCTTTGGTACCTGTTAGTCCATTCTTGAGTTCTGTGATTCTGGTGCTGTTTTGTTCCTTCAGTTTTTCCTTTGTTCTTATATTCCACAGATAAGTGAAATCATTTGGTATTTCTCTTTCTCCGCTTGGCTTGTTTCACTGAGCATAATACCCTCCAGCTCCATCCATGTTGCTGCAAATGATTGGATTTGCCCTTTTCTTATGGCTGAGTAGTATTCCATTATGTATATGTACCACATCTTCTTTATCCATTCATCTATCGATGGACATTTAGGTTGCTTCCAATTCTTGGCTATTGTAAATAGTGCTGCGATAAACATAGGGGTGCACTGATCTTTCTCATACTTGATTGTTGTGTTCTTAGGGTAAATTCCTAGGAGTGCAATTCCTGGGTCAAATGGTAAGTCTGTTTTCAGCATTTTGATGTACCTCCATACTGCTTTCCACAATGGTTGAACTAACTTACATTCCCACCAGCAGTGTAGGAGGGTTCCCCTTTCTCCACAGCCTCGCCAACATTTGTTGTTGTTTGTCTTTTGGATGGCAGCCATCCTTACTGATGTGAGGTGATACCTCATTGTAGTTTTAATTTGCATTTCTCTGATAATTAGCAATGTGCAGCATCTTTTCATGTGTCTGCTGGCCATCTGTATTTCTTTTTTGGAGAACTGTCTGTTCAGTTCCTCTGCCCATTTTTTAATTGGGTTATTTGTTTTTTGTTTGTTGAAGTGTGTGAGCTCTTTATATATTCTGGACGTCAAGCCTTTATCGGATGTGTCATTTTCAAATATATTCTCCCATACTGTAGGGATCCTTTTTGTTCTATTGATGGTGTCTTTTGCTGTACAGAAGCTTTTCAGCTTAATATAGTCCCACTTACTCATTTTTGCTGTTGTTTTCCTTGCCCGGGGAGATATGTTCAAGAAGAGGTCACTCATGTTTATGTCTAAGAGGTTTTTGCCTATGTTTTCTTCCAAGAGTTTAATGTTTTCATGATTTACATTCAGGTCTTTGATCCATTTTGAGTTTACTTTTGTATATGGGGTTAGACAATGGTCCAGTTTCATTCTCCTACATGTAGCTGTCCAGTTTTGCCAGCACCACCTGTTGAAGAGACTGTCATTTCGCCATTGTATGTCCATGGCTCCTTTATCAAATATTAATTGACCATATATGTCTGGGTTAATGTCTGGATTGTCTAGTCTGTTCCATTGGTGTGTGGCTCTGCTCTTGTGCCAGTACCAAATTGTCTTGATTACTGTGGCTTTATAGTAGGGCTTGAAGTTGGGGAGTGAGATTCCCCCTACTTTATTCTTCTTTCTCAGGATTGCTTTGGCTATTCGGGGTCTTTGGTGTTTCCATATGAATTTTTGAATTATTTGTTCCAGTTCATTGAAGAATGTTGCTGGTAGTTTCATAGGGATTGCATCAAATCTGTATATTGCTTTGGGCAGGATGGCCATTTTGACGATATTAATTCTTCCTAGCCACGAGCATGGGATGAGTTTCCATCTGTTAGTGTCCCCTTTAATTTCTCTTAAGAGTGACTTGTAGTTTTCAGAGTATAAGTCTTTCACTTCTTTGGTTAGGTTTATTCGTAGGTATTTTATTTTTTTTGATGCAATTGTGAATGGAGTTGTTTTCCTGATTTCTCTTTCTGTTGGTTCATTGTTAGTATATAGGAAAGCCACAGATTTCTGTGTGTTGATTTTGTATCCTGCAACGTTGCTGTATTCCGATATCAGTTCTAGTAGTTTTGGGCAAACTTTGTTTTTTATCAGTAAGAAAATAATGGAGAAGTATCTATGTATTGGTTTTTTCTTCTGATGAATTATTTACTTGGAGCAACTTTTCTTTCCTGGAGTAAAATTTACTTTCTTAGAGTAAATCTTAGTGTAAAATTTCTTCTAGAGAGAAATTACTGATTCAAGGGTATAACACTTACATGTCCTGATGTTAAACTTCTGCACACTAGCTCTGATTAAAACAAATTCTAATGACTTGACTGACAAAGGCAGCAAGAGTTCTTGAGCAACAGGACACTTGTGTTGGACAATTTTTTTGAGAGTCTTCCCAATTCACAACAAAAATTTCTCCTTTCTTAAAAGATCCTTTAATCCAAAGAGAGGATTATCATTCTTTTGGTACATAATCCCACCCTCTTGGATGCATTTAATATAACCTGTTGGGCACTGAAGCCAAGATGGCCTATCAGAATCCTTCCCTGGGAATTTGGATTTGAGACATGGGAAGAGATTCAGGTTGTTTGAGTGACTGAACCAATAGAATGTAAACCTGGGCCTGGAGAAACAAAGAAGTTAGTCCTCAGAGAGGGAGAGCAAGAAGATGCAGGTGCATATAAGGAGTGAGATCAGATATTGAGAGAATTTTTGAATACTTTCTAGACCATGGTTTCAGTTTATTTTTGAGGCCTCTGTAATCCTTACAATAAACTCAACTGTTTTGTTTAGTTAACTTTTTTCCCCCTCTACTGTTTGCAATGAGGAGCCCTAATTCATACAATGGCAGCATCTGGTATGATCTTCTTTGTAGGTAGAATGCATAACATCCAACATAACATGTTGGTGTCTAACATTCTATCTCCTCTGATTGAAATCTTACTATTTGAGAAAATAGAAGTGAGATTTATTCTCCACCTGCTATGGGCCAGGTATTTAAAAAACATTTAAACCATCCAGTGATCCCATTTCAGTGTTAGCCCATTTGTACAGATGCAGGCACTGATGTATAGAGAGGTGGAGAACTTTTCCAAGGATGTACAGCAATTAAGCAGGACAAGTTAGACTTCGAGAAGCTGTAGTGATGCTAGAAATTTTGGTAATTTGCACTTAATTTTGGAGGACTTAGGAATTCAGCTCTATCCAGAACTCTCTGATTATCTGGTTTCAGAATTCCACCCTCCGTGTAAACTGCTGATTCTGAACCTTTAAGACCACCAAACTGGATGATTGAACCACTTTTATTTTAAATGGAGTTCTGTTTTTGAAAGATAATTATTTTAAGTATTTATGTCACTCTGCCTTTCATGTATGCTTCTCAGACTTCAGTCACTTTGCCACATCTTCACCTCATTGTTATAATTTATTTAAATCTCTACAAATTACCACACTTTTATAAAACATTTTCTAAAGCACTTTGTATCATGATATATAGAAATGTAGAAATCATATATAGAAATCTATTATCACTTGCCCATCCTGTGTAAATTAAGGTAGGGGCAAACCAGTGGTACCCGAGCAAGTTGTGGAAAACCTTTGCCCCTTCACATAGTTTTTATCCTTTAAACTCCAATTTTAGCCTTCCCATATTCACTCATCTCTCCTTAATTTCTCCATTTATTTTTTCTGGAGTTTTATTACCCTAAAGTGGATCTTTATAGTTAAACGCATAGTTACCTATGGTATTACGTATTTTCTCTTTCAGGAGATTTATATTTATTTTGAAATAACTGTTTCTTTGAAGGTACTGTGTTTTATTTTTCACATGTCTGTAAGTGGTGACTATGAGGAACATTGTGTCTGAAAGCTGCCTCTGCAGTGATGAGGACCTGGCCACACGTAAAGTAGATGTGGTTCTGACCGGGTTATCTTGGATTGTCTCATTCCTATCCTCCTGCCCATCCTCATTCATAAGAGCTGAGTTCAAGTTCCAGCCTCTGTTTTATCTCCCTAGTTCCTGTAAAATGCTTCTCTAGCTAAAATGCCTTTAATTATCCAAGCATTCATTCATTCATCAGCCTGTCAATTAAGTACATAATATGAGTCTGTAGCAGGTGCTGGGTACAGCAGACCAACACAGACATGGCCCCTGGTCTGATGAGCATCACAGTCAGTCTACTGAGATAAAGATTTATTAACCACATACAATAATTACAGTACTTTGCTGACATTTCTTTTTTGCATAAGTGCTCTCAGTTTTTTATTTTCCCCAGGATAGGGTTTGTAAGGAAAGTTATGAGTTAGCCAGAAGTCCAAGTTCCTCTAATGCAAGGTGCCAACCCCACTTTTCATGCTTTTTTTCATTGTTCTTTCTTCCTCACTTGGATAGATTGGTAATCCAGCGCCTCTGAAAATCTGTACTTTGCTGTCTTTAAGCTTGGGCCTGGACTTCCTCTCACCTGCGTGATCACCTACCTCCCCCTGTCTTGCCTAGCAGTCCTTGAAGGCTCACCTCACATGGGCTTCATGAAACCATTCTAACTCAGAGGACTCCCTCCTCTTCAGGGCCAGGTATGTCTTGGTATCTACTTAGTGGCAGCCATTAGAGTGATATGGCAACTGTCCCTTTTCTTTGACCAGACTGAAAGTTGGGAAAGCAGGCATGTCACCTCTATCAGTCAGGTTGTAGGAGAGAACAGATGGCATATGTGGATTTAGATAGTTTGATGAGGCTTTATTTACAGAGAAACCGATTCCAAAGGTTTGGCAAGAGTATAAGGAAATCACAAGAGATACTGAGGGAACACGGGGCTGAACAGTGGAGCTGTTATAATCCTTGGTGTGGAGGAATGAGGGGGTAGAGAGATTTCCAGAACCAGGGAAGAGAGTCATGTTCGCAGGCCAACTTGGGAAGTCCAGTGACCTGTTGAGGGCTGCAACCAACCTGGGGCAACCTCACAGGAGGTGAGCCAGAGGAGTGCATTTCCTTTCCCAGCTCCCCGTGGCCAAGCCCAGCAAAAACTAGAGGGCATTGCAGCCTACCAACACAGTACAAGTACGTCAGCCTCTCTCAGACAGCAGGCAGGGTTAAGGAGAGAGAGAGTGTTCCTGGAGGAAAAAAACAGAGGCAAACAGGAGACATCTAGCATGGTGCTGTGCTAATTTTTAAAAAAGCTTTTCTACCCCCACTCAAACCTAGCATATTTTCAGCACCACTAAATAAATGTTTGAGGTTCTGTATATTTGTGCATTTTATGATTTTCATTTCAGGATAAGTTAAACTACTATGGAAGCTTTCATTTTGTCTTCCTTTTAGAAACAATTATTTATATGTTCAAATGACTAGATGATTCAAAGACTTGAGTTAATGTTATCAATGACCAACAAAAGTGTTTCTTTTGATTTTGAATGTATGAAATATGTATATGTCTACGTGTATGTGTGTGTGCACGTGCATATATGTATCTCTAACCATATATACATTGACTTAATCCATGGAGATGTGGTGAATATTAAACAGAGGAGGAAAATTAGTAGTCATATATATCAAGAAAAGCTTTATTATATCGTGAATATAAAGAATGATGCTAGTAGATGGATTATTTGAAAGGTCTTTTTGCATTTATAGTAAAATACACTTACCATGTATTAGGAGATCAGAGGAATTGTATGGTCTCCTCCCAAGGGGAGAGATAAGCTATTTTGGATTAATTACAAATTGTTAATATCTTTTGTACCAGAGTTTATCAAATTCTGCCAGTTACCTTCAGTGTACTAGCAGCATTACCACCATAGCTTATAGTTTAAATGTTGGGAGACAGAGAAGTATTGGGATAGTTTTCTAAGAAAGCTGTCTGGTAATTGACTCTAAACATATTCAGAAATCAATAGTGTAAGGCAGTGGGGTGATAGATCTGCACAGCGATGGTGGCTGCAGCCTCAATGCCCCAACTGAGTCTCAGTGTTTCAGTGAGTTTGGGAAAAGTTTGAAGTCACCTCTCAGTCCCTGAGCTGAGAACAGAATCTTTCATGCTTTAAGTGCAAGTGAAGAGAAGCTTACAAAAAAAAAAAAAAATTCCTGCAGCTTTGATTTAGAACCCTAATTAGTTGTCCTTGGAAAATTATTTCCAAGTACAGATTTTGGCACTTATAATTGTGAGCTGACATTGACCTTTCTTTATTTTAGACTTTTAAAGCCGATTAAACTCATGTTAAATTAGGTTTTTCTTCTCTCCTGTTGCTATTTGAGCATAAATCTTTAAACATTCATCAGTATTGGCTTCTCTCTCTGGGTTCTAGAAAAGGGGTCTGTGCTCTACCCCAGTGACCAACAGTGGGTTTTCATGGGCCTCCCAGTTTTTCACTGATGAAAATTTAAGCAGCTTAAATCTTTCCTACAAATTGCCAGGTCATTTAAAAATAAATTGGTCTCATTTTAATCTAATTCCTAATGCACAACTGCCTGGGGAGTTATTTTCAGCTCCATTTGTTGCAGTTTGCAATTATCATGCTCCTTTTGAAGAAAAGAAAAGTAAAAGGACTATATTTTATGTGAATTACCAATGATCTTTCAGAGCAACTCATATTTAAGCTAAGTTGTGGGAGAAATGAGAGACAGAGTGGGCAATGATGCAGGCTTGAGAAGGTTCAGCAAGAAGTAAAAAAGCTGAGGGGAGGTAGTCTAAATGCTAGTATCTTAGCTTTGTTGCATCATGAAGTTCCAGGCCTGCAAATAATGAGAATTAATGTAAATAACTGAGAGGGCTTGATGACTTTCTAAGCCTACCAATTCTCTAATTCCATGACTCTAAACCTGCTGGTGAAATTTCACTTCTGACTATTCCTGATTTCAGGAAGACAGTACTGTGTGCTTGGTTTTTGAAATGAACAGTGTAATCTAGCCATTGATTAAAAACTAGAGGGAATTGTTTTGACTCACAAGCCCTAGCCCTAGATTACAAATTCAGAATTGATTGCTTACTCTTCCAAGTTCTGTGTTATTAGAAGAATATGAGGATTGCAGGAATCACTTCCCCAGCTCAGATAGAAGCATCTGCCCACAGTACCCTGTGCAGTGCTATCAGGGTCACTGGTTTAGAAGCACCTGCAAGGTATGAATCAAAGACTATGGGAATTCAGAGGAAGAAAAGATAAGGTTTGGTTTGGGAAGGAGAAGGTATAGTACTCTGAGAAGACTTCCTGGCATAGGGGATCATTTGACAGGAAATTTTATTAAATTTATGAAGGTAGAGATATGAGAGTATTGTACATTTGGATTTTCAGTCGTAGCAGAGGGATAGTCAATGATACATTTAGAGTTTGGCAAGAAACTGCTTCAGACAGAGGGCTAGTGGGTGACACAGTGCTGCAGGTCAGTGGGGCCAGATGGCAGAATGCCTGACCAAGACATTTTGATTTTCTGCTGTTGGCATCAAGGAGCCGTTAAACCAATTTGAAGGATAAAATACTGAAACAGTTAAGACAAGATTGGGCATCACTTTTATTCCTTCAAACCTTTCTGAACAACCATTATGCCATTTTGTCACTTCGGCGTTTTAATGGCAACTTTTAATTTCCCTCTCCCCGCAATCTAGAAGGAACAGAAGGAGCTGTACTTCTAAAATAATATTGACATACGAGCTAGCTTTCCACAAACATAAAAGAGGATAATTAGCAAACATATGTTTGATTCAAATTTAGGTTAAAAACACTTATATATATTTAAAAGTGGGTACCTTACCATTTGGGTGGCAAATAGCTAGTAAAAAACACTCGTTCTATTTTATTCAAGGTCTCCCAAATCTCAGATAATTCTCCCTATATACCTGAGATGATGACCATAATAATGACAGCCAACATTCCACGCATACACTAAGCACTTTGCACGCAGCATTTCTTTAATTCTCACAACTCCATGAGGTGTGCGCCATTATTATTCCTATTTTGCAGATGAGGAGTGAGGCACAGACAGGCTGGATGCCACACAGCTAAGGAGTAGCGAAGCTGGGATGCGACCCAGCATATTGGGACCACCATTCATGCTCCTAATCGTCTCTCCAGGCTGCCCCTCTCAGTGTGGTAGGGATTAGAATCCAGGCCTTGGAAACGGAAATCGGGACCTGGGAAGTACAATGACTTACATAAGATCTCCAAGAAACAGGAAAATACAGGATTGCTAAATGTGCTTTTAATGTGGTAGCATCTGGAAATGAATTACCCTTCTTATGAATTGCAACAAGTGAAAAGTTTTTATCTTTAGTGATTACTGCTCCCTTGGCTAAATTCTCTTCTAGCTGAGCTTGAGGAGATGTTTGGCAGAGTGAGTGAATGATCAGAGTTTGGTACATGGAAATCAGTGGCACATGCCAAGCTGGACAGTCTCCTTAAATGATAATAGCAACAGGAAAAAGATTTCTAAGATCCCCACACTCCTGGAGTATGTTCCCTCTTCAGTTGTCTCACCATACCCCAGGCTGAGTTCTAGCATGGCTTTTTCAAAACAAATTGCCATTCATCCATTTTGCTGTTAGCATTGTTGACACTTCTGGGCCAGATACTTTGTCATGGGTTGGGGGACTCTCCTGTGCAACGTAGGATGCTCAGCTTCATCCCTGGCCTCTCCCACTAGATGCCAGTAGCATTCCCCTCATGTTGACAATCACCTATGTCTCCAGACATTGCCAAATACAGCACCATGGAGCAAATCATCCTCAGGGGAGACACACTTTTCTCCCTCTACCTTTAAGCACAGGCAGGGACTGGGCCCCTTCTCAGTCACTTCTCTTAAGCCTTAGGGTGCCTTAAGTCATGGGCTAGAATACAGGTTTTTAACTGGGTATCCAGGATTTGTAGGTTTGCACACTAGGGTCCACAAACACCTTGAAATTATATACCCTGTTCTGCAAATATATATTTTCCTCAGAAGAGTCCTTGATTGGCAAAACGTCCTCAAAGTGGTTTGTGGCATATGAGATGATTGAAAATATTCCCCTTGAGACAGTGCTGTTGACTACACATCAGAGGATTTTATCTTGAGTAGACTGCTCTCTCCCTCCCTCCCTCCCTCCCTCCCTCCCGTCCTCCCTCCCTCTCTCTCTCTGTGTCTCTCTCTGTCTCTCATGCAATTAGCTAACATATACTGCTCAGGATACCACTTTCATGCAGATATACATTCTTAAGGATCAGTCTTGTCCCCAAGGTGGGGCAGGTCTGCTTAAACAAGGAAAATTGCTGAAGGAACAGTTTATGGTAGGGCATGGACCTTGTGCCAGGGGTTGGGGGGCCGGTACTAGTCGTCGGACGGTGCAGGCAGGTGAGTTGACTGTTGTCATGCCTCATGGGGTGAGGGGTGAACCTCATCTCAGAGGTTCTTCTCCTGTAGTTCTGAAGATTACTATGGGGAATAGCATTAGTTCCAGGGAAGAATTCTGAGCAGTGAAAAGAAGCAACGACTGCAGATACTTTATTCCTTGCTTCCTATCAATTGTCTCTTGTCTCTAGACCAAACCCAAACATTCTCAAAATAGAGGTGGTGCACTTTTATGTAAAGGGGTGGTGCCGGAAGTGATATGGGTAAAAAAATGAAACAGGATAAAATTCCAGAAACTGAACAATCTAGGAGGTTAGTATAGGCTGGTGGATTCTCATTCACTTTCAGAAGGGTCTTTACTTCAGAACTTAAATATGTATGGGATCTCCCACATCAGTTCCATTTTGCCTTTTTTTTTTTCTGGAATGGGCTAAGGAGGGTGAATCATTTTCTCTCTGGCTCTCCTTACTAGTTATAGTGATCTAAACCTGTGATTCTAAAAGTATGGACTATTGCCCAGTGATGTATTTCAGGGGTCCTTCATGTTGCATCACAGACTAATACAAGTATGCATGCTTAGAAATGAATGCCTTGTGATTTTTTGGTTTTCAGTAGTTACATATAGCCAAGGGCTGCTTACTTGTAAGCTACTACATGACTTCTTAAAAGTTTTTGAATTTTGGTTCTATCTGACCAAAGCCTGAGCTACTTAGGGCACCATTTTCTCTGGGTCGTAGTGATTGGTTCAGTGATGGGCATCTGACCCAGTCAGAGCTGTAGAGACTCAATAATTAAGACTTTGCTAGGACTTCAGGGTACTGGACTTGTGCTCTTTCCTGTTGTTGTCAAAGCTGAGATAATGGAGGGACTATAGCTGTGTGAGCCATCTTCCTACCATGAGAAAAAATGTTCCTTGATAAGGGAGCCAACTCAAGAAAATGAGGAGGCGATAGAGAAATGGTCTTAGTGACTTCATTTGCTCCTCCAAATCCTGCTCTGTCTGTAGCAATCATACCCTTAGTCACAGAAGCCAGGGATTTCTCTTTTACTCACCCAGGTGGAATTTGGCTTTCTGTCACTGACACCAAAATGTTTCTCATGGGTGCATCTGCTGCCCTGCTGGTCTGGCTGATGCTATAATCTTTTTGTTTTAAATCCAGCTCATGCTTTCTTCTCTTGGGAAACAGTACATGGCCTGGGGCTGAGACCTGGGTTCAATCCTGATTCTTGCACTCACTAGTTACATTACTTAGGGAAAGATATGTAGCCTGCAGAGCCTCAGGTTCCTTATCTTTAGAATAGGAAGAAGAAACCCTACTTCATAGGGTTGTGAAGATCAT
Organism: Manis pentadactyla; assembly: GCF_030020395.1. Classification (NCBI taxonomy): domain Eukaryota; kingdom Metazoa; phylum Chordata; class Mammalia; order Pholidota; family Manidae; genus Manis; species Manis pentadactyla. Next base: position 210,104,305 of record NC_080019.1, on the reverse strand, counting down.
TGAATAGAATGATAGTAAAGTTGTTTATTAAAATATTTGTTCAGTCCCTCATTCATTTGGCTCTGCACCTCTAATTTTTCCTTTAGTACTTAGCCTTACCTCCACACTTTAATATAAAATAAATAAGCACAATTAAAAAATGTGGTTACATAAGTGATCACATAAAAATATTCACACAGTCTCATGTGAGACTGGATTTGTGAGACAGCAGCAGATATATTCACTGCACAGATGAGGAGAGGGGCAGTTGGTGAGAATAAATACCTTACATCCACAGCTAGGAAGTGTCAAAGCAGGGGCTCAAACCAAGGTGCTCTTAGAGTTCTTGGACCTGTTCCACAGCGCTCCCAAATTAAGTAGGGAGAGCAAATTTATGTGATGGGAAGTGACTGAAACAGATTACCATCATCCAGAGAGGGCGAGTAGAGAAAAATCGACCGGAATGGTAGCAGTGAGACTGGAAGTTTGAAGTCAAAATTGTCTCCTGATGTCTCCAATCTATTTGAAACCCTCTGGGTAAGAGCACAAAGGAAAGTGCTGTTCTGCATTTAAATTCTCCTGATACTAAGTGGGAAGAAAGGGCAAGAGAACATCCTGATTGCTTTTAATTCCATTTGGTTGAATAGAGGAGTTAAAATCCCAGGTAGGACACAGGCTGGGCAGCTTCCGGATCAGTCACAGTCTATTGGGGTCTCTTAGCAGTTACCCGCCCTTGCTGTTCCTGTTTTTTCTCCTTCTCTCCCACTCTGCAGATGTGAGTTACTCTGTAGGATTCCGAGAAAATACCTGACAGGGTGATAGGTTGTTCTGTATGGATTGTAAAGATCTCATCTTTTCCACCGGACTTTGCAATTTTATAATTCTGAGGGCAGTTTTCCAGCTCTGTTGTGTCATGGGGGAAAAGAAAGGCATGCATGGAAAATTGTTCTTTCAGACATATATTGGGATGGTAGGTAGACAGTTTCCCTGGCAACATTATTCACCTGACAGTCTAGTCATTCCTCTGCTCATTTTAAAGTCATGCACAATGCCATTAGGAGGCCTAGAGATGCAGAGTATTTAAGCCCAGAATAAAGTTGGAAGCATTATAACCTTTATTCCAAAACGGAGATTGAATATCCAACAGAATTCACAGCCCTCCACTCATTAATATTTCCAACACCTTCTCTTCTATTTCCTATTCTATTTCAGAAAACCATGGTGTCACACTAGAGTGTGAATCCATAAATAGCAAAGATGTCTATGGCAGATACACTCTTTCCAATATTTTTAAATCTATGGGCTTTCATCACAAACATTGAGTATTCTGATTTTTTCCTTGCAAAATCTGTGCATCTTGGGTTGGGGGAGGTAAAGTATGAGTGATTGGTGCTGCAAAATACCACCTCAGTTTTATATTCAAGTTAGCCTAAGCTTAGTTCCATCTTCCCAGACTGGTTATATCAAGGATTTACAAGTTTAAAGAGACAGTGAGACCCCCATTTCTCTTTTTTCTTCTAAATCTGGTGACTTGGTTTGAAATTTTGGCTACCATTTTGACCTAACAATTTCTAAAAAATCCTGGTTGGCAAGCAAGGGTGGGGTTATTGTAACTTCTGGTTTGAATGTGTATTTGAGGAATGCCTTACAGATTTGCAGGCAACTTTATTGGCCATGTATTTAACAGGTAATTGTAGTATATTTTTATTTGCATGGCCTATAATGTTACTATCTTTGTAGACAGGGGACAATGATGTTTCCAAGGCCATCTGCAGAGCTGTTTTATTGAACTTCCAGAAGCTTGTCAAGTTTGAGAAAAATACCCTGTATCCATGAAGGCTATGTTTTGGGTAGGGGAAGGTAGCATTCATGCATTTTCTAGAAGGACTTTGTTAAGTCATTTTGGGAAGACCATGGGCCACACACCCTAGACATTAAGGCTCTAACCACAGTCCTTTCCCTGTTGACAATCCTAGGCCTAGGGAGAACCAGAGTTCTTACAGACTGTGTTCCTCTGCTGACTTGTATCTCTGAATCCCAGATGTGACATGAGCACCAGTCTTGGGCTCTGTCTGCAGCTTGTCTGTACCAAATTCTGTTTGGTTGACTGGATGAGTTGTAACACCAGACAGGAGACAGGCTTCCCAGCTGGCAGAGCACGGACTGTTGCGATCTCTTACAAGTCACCCGCCTTTGGTGCCCGTGTTTCTTTCTCTTTCCCTCCCACTCTGCAGAGGCAACCTACTCTGTGGATTCCTGGAAAACTGCCTGGCAGGGTGGATATAATGTACTGTATAGATTGTAAAGGCTCCATCTTTTCTATATGACTTTGCAAAGTATTACATTTTTTAAGAGCAGCATTTGTCTGGATAATGATGGCATCCTTAGATCTGATCCAAAACCCCTGGAAATTACTGGAAATTGAACTCTTCAGGTCACTGTTTATGACATTTTAAATAATGTAAAACACAATCCTTATTCTCAGTCTGCTGGTCATCAAGTGGTGGTGGTGGGGACATTCCAAGAACTGGGGGACAGTGCTAGCCAGTGGTGGATTTGATGAGTATGAGTATGAAGGAAAGAGCACATGGAGGGACTAGTGGGAAAAAGGGCTGGTAATTTAAGTTAGGGTTGAGTTTCAGAAGGCCTTGAACGAAGAAAATGAAGTTAGACATTCATTTCTTTAGATAATGGGGAACTTTGGGTTGGTTTAATAAGAGGCATTTGTAATTTTCAGGTGGTATTTAGGAACAAACATGTGGTCAGGGGACTACCTCTTTTCATGCTCATCTTCCACAGAGTATGGCACATAGTAGGAATGTGAAGATTAGGTGAATATGTGAATAAATAAATGAAGCTGTATGGTAGATGAAGTAGAGTGGGGAGATTGATAGAGCAGCTCTCATGGAACTGCACGGATGAGATGGCGGCCTGGGTTGGTATGGAGGCAATGGGAATGGAGTGCCTGGGGCATGCACGAGAGGTGGGGGTGGATGATTTGACTTGAAAGTGAAGGAAAGGAAGGAACAAAGAGAATGGATGAATGAATGAAGGAGTCCAAGGGGAGAATCAGATTAGGAGATTATATCATTCCATTTGCTAGAAACAGGAACTCTTGGAAGAAGACCCTATTTGGTCTTAGATGTATGGCATTTTAGTTGATGACTGTTGACAGGCTGGCTTAGGCAGGGCTCGTGGTCAGGTAAAGACCTTGCCTGAACATGAGGTTGTCTCAAGAGTGGTGTTGGTTCAAGTCAGGAGCTTGTAGTTTTTACAGCTGACTTAAATTTATGGTTCTTGTGACAACACTCAGGCCCATGTGTAAAAGCAATAAGCCAATGCAGGTTGATGAGGCGTCCAGATATACACAGAAAATGTACCAGTGCACATTCCCTACTTTGGAATGCATAGATGCTATCTATTCAGGGCAAAGGGGTGGCAGAAAGTCAGAATCCTATACATCTGAATTTAAATCCCAGTGTTGCCATTTCCTCTGGTGGGCAGTATAGTCTGGTGGGTAAAGGCATGGACTCCAGAAGTGGACCATCTGGCTGCAAATCCTGGATATATATCACTTACTAGCTGTGTGACTTCGGGCAAGTCACACTCCTTGTGCCTCCATTTTCTAATCTGTTAAATTGGGGTAACAATAGACCCTACCACATGGGGTAGTTACAAAGATCAATTGAAATTAAATTACTGTAAGTAAAACATGAGAGCTTTCTAAATACTGGTTTTATTCACCTCTATTTAGGAGAATCAAGTTTGAATGATATTCAGCATCTCGAGGACTAAGAACCCTCATCAGTAATGATGGAGTTCATAAACCTAATAAATTCACCTTTTTCCTTCTCAGGAGCAATAGGTATTGCATTCTAAGTACACTCTGGCCTTTGCCTCATATGTTTCTTGGAGTTTTTCATGGCTTATCATGCTTTACCATTTGATAATTCATTTTTTTCCCTAGATACACTGCTGATAAGGCAGCATCCAGATGAAATAGGTTGTTTGATGCCTCTAATATGAACTTCTGGTCCCTACTGTGTTTATCAGCTTTGTTCAGCTGCAAATGAAAGAAAAAAAAATCAAGCAAACAGTGAAAAGAGAATATGTGGCTGATGCAGCTGACAAGTCTGAGGGTCATTTTAGCACCTGGTGTGGGTGGTTCTAGAAGCTCAAGTGCTGTCATTGAGAATCCATCTCTTTCTCCATTTATTGCCTCTTTCCCCTCTGGGGTCAGTGTCTAGATAAAATATCCCACTTAGAATGTCCGTTTACTAGTTCAAGTTAGGAATCAGAACTGTCTCTGCTTTGGTGTCAAGCCCCGGTCCTTAATCATTTAATAGTCGTGAATCACAATGGCATGCTGTGGTTGGCCAGACCTGTGTCACGTGCTCCTTTTGTGGCCAGGGCCCAGGCCTGTGAGCAGAAGTCAAATGAGGGCGTCTAGGCAGCGCGGACAGGTGCCCACTGCAGTTGCCGGTACCCGTTCAGCCATCCATAAATGCAGGCTGGGAACATTTCCCTCCCTATCTCTGAGAACAAAAACCATAGCAACATTGTTCTTTTTATTCTTCCTGGTTTGGTTTCATGTCAGTTAAAAAATCTGATTTAATATCTTATAAAATTCAGTTCATCTAGAATAGTGAAAGGAACACCAGACTGTGGTTTGAGCCGGGCCTTGGGGCTTGGATGTCTGGGAACATTTGAGGCACTGGGGATGTTTGAAAGTGCTCGGATGTCACTCTAATTTTCTTCTGCTCTGTTTCCATGTGCTGGCTGCAGATTGTTTTACCTACCTCTTTGGGTACCACGAAGATCAATAAATTAATGTTCCCAGCTACTTTAATATCCTTACGTCTAGGGGATTAAATACTTCCCAACAATACTTTCCTTTGCATTCTTTCATACATGATTCCCAGGGATAGTTCTGTTTTAATTATAGGAAGTTAAAGCTGTTCCCTCTGTTTCCATCGTCCTTTTTCTTTTATCTCATTAAAAAAAATACACTATATACTTAGGCAATGTCAATGTTCATAATACTGTATTGCTTTCAGCACATGGTGTAGGTCACCCAAAATTCTTCTTCGTCCCATTCTTTGTTCTGGATTTCAGAGCCACTGCATCTGATGTATTATTCACGGTATGATTCTCACAGCACAAGATGAATTATTTACAAGGTTGTGGGATTTCTGAAATTCCACAAGCTTTCTTGTAAATCTGTAACTAGTGTGCTGGCTGCACTGGCGTGCTGACTACAGCTTGCACAGACATCATGATGTATGGACTTCTTTATCCTCTGGATAACTTTATTTCCAATCCTTGCATATTGTGGCATTAAATATTTTGATGCTTTGTAAATTAATATGAGCTATCCATTCTGTCCCTTTGTAATTTCCAGAACTGTAGAATCAATGGTATTCAGCTACAGGCATTATCAACTAAATGAAGGACTATGTGCAGGGCCGGGAGTTTTTGTTGGGTTGAGCCCATCTCCAGAAAAGCGTGCAAGAGTTTATTTACCACTGGAGGGCAGCATGGTGATGCGTCCCAGAGCTGAGAGTTTGTGGGCACGTTTGTTTTTCTTACCTTGTGTAACTTTGTATCTCTAATTCTTTTTTTTAAAAGGCTTGCATTCTTTGTTACTGGGCTGTGATGGGGCTGAAACACGCTGAGATGGTGCACATGCTAATTCCAGTCATACTTTAGGATTCTGTACCTAGCAATGTGCTAGTATATGTTTGACACCCATCGTTCTGAGGCAAAAGCCTTGCTTTGTAGCATTTGCCAATTTCTGTGATATAAACATTTCCACCATGGCTGATTTAAGCCTACTGATTTGATGTCACTGGATGTTAAGTTGGGAAGAGATGTGGACAGACCAGCACATACAGGCTGGCTTCAGCACAGCACCATGAGCTGCGGGCACTTGTCAGTCATAGACTACTCTGTTCACGTTTTGTTTCCAGGTATGCCTGTGTTCACTCTTTCCTAACAGTCTGAAAAACAAAGAATGCATGCCTGATACTTTCTGTGTCCCTATCCTGCACCCAGCACAATGCCTTCGACATTTTAGGTAAAAGCATTTTATTGAAAAATCATGTACCTATAAAGGAAATATCAGGGAATTAGAAAATTGTACAAATTATCAGTGAATTAACAATTGAATTGTAATGAATTCTTAGAATTATAGTGTAGACAGCCTGTAGCCTAAGAAGAAATATAGTACCAGCATGCCAGACGTTTCCATATACCCCCTCCAGTCATTAACTTCCTGCTGCCCTGTTCTAACTCCATACATTAGTTTCATCTATTATTGACATTTTATATAAATGGAACTGGATAGTATTTGGTCTTTCACTCTGCACTGTGTTTCATGGGATCCATTCCTGTGGTTGTAGATAGCTGTATGTTGTTCTTGTTGCTGCATATGGTTCTCCATTGCACGATTTATTTTACTGCAATTTATTATGCAGTCTACTGTTTCTTGTTTTTTTTTTAATTGAGACATAATTGCCATATAACATTGCATTAGTTTTAGGTGTACAACGAACTGATTCGGTATTTGTATTTATTACAAAATGATCATCAAAGTAAGTCTAGTTAACACCCATCACCATGTATAGTTAACAAAATTTTTTTTCTTGTGACGAGAACTTTCAAGATCCACTCTCCTAGCTTTCAAATATGCACTAGAGAACTGCTAACTATAGTCTCCATGCTGTGTATTACACCCCATGATTTATTCATTTTATAAGTAGCAACTTGCACATTTTGGACTCCTTTCCCCCATTTCATTCACTCCCCAATCCCACCTCTGGGAATTATCAATGTGTTCTCTGTAACTCTGAGCTTATTTTTGTAATTTTACACATAAATGAGGTATCTTTCTCTATTTGACTTATTTCATTTAGCATAATACCTGCAAGATCCATCCATGATGTCATAAATGGCAAGATTTCATTACTTTTTTATGGGTGAATAATGTATTATTACATAAATATTACATATATCATGTATATTTTATATATAAAATAATGGAATATTGTAACATTATATATGTATCACATTTTCCTTATCACTCATCAATGGATACTTAGGTGGTTTCCATATCTTGGCTACTGTTACTTCAGTGAACATCAGGGTGCAGATATCTTTTCAAATTAGCCAGGAGTGGAGTTGCTGGATCATATGGTAGTTCTATTTTTAGTGTTTTTGAGGCACGTTCATATTTTTTTCTGTACTGGCTGCACCAATTTACATTCCCACTACCAGTGCACAAATTTTCCCTGTTCTCGACATCCTTACCAATCACTTGCTATTTCTCGTCTTTTTGTGAGGTGGTATCATATGGAGGTTTTGATTTGCATTTCCCTGATGATGACTGATGTTGAGCATCTTTTCGTGTACTTGTTGGCCATCTGTATGTCTTCTTTGGAAAAATGTTTATTCAGATCCTTTGCCAATTCTTAATTGGATCAGGGTCTTCTTCTTTGGCTATTAAGTTATGATTTTAAAAATATATTTTGGGTATTGTTCCCTTATCAGATGATTTGCAAATATTTGCTTCCAATCAGTAAGTTGCCTTATCATTTTGTTGACGGTTTCCTCTGCCATCAGAGTATGTTAACTTGATGTGGTCCCATCTGTTATGCTGCCTGTTTCTTGCCTTTGCTTTTAGTGTCATATCAATAAAATCCTCACAAGACCAACATCAAGGAGCTTACTGCTTTTGTTTTGTAGGAGTTTATGGTTTCAGGTCTTTTGTACAAATCTCTAATGTGTTTTGAGTTCATTTTTGTGTGTGGTCTAAGACAGTGGTCCAGTTTCATTCTTCTGTTGTGTGGCCATCCGGTTTTGCCAGCACCATTTATTGAAGAGATTGTCCTGCCCCATGGTGTATTCTTGGCTCCAGGCAAGTGTGTAGGCTCCTGTCTGGGACACGCTGATGAGCTGTAACGAGGCAGAGGAGTGGGCACAGGGTTTCACCCAGGCTGCCTTCCCCCGGAGCATGTCTGCAGGTGCCAGATGTGGGTCAGACCCGAAGCCTGCCCCGCAGGCTGAAGCTCCAAGACAAGCAAATAGGCCTCTTCCACAGAAAGGCCGGGGGTATGTTGGACTCTGTCATCTGTGCAGTACCCTGGGGTTGTCGACTGCCAAGAACTGTCTCTCAGATTGTTCCAGTCCTGTGGGACCCAGGAGCATAAGCCATCAGAGCCAGGCAATGCAGGGATGTCCCTCAGGCAGCAGCTGCAAAAATGAGGTCACCCAGTGTAAGAACCAGGTCCCACATGTAAAAACCAGAGTACTGGATGGATGGAAAAGCCCCCTCTCTAGGAGATACTGGTGTTCTAGAGACTGGCCAGGGAGGAGTGTGAAGATGGTGCACACCCCCAGGTCTGCAGCAAGGATTATTTTCAACCCTTACATATGTGTGTAATTAGAACTCCCCCACCCCAGGCTGCATTTATGATGATAAACTAATCAGTTGCTTTCACTGAGAGACACATCTCCGTGGTCTGTGGCATCTTGCTGTGCCCCAAGGGAGGCTGGCATTTAAGAATTCTTCCTCCATTGGTTATAGTCCTGTGGACCCATGGGCATAAGCACCATTGGCCACCAGTGCCTGGGAGGTACTGGTACGGTTGTGGCAGAGGCAGGGCAGGAATGGTGTCCGTCAGCTGCAGTGAGGCAGAGGAAGAGCATATGGATGGTGCCTGCTGTGCTGAAGAAAAATAAAAAGGGAAAGTATATGGTGTTCTCTTGGCTAGAGCACAGAAATGGTGCCTGCCTGCTGGCATGTAGCAGAAGACAGTATAGAGGGTGCCCACCAGCCAGCAGGACTCCAATATGCATTAAATTAGATACCTCCCCTCGGCCAGCACTTTAAGATGAGCAAATGAGGCGCAGTCACACCAAGTCCAGGTCCCCCTCAGTTGGTGGCCTCTGTGCTGAGCCCTGGGGCTGGTGAGTCTGAGCCATGAGCCCTTTCTTAGATTACTGTAGCCTTGTGGGTCTTGTGGACATGAGCCCCATTGGTTTACAGAGCTCGATGTTTTGGGGACTCATCTGTCAGGTGCAGGTCTTAAAAATTGGGGTGCTCAATGTGGGGTTCAAACCTTTTGCTCCTTAGGGAGAAGCTCCCAGTTGTAGATGGCTCTGTGGGGCAGGGGGCTTGTAGAGAGATTGTGTCCCAGCCTCTCCTACCGCTTCGATATTGTCCTTCTTTGCCCGACATATAGCAGTCATCAGACAGTTTTTAGATTTCAGAGGAGCGGGTCTGTATGCCACTGCAGACGTGGTGTGTCCGTGGGAAAAGGTGAGTTCAGGATCCTTCTACATTGCCACCTTGAACTGGAACCTTATGCATTCCAGTGTTGATGGATGTTTCCAGTTTGGGATGATTATGAATAGAGCTGCTGTGCATTTTGTTGTATGTGTCTTTGGTGAATGAAAGTACTTTGTTCTCCTGGGAATACACATGGGGGGTGTACTGGTAGGTAATCTGGTGTGCTTGTGTCATAAGATTGTAGATCTTAAAGACATCCTGATTTTGGGGGCAGGCATTACAGGACCACAGTCAGACTGAGATGAGAGGAGGACAGCTTTACATGACAGTAGATAGGCTTATTCAGTTGTAAACTTTGGAAAGACACAAATCACTAGGCAGGTCGAACATGGGTGGGGTCTGCAGTGATAACTGGTGGTTGTCCAGGGCAGTGATTCATATCAGAAAATGCAAGATGTGAATGAAAGTTGGTGGAGCATGGCTTTGGGGAGTCTAGGAAGTGTCAGTAATATGGACACTTAGGCAAATAAATGATCAGAAGTAGAGAAGATATTCATGAATTCAAATAAACATTTATTGAATACCTACTATGCATCAACCTTTGTATGAGGTGCTAGTGATGATACTCTAGTATCACTGTAACTATAACAACTAATAACTATTGTTGTCCTTTCAGGGATCTTATACTCTAGTTGCAGAGAGACAAGTAGCCAGACAATCACTGGTTACCCAGGTGGTAAATACCTTGATGAGGGCATGCCAGGTGCTCTGGGAGAAGAGAGGCAGGGCGTGTCCTAACCCAGCTTGGGCTGAGAGTGGGAGGGTGCAGGGACAGGTAGGGAGGGAAGAGGTACGAAGGCAACTTCCTGGAGGAGACTGTACTAGATTCAGACTTAGAGAATGAGGGCGTCAGGGGACGGAGGGTTTTCTGGCTGAGGGAGCAGCAGTTCAGCGGACCAGAGGTGGAGATGGCCCGGTAAGTAGAGGCATGGGAAGTGATTCATGGCATGGTTGGACATTAGTGTGGGCAGAGTAGGTGGGGGTATGATTAGAGGAAAGACTGGAGTGAGAGTCAGAGTCAGACCACAGAGGGTTTGTGTGCCCTATTCTAAAAATCTTTGCAGTCTATTGACATTTTTAAGCAAACTTGGCTTTGCATTCTCTGGTTTCTGGAGATTGGGATAGGTGGGGCAGCAGGCATGATCAAAGCAGGGCCTTGTACCTTCAAGGTAGAATCTTGACCTTAGGAATAAGCATTCAGCCCATTTCTGAGAACCAAGCTTAATGATCAGAGTTTTGTTGTATTGTGTCCTTAGCAAACCAGTGCTCTTGGTGGGGCGGCAGAAGAGGTGGGGAGCCCTGATTTATAGTGTCAGTTAATTTCCATGACGTAAACATTCCTAACCACTTTGAAAAATTCCTGAAAATTTTACAATTGGCATTTGCAAGCCCTACAAGCCTGTTTCAGTACCAGTAGCTATGTTACCATGTTTACTCGATGACAAAGCTGAACATTGCATTAGAAATCCTTAACCAAGAGCTTGCAAACTTCACCATGTATTTGTATCACGTGGGGTATTTGTATAACTTACTATTAAAGTACAGATTGCTGGGGCTGTTCTCCCAGAATTTCTGATTCAGTACATCTGGGGTGGGGCCTGAGAGTTTGCATTTCTAACAAGTTCTCAGATGATGAAATGCTCCTGGTCTGGGGACCATGCTTTGAGGACCATTGCCTTTCATGCCTACCCGTAGAGGAGATTACTTCCAGATTCTAATGGAGGGGTTGAGACTATAGAAAGCAACTCCTTTTGTGTAAGAAGAGGGCAGTGAGACAGAGATCCATGTCAGCCATGAAAGAGAAGACATTAATGGCAGCCCTGTGGTAGAGAGGGAATCAGAACTTGGATGAGGAAGATCTGGATTGACTATTGTCTTTGCTGGGTAAGTGTAGGTGTGTTATTCAACCTGAATGGTAGAGGATGGTTCTCCCATCTCCAAAACTGGGACTCTGATACCATTTATCGTACAGGGCTGTTGTCATGATCATGTGAAGCAAATTGCCGACTATTATCAATTACTGTGATTATTATTGTAACTGCAAACAACTATACAAATATTAGCTGTTATTTTTAGAGATGACTAAGTGAAAAGCTGAAGCTCAGGGAGGTTAAATGATAGCATAGCTACAGTTGATGACGGCTGATTTTTCAGTTAAGTGTCCTTTCTCTTATGTTAGTGGTTTTCAAATATTTCTTTTCGCCAAGGGATCCTTTCTTCAAATGAAACTGTAGGAGGGAGAGCAATATAGGAGGTAATCAAAGAGGATCTGCTTTTATTAAAGTGGGAGATGGTAACGAGCACAAGGTTCCCTGAGGCAGTGCCCCTGAAATCTTGAGGTATCAATCCATTGTGAAAACTTGAGCACTCACCTGCTGTTTTCTGGAAGCACTTTCTGTTTGAGGTGGCAGTGAGCAGGGTTGCTAGGCAGGGACTCTGATGGCCTGAGGGTATGGTCATCAGCACCAGTGGGTGTTGCGTTGCCAGCACATGAGCATTGCCTGAGGGAGCTTTGAAAAGTCCTCATGCCTGGGCTATACTCCCCACTAATTACACCACGATGTGTGGGATAGGAATGGTCATCCATACTTTTAAATTCCTAGGTGATTCCAGTGTAGCCCCAGTTGATAACCAGGTGTATATAGTTGGCTCTCAAACTGTGGTCCCCAGACCTCAGCATCACCGGAACTTATTAGAAATGCAAATTCTCAGACACCATCCCAGACTTTCTGCATCAGAAACCTGGCCTATAAATCTGTTTTAAGAAGGTTGGTGGTAATTCTGATGCATGCTGATTTGAGAACCACAGTTCAAGAGCAGAGGTTCTGAGGCTAGACAGACACCCATAAATGCTGACTGTCATTCAGTTGCTTCCAGGAGCTGTTGCAGACCACATCCCTGGAGTCTGGTCCCTGTGAGAATTACTGGTCCAGGGAGCCACCAGACTCACTGGATTGAGCCTTGTCCCTCATTCTCTTGGGGAAGAAAAGAGAGAGAAAAGTCACTTGGTGCCCAGCATGAGGACATGGGCTTCTGCCTTCCCCTTCAGCCTGGAGGCTTCTTCATATACTACTAGGACTTCAGCAGCGAGGGGCCTGGTGGGGCTTCCCCACCGGTGCTTCTGCAGCAGGAGGTCTGTTCTATTCTCACAACCTGGAGACTCAGATGGCTGGTTCTCAGTGTTCTCAGTGTTGTCTGGGTGTGCTTTTCACTTTTCCAAGTCGGGAAAGTAAAATGATCCATATATTGGACATGTATTGCTTATTTTTGTTGATTTTGTTTCTCAATTTAACTAGAGTTGTCATGAGGAAATTAGAAAAAGGGAAATTGTGCATTACTAGTTAGAGGGAAGACAGGAATAGATCCAGAGTTGGGACAAATGGAAACTTGGAGGAAGGAGAAGTAAATGTAGAAAGCAGAGACTAAAAGACAAAGAATTCTGATGTGTGCCCTGCTCCTTGCTTCTGAAACCATAGCCAAGTAATTCCAGGTGGGAAACGTAGTGAGTGTATAAGAATTAAACTTGGCCAGGAGCCAGGGGTTCCAGATCTGGGGCAGGACCCTTAGCTTACCTTGTGACTGGTAGGAGTCAGATTTCATCTCTGCTTCCAGATTCAACCTGATCCTTCCTGTAGACAACCTCATGGCTCTGCAGGTCCCTTTCCAGGACTGACTACAGGTTATAACTATTCCTTTGCTGTGCATGACTGTTGTTATTGTTACTGTTCTTTGTAGAAACTGTAAGCACTATGTCAGAGCCAATCTCCAAGATGGTCCCTGTTGAGTCTTCCCTTCTCTGAATCTTCCCCTCCCACCGTGACTGGAGCTAACCTGTGTGACCAATAGAATATTATGGGAATGGCAGATGGTGACTTCTGAGGCTGCATTATAAAAAACATTATGGCTTCACCTTGCTCTTTTGGGGATCGTTTGCACTGGGACAAGCCAGCTGCCATGTCAGGATGATGCTCAAGCAGTCCCAGAGAGAGAAGCATGAATTCCTTCTAAAACATCCCTGAGATATTATTACCCAGCTGAGGCTTTAACTGCCTCTTAGGACAGGGATCCCATTACCTCCTGCAGCAGTGGAGCACATTCAATCACTTAGGAGTACAATGTTCTTACTCCCAAGAGCCTCTTAGTAAGTCATCTACCTCTAGCTCCTGGCAATTGCTGACCTGCTCTCTGTCATTATACTTTTGTCTTTTCCATGATGCTGCATAAATGGAATCAAATATAGCCTACAAACCTTTTGAGACTGGCTTATTTCACTCGCATAATGCATCTGAGAGCCATCTGAGTTGCTGAGTCAGTCTATAGTTTGTACTTTTTATTGCTGTATAGTATTCTGCCATTAGAATGTGTCACAATTTGTTTATCTATTCACCTGCCAAAGGATATCTGGATTGCTTCTAGTTTTTGGCAATTATCTTCTGTATCTGGGGCCAAGCAGTGTAAGGACTGAGAGAGGAAAGAAGAGTGATGGATTCCTCCCACCCTCTGGGATCACAGATTTGCCGACTGGAGAGGAAGTTTCTCCTTCTGTAGAGTTTTGGGCTGTGGCTGCCTCTTGCTGATGCTGTGGTAGCTGCTACTGTAGCTGTGAAACCCTGGGGACCACAGTGCAAGACAACAGAAAAAAGAGCAAAGCCCAGGCGATTTCTCCTCCTCTGTCCGAGTGTTAGGAGAGCCCTCTCCATCTCCAGGAGAGCGCTCTGTCAGCGGTGATGCCCGGTTCTGGGTTTAGGCCACATTGATTCCAGGCCAAAAGAGACCAGGGGTTAAAAGGAAACTTCCTGCTGGTTTGGAGCTTCTTCCAAGACTGTCCTTCTTCCCCAATTTACATGTGACTCTTTATTTTTCAGAATCTTCAAGGAGCTCTTCTTGCATTCTCTCCGGGTTTTCTAGTTTTAGCCGGTGGGAGAGAGAAGGCAGAGTGTGCTTACTCACTCTGTACTTGAAACCAAATCATTCTTTGAGTTTTTAATATTGAGTATTATATTTTTTATTTCTAGTTGTTTAAAATACCTGCTTGGAAAATTTGCAATTCCTTCTTTCGCTCTCTTTAAATGGATGTGAATGCATCTTTTGTTTCAGTGTCTAGTAACTTCACTATCTGAAGTCTTTGGGGTCGGCATCTGTTTATTTGTATATTTTTTAATGGCTCTCCATTCTGAGAGTATGTTTCTTGGAATAGTACTGGTGGGGAGTCTTCAAGGCCCGGCTGAGGGTAGATTACCCCTAGAATGAATGTTATTTGCTTCTGCTAAGTGCTTGAGGATTTTTCCAGAATGGGGTACATTTAAACTAAACTCTTGGCTTGAGGTTTTGTGGGCCACTGTGTAGTGTGAATTCAGGCAGTGAGCTCACATGAAAGCTATCTTGTGGTTCACAAAATCTGGAGATTTGTTTTTTGTTTTTTTCCTTTCTCTCATTGTCAAGGTGCCAGCAAAGCAACTTTTTTGCAAACCCTGGTAGAGAGCGCATTTTTTCTAACTCATCCATTTTGTGGAAGTGTATCTTTGGGTTCCTGTCTTTATGAGGTGGCTCTAACATAAGATCTCTGGGTGTCTCTGAACCGGGTCTTCTGTCTTTTGAGCCTGGCAAGAATATGAAAACCGATGGTTATTTTCCATAGATTTGACTACCACCCTTATGTTGAAAGCTGGTTATAGGATTCAACCTATATTCACTTAGGTTTTGGCCCCAGTATTCACTATTTTCTTGGTCAATCATTATTGCATTGATAAATATTGAAAACTATTTACCGGTGTTTTATTATTTTCAGTAGGAGAGTCATTTAAGTTACTTATCACCTTGTTCCTACAAATGATTACTCTGTCCACTAGACTGTGTATGGAAATTCATTAGATCTTAATGAAAATAAGGCATATTGAATATTCGTGATCTCATAGGAAGATTTGGGAGACTAAGGTTGTGGTCCAATATTTTGGGCACATTGCTAGTTGGACACAAAGAAATGACATCCTCTCTTGGGTCCTCAATTTCCTTATTTTGTGACAGGATTGGCTGAGATCACCGCTGAGACTTTGAACCTCTGATGAGTGCTTAGGAAGCCATGTTTTAGAGGTGATGATCAGGATTTTCTCCCATCTAATTTCTGTTATCATGGCCACCTCTTAACCACTCCATGTTTAAGGTATTTCAACATCTCAGCTAGTGTCATCAGAGGGATCCCAAACAGTGACTTCTTGAATTTGTTTCCTGGTAGAGTTCTGATTATTAAGTAAAATGATGCTGTATAACTTGGTAGCATTATTCAGGCAGCACAGAGTGCAATCATCTCAAGGGTTTGTTACTAGCATATCACAAAGTAATATCCCCAGCTCTGAAAGTATAATTCACTGCACACAGATTCAGGGGGCCAACAGCAGTGTTGGTAACCTCCTTGGCTCTGGTGTGTGTCTGTGTGTTTATGAGTGTCTTGGCATCTGTGGGTAATACAGGATGCTCTATGCTTTGCAAAGTGACCATTTTTCCCTACCTCTCTGGGTAAACAATTCATGTTTAAAAAGCAGCAGTGGCCTACACAGGGTGTTCTGTGACTTTCTTTTAATCACAAGGTTTGGGATTCTCTGAGGCACAAACACCCTTGGACCCTGAATCAGAAGATGCTTAGAGATGGTTCAGTCAGCTTATATTTTGACTTTTACACCTGCAGATGCCCTTTTTCCCTGAAAACAACAAAAACAACCCCCCTGAACCTTAGAATTCCAATATGTAAAACACATTAAATTATTTTAATAGCATTAATTTACAAACTCGAGTTTTATAATCTTTGTTTCATATACTAATACATGAGGTCCTTTGAGAAGACAAATTTCAAACTCAGAAACTTAAGTTTAGGACTTCATTTATTCAGCAAATAATTACTGACTTTCTATTTTGTGTGAGCCACTGTGCTAAGCCTCTGTATATTATTTTCCATGTGGATTCCAAGAGTTATGGGTGACAGTACAGTCTTAAGTCAGTTTGCTTACAAAATTAAAATAAAATTGTGCAGAACCACAAAGCACCTACACGGCACATTGCACAGAACACAGCTGGACTTGCACTCGTCGAATCTAGTCCCACTATTACCCAGATGATGAAGCAGAGGCCCTGGAAGAGGTAGTAATTTTCCCGAAGGAGGAAGGTTAAAATAGCATTGACTGTGTGTCTGCTCAGTGCAAGTGGTGAGGGGGTATTTGCTAAAATTCACCTTATTTTTTTGTGATATTATCGATATTGTTAGACCCATTTTATAAAGGAAAAAGTTAGGGTACTATGAGGCTGAAGAGGTGGCTAGCAGCCAGATAACAAAGACCTTTTAAATGCATTGATGATTTTGGCTGTTGGTTTAAGCAGGTGTGATTCGACCAGATATGTGTTTTAAATTACATGTTCTATGGACCTTACATGTATTACCTTATATCCCTCAAGAAAAAAATTGTAGGAAGTACACATAATTCCCTTATCCCTGTTCTACAAGTGATCATATTGAGGTACAGCAAATTTGTGTCACTTGGCCTAGAAGTGTGTTATGGGGAAGATGTGGCAGAGCTGGGATTTGAACCCTGATAGTCTGACTGAAGAACTCCATGCTTTCCGAGCTGAGCAGTGGTCAGTGCTCTGCAGCCAGAGATGCTCAGAACATGCCTGTGGTTCAAGAAGCTGGGTTCCCTGGTTACTGCAACAAGGCAGATACAGATGGAGAACCATGGGGCGTCTCCATTAGAGGGTGTTAGAGGGCACCTATGGCTCTGGGACTGTGCTGGGCAAGTTGAGGAGGCTTGAAGGAGGCAAAGCTGAGCTCCAGAGTGTGTGCGTGGTCTTAAAATGGGGTGATTCTATGACTGGGTTTCTTAATCTAATTTTATAAGAAGAAAGAGCAAGACTAAAGTTGTGATTGATGAAGCAGGAGCAGTTATTACTATACAAGATCGGGTGCAGGCATGCGTCGCCAGGATCTGGCTGATTTTGTGGCTTGGGCAGTGTTCATGTTTCGCCTGTTCAGGCATGATCACGGCGAGGTCTTGTTTTTGTTTTGATCCATCAGATGTTGTCTGATGCTGATGGTCTGGGAAATCATTGTCGTCAACAGGAAACTACCCAGGACCAGTTGTTAGAACTCAGGCAGCTCCTAGTGATTCCATTATGTGGTGATGGTGCCAGACCGACACCTACCTTTCAGGGGATGCTTTTCTCTCACAAGATGCACCCTTTCAGTAAATGTGACCTCTCTGGCTGGTGTGTGGACACTGAACTGAAAGGCCTCAAGTGAGGTGCAAGGACACCACTTCTCAGGTCATTGCCTGAGGCCAGGACAGAGAGGTTGATAGCTGTGAAATGTGAGTGGAGAGGACGGGGTGGATCTGAGAGCCTTTAGGAAGCAGGATTGAATGTCACCGAAGATCCCTTATTCTCCAAGAACCCAACCTGTGACACATTGGGACTGAACCATCTGAGAACACACAACATATTCATCAATGCTTAGTTGTTGTGGGACAACGAGTAAGGGAAAATCTTACCAAATACTAACTCAGCTTTGTCTCCTCCAAACCCATTCTCAGGCCTCCGAAACTGTGGTTTCCAGAGAGGCTGAGATTTACAGAGACCTTCTCTTCCTCCAGACTACTTGGATGTTTTTTTGCAAACTTCTTAACACCTTGACAAGTACTTCTTACTGGCTGAAAGCCCCTTTTTCGTTATTGACAAAATCTTCCCAGAGGGCATGTGGGAATTAGATTTGTGTTTGCAGATTCACCTTATATGTGGTCTGACTGGAAACAGAGAGAAATGCTTTTAATTATGAGTGTAGTGTATGATATAAGCAAGGACTAGAGAGGTTTGTATGAGGTGTGAGAAGGGAAAACATGCCTGTGTAACCATCAAGGCTGCTTGTCTTGAGTCCTTCACAATTTAAAATGCCCAGCTTAACTGAAGAGTAGTTTTCAATGAGTTTTTTTTTCTCAACCTCCTCCTATCTTGCCCTTTTCCCTGAACCCCCCCCTGAGACATTGGTTCAAAGGGGAACAAAGCAGAGTAGTTAATACTAAATTTTATTCTACCTTCAGATTTATAACGACAGAACTTCCAGATATTTGCCACACCTTGTATTGTCACATTATAACCTCGTCGGAAATGCAGCGTGAGAGCCTAGATCAAATTGTAGTGTCATAACCTTGTCAGAGTTCTCATTTCAGAATCTAATCAGGGTTTTAATATTATAACTATAGGGGCTTAAGTAACCCAAGTTAAGATATATGGTGAAGAAATAGAGCAGAGAGACGCCACAATATTATGTTATTACTTCTAAGGTGAGGTAGAGGAGAATATGCCCAGTATCCCTGTATGTAAGTAGACTTTTAAATAGGCCACCCCAGAATTAGGTAGCCTTACCTCCCAGCATGGCATCATGAATTCTATTGTCCAGCAGGGCCAGAAAGAGGCTGGGACACCACAGTCTTATGGCAAGCTCCTTCAGGTGGAGGGAACATCAGGGAGGGGGGATTGCCCAGAAATAATTAACGTACACAAAATTCTGTCACATGGAATTGGTTTATTCTAACATCACCATTTAACCTGAAATACAGTATCATAAATCAACCTGAATTCAAGTACTAAAACCTAGCCAGGATTATATAGTTATAACTCAACTCATTCTAAATTTTTAATGATATTGCATTGTGGAAGGAAAACATGTACAGAGCTCAGAGAGATTATTAGATAATTTTAGGCAAATAATGATAGCTCTTGTGTGTGCATAATTTGGGGCCTATGATTTTATTGGTCAGAAAGACTGAATTTTTATTTTTTTAGAAGGGGAGCCTTGGTCCATGTAAACACTCATTCTTTGAGTGGTTAGTTAAAAATAATCACTTCCCTGGCTAAGTTTCCTTGAGTTACCACTCCTGTCTCCCCCCGCATCACCTCCCACTTCATCCTCCACATATTCTCATAACATGCTTATTGCTACTTTGTGACATTTGTTAAATGCCTTCATTATATAATGAATTATTTCTTCTCTGTGTTTCCCTACTAGACTGTATGTAGTTCTTTGAAGGCAGTTTCCCTATTTATCCTGTTTGATGTTTCTGCAGAGCTGATAGCATAACTTGTATATGTTAATGGTCAACAAAAATATTTGGTCTCGTCTCTGGTTGTTAGAATAGCATTTAGCATAGCGTCTTACACAGGGCCCCCTGAAAACAGACTCTGAAGTGGGGAGTCGTGCAGAAAGCTTACTAAGGGAGTGGTCTCTGGAGGTGCACCTTCAGGAAGTAAGAGGGCAAGTTTGGGCAGAAGTAGCTATTCCACAGTGGAATTATAACTGACACACCCTCCCTATTTTAAGGGAGATCTGGAGCTGGGATTTCCATTGGGATTATCACAAAGTAAGGCAAAGTGGGGCTTTTGTATCAACATGGAAACAGTCATTGGGAGGAGGCATGACCCTGGGGAAGGGGGCAGTGCCCTGGTTCAGGGAGCAGTTTGCAATGAGGGTTGCAGCTGTTACCTGACAGCAGCTAACCTTCCCAGAAGCTGGGAGGTGGGGGCATGAGCCTGAGGAGGGGATCTTGGTGAGCCCCACAGCATCCTGTACACAACTGTCCTTTAGTATATGAACTAGGCTGCCATGCAGCTAGTAACACTGGAGCAAACTGAAGCAGATTTTCAGACTCTCACACCATGGTCTTTCCAGTCTAAGTGGCTTCACGTCATTTTTTTTATCCATTAAGCATCACTAATCACTAATTAGCTAGATGGCTAATGTGTCCTTAAATCATCATGAATGCATAGGATTCAGGACGCCTAACTTGTGATTCCTTTCAGAGGTGGCAACCAAGGCTGAATAGGCTGGAGAGGTGGGTGTAGAGAGGAATCAGGTAACACAAACATAGCATTTGCTATCTGCCAGGCACGGTTTCCAGTGCTCTGCATGAATGAATTCATTTACTTCCCCATGACATTATATGGTAGGTAGAGCCTCTTTTTTTTTTTTTTTTTTTGCAGTTGAGGAAACTTAAGCTCACATATCTAAATAATTTGCCCAAAGATGACAGAGCCAATAAGTAACCAGACCAAATTTGGACAGAGAGAGTCTGGCTGAAGTTCTGTGTCCTTAATCTTTTGAGGAAAACACTCTCTATCCCTTGATTTATTATGTGCTTACTCTGTGTCAGGCACTGTGGTAAGCATTTTGCTGGCTTTATTTTCACTCCCACATTCCTCTGAGGTAGGTTCAAATACTCCTCTTTTAGGGAAGAGGATACCAATGCCCAGCAGGTTTATAACCTGCACATAGCTGGAAAGTGGGGGCGACCAGGATTTAAATCCATATCCATCTTACCTCCTGGTCCCTGTCTGAAGCGGTATCTCCAGTGTTCTAGTTTCTGTGTTTTGACAAGAAGGCCAGCATGGTAACTCTTTGAAGATCTTATAAGGCAGAATGAAGTTGTTTTTACAGGACAGGTTTACAGGGGCACTGAGGGAGTGCACACAGACCGCAACCTAAGTGACTTTCTGTAAGAAGAAAAAAAATGGCAAGAAGGAAATAAACATTTATTGGACTTCCCATAAGTCTGGATAACTTCACTGCATTATCTTAACTATAGTGAGAAATAACAGATATTAATTCTGACCATATGAACATACAATGCCCTGCTTCCCATGGGTTACTCTTCAGTGGGGGTGGGGAGGGGAAGGCGCCCCATCTGCCTTCAGGACTGGAGTTTTCTCCATGAGTTGGATAGCAGGGTCATAGGAGGCTTGTACCCCTGACTCTGCAACCTGTGTAAACCCTAGACCTTGACCAACTGAGCCAGTCATTGCTTTTGAAAAAATGAAAGTTCTTCCTAAGATCCTGATCACACCCCCTATAAATATTCTAATTTTTTTCTGAATTTCCCAATGCCAGATTTGAGTGTTGGCATAAGGAAAATCGTGTCCCGTGTGGTTTTCCTTTAAAAAGAGAGCTGGAAGTAAGTATTTCTCCTGGGCTGGGAGGGCAGCTGAGCACTTGCTTGATTTCTTTGCCCAGTGTTTTTGACAGGAAGGACCAGGCAGGTTATTTACATGGAAGCGGAAAGGGAAGCTGACAAGGGTTTGTTGATTGAGCCTGGCATGGTTCAGTTCCAGGAATGACTTTTGTGCTGATATCAAATAGTAGTGATTTCAGGTTTATGACAGTTATCAAATATAATGAAGTGGAATGGGACTGAATTGTACCATAATAGCAATAAAAATCAACCTGGAAGGAGAGATGTGTCCATCTGTTTTGCTGTTGCTCAGGGAGGTTGACTGTGGGCATTTGAGGCAGTGGTATGACTTCAAAGGACCAGATTCTGTGATTCTGCCTATGCGAAAGATAAGGCCACCCAGATTCCTGTGGCCACAAGGGACTTGGGCTCTGATAGCTGTTTCCTGGCCAGGCATCCACTGTCACTTTTGTAATCAACACTGGTGGTTGCCTTCTTGGGAACGAACTGAGGGGAGAGAAGGCTTGAGCGGCTGGGTGGGACTTGGTGATGTTAAAATAGAGCATCTCTCACGCACACCACAGGCACCAGAGCTCTTCTTTTTCACCCATTCAGAGGTTGCCTTAGTTGGATAGTTGGAGAATCATCCTTTACATTTCTTACAGGGTCTTTTGTGCAATACTTCAAGGCATGTTTTACTCATCCCAAACAAACAAGCAGACAAAAGCCGATGGTTAAATGAGTTTGAAAAATACTGTCTGTGATGTTTTCCCTTTTTAAGCTGGCCTTGCCCAAGGCTGTATTAGAGAACTCCCGAAGTCCTGTACCTACTGCTGTTTACCTGAAAGCTGAACATTTATTTGTGAGAATAAACACTAAATGGAGAATTTTTACCTGTTGATCTCCCACGGAGCTGGTACTACAGATAAACATTTCTGGAAACACATTGAAAAAACTGTGCTCTTTAGCGGCCAGTGTTCAGGTCGAGATGATTTCCTTGTATGTGAAGGATATGACCAGTGTGGGGCCTTCCCTGAGTTTGACATCTGACCCCTTGTTAGGGCTGGGAGGGTGGGACTGCCTACTCGAAGGTGGCCTCTGATCTGCACTGAAATGACTAGAGGCTTGCTGAGCTGCAAATAGTGCTCACAGTGCAAGGGACCTCTCGTTATAACACTTGTTTAAACCAGTTCTTAAGGTTGTTGTTGAGGAAAGAAGAGCTTCCTGGTCAGAGGAGAGTGTGGCTGAAAAAAGGAATTGGTCTGTGCTCCATCTTTCAGGATAGATAAGCGGAGTCAGAGGGACATGAAAGGGACAATGTCCAGGAGAATTCACTGAAACTCTGGAATATGTGCTGCGGTTTTGTCCGTCAGACCCTGTGAGGCCCTGGGTGACTTAGAACACAGAGATCTCCTGGGCTGCCGCCACGCAGGGACCTCTTGTCCTTCGCAGACCTGGAGCCTGAGGCAGCACCAGCCGTGTGGAGACTCAAGCCAATCTTGAAGCCTTTGGCCAAGTCTTACATAGTTCTCAGGAGTGTTTTATGACACAGCCTTTATCCCACTGTGAAGCCCCTGGTTACCCATCACCTGTACCAACCTGGAGGTTTTAGTTTCAAGTAACTAAGTCCCAACGTAAACTGCTTCAAGCCTGAAAGAAAAATTTAGTGGATTATATTCCGTGAAAGTTCAGGAATACTGTTCAAACTCAGCTCAGTTCAGGGCCTCAAGCAATTCCTTCAGGCCTTAGAGTCTGTCTCCCTTTCTGTCCCTCTCTTTTCCCCTAATTCTTCCATCTCCCCCTTCTCCCTCCCCTCCCCATCTCCATGATTCAGTTCCTGCCTTCCTCTGAGCTGGCTTCTCCCCAAGATGGAAAAATAGCTTCTGGAAACTCCAGATTCCCATTTCACAGATTAACAAGAAAGTTGAAAAACACTAGTCTCTTTCCCAAGACTTCTAGCAAAAGTCTTTGAATTAGGTTTTCCTGGGCCAGTTTGAGTCATAGCCTATTCCCAGACCCATCACAATGGCCAGGATCATGCTGACCAGCCAGGCCAGCGTCACAGCCCCCCTTCCTGTGCTGGAGGGGAGGATCAGCTGGTCCACAGTGGCTGGGAGGGAGGTCTTTCCCCAAAGGAGGGTTGAGGTGCTATGACCAGAAAAAGGGCAAATACACAGAGAGGAGAGGAACAGCCGATGTCCGGTATCACAGTGTAGCTGCTCTCAGCATGTGATGGTGGTCCAGGCACGGAAAGCCCTAGAGGAAGTTTTATCACAAGAGAAAGACCAAATCAAGGCAGCTTTGCAAACATTGCATTGAAGAGTAAAAAAAAAACCTGCAGCAGAAAACTAGGACGTATTTTCTTGTGAATTATGCTAACTTACTTAGTTATTCTGTGTCTGTCTCTACACACCCTTGCCACATGGCTCTCTGCTCTGCTCTTCTTTATTCATGGACCAGAATTCTGGCCCCTGTGAACAGTATCACCTGGACTTCCTTGAGCCCCGACTTCCATGTGGATTTGGGCAACCAGCAGGAGGCTGGAGGGCGAGAGAGGACGAGCTGGGGTATTTCTTACCCTGCTCCCTTCCTTTCTCTGAGCTGCGTCTCAGCAGTGGCTGCAGTCCGTGGGGCTTGGAGTCCTGCCTGGACGTCCTTCTTTGGTTCCAGTGACACTGTTTCCTCTCCTTGCCCTTGCAGCCTAGAGAGCTGGTGATAGCTTTCTGGCTTCCTGTTGTTGCCAGTTCTAGAGTTTCTCACCGTTCTGCGTAGAGCCCCATAATCCCGCCCCTGCCCCTGTGAGTGGTACTTCCTTTCAGTTCTCTGTAGAATCTCCTCTGAGTGTGCCTTCTCTTTTCTTCCTAGGTCTGTAACTTTCATTCATGAGCATTGTAGGGTTTTTGAGAGACCTTGAGACATTTTCCCCTTCCCTTGCAGCATTAGTAGGTTTAAATGTCCACACTCATATGGATCCTACGTGTTAACTGGGGGGAAGGGGAGAAAAGCCTCCTAAGGTGGCCCTGTTGATATATAAGGAGCGAGAGAGACCTGTAAAAATAGCTCGGTGCAAAACGACAGGAGGTCACACAATGTTCAACCCTGAAACATCTAGGATCCCAGACGCCTGATGCAAAGAGCTGAGAACATTTTCCCAGTTCCAGCTGAGACCATCTGCATAGCCACCTGTCCACGGCTGTCATTTTGTTCACTGTCCCCAGGGTATGAGTCTGTGTATTTTCGGAGGAGGCAGTGTGGGGTAGTGATGAAGAATTTCCACTGTGGGAATAAAGAGCTGGCAGCTCCGGAGAGGAAAGGCAGGAAGGGAAACTCAGTTCTAGGGGACTGGGAAGGAAGAAGAGGGTGCCTAGAAAAGGTGAACCTGTGCCCATAATGGGCAGGATTCCCTTGTGGGTTCCTGTAAAACCTTGTGGTTTGGCTTCACCAGTAGACTTGTGACCCCTGGTTGTACAGATGGGCCAGCAGGGAAAGACTGAGCCTGCCTGGCCGGGCGCACTCAGCCTGGGGCTTCTGCCAGTGCTGCCTCTTAGGCCACGCCTGTGTTGAGGGCACTCACCACAGAGGAGTGATGGTCCATGAGCTGGGTGGGCGTGCTTTATTAGTGGAGGCTGTATGTACCGGGGAGGACCCTGGGCTAGATGTTGAGAGCTGTTGCATCTGGTTTCTAAAACTTACTCAGGTTTTGACTTGAGGGTAACTTAATTGGCTGCGTTTCACTGGCCTCAATCAGCAAATGAACGAGCATAATGCTGTCTATGCTGTTTTCATTACAGGGTTAAATAGGAGATGTGAAATCAGATTTAGAAACCAAAGACTTGAAGTTCTTTTTTTTTTAATGAGCAGACAGAGTATAGTTTCTATTCTCTTGCACTCACTGTTCTGTTGTATAAACACATGTTAACAGCAATGCTGTAATCAACTGTTCTCTCTAATCAAGGAATGAACAGGTCTCCAGGAGAACTTGAAGGCAAACCCCTTAGCCTTGTCCAAGATGAGTAGAGAGTACCCCTGAAAGGCCAGCAAGGCACAGACCAGGGAAGGGATAAGCACTCCCACCAGAAGATACGGCAGGCAGAAGGGTGCATCCGCTTAGCAGAAGCACAGCCACAGGAGCATTGTGGCCAGTGAGGCTGGTTGGGAGCTGGGCCGTGGAAGATCACACATGCCAAGCTGAGGCATTTGGGAGGACCAGCATTTTTAGAGTTTGTTCCTGAGAGCAGTAGTTGTGGGACAAAAACATTGACCAGTCCAACTTGGGAAATCACCTCACCCTGTCAACTTCTTGGAGATGCACATTAATATAAGAGAAGTTCTAATAAGTACTACAGAAAAAAAGCAGTCTGTTTAATTTTGTTTTATTCAGTTTTGTCTATTATTTAAACATTTATTCCTTTCAAAAAGAAAACAAGTGTGTTTTTACATCTCTTGGAAGTAATGATCCACCAAACTAATTTTTGGGAAACAGTGAATGGAAACTATCACAGAGGAATGTCATGATTGCATCTGGGTTTGGGAATGATCATTCTAACGGCAAATAGGGGCAGGATGGGTTAGAAGGAGAAGATGAATGTGGGGGGTGGTGGTGGCCAAAAAAGGCTTCTCAGGTAACCCTGGAAAGTTATGACAGGAGCCTGAGCAGAGGCATTAGCCGGGGGAGTGATGAGGGATGTTTGAGAGAGAGAATCAGCCGTTCACTACTGGACTGATCAAGTATAGGGACATAAGCAGGATACAAACTCAGATATATTTTAAAAATCATTTATCAGACATATAGTATAACAGCAACAAATACTACTCTGATTGAGTGCATGTTACATGCCAGGTAATGTTCTAGGTACCTGTAATGAATTAACAAATACAGTCTTCAGAAAAACCCTGTGAGAGAGGTGCTGTCATTTTACAGATGATAAAACTGAGTCACACAGAGATGTAATTATGTGCTCGAGGTCACACACTTGATAAGTCTAGGAGTCATGAAACTCACCTGACACTTTGCCTGGATTTGTATGGCTCCAGAGCTATGAATTTTCTTTTAAATTTTTAACATTTTTGTATGCTTGGAAAAAATCCAATAAAGAGTAACATTTTATGACAGGAAATTACATGAAAATTAACATTTCCATGGAAAAAATTTTGTTGGGTCACAGCCACATATATTTATGTATAGTCTTTGGCTGCTTCTGTGCACAACAGCAGAGTCAAGCCGTTGTCACAGAGCCGCTGACGGCCTGCAAAGCTGGAAATATTTACTCTCTGGCTCTTTACAGAAGTCTGCAGCCCCCCCAGTGAGTGGCACAGCACAGCCAGTATTCAAATCTGAGATTCAAAAGCATTACTTGCCCCCTGGAGGCACAGACCACCCAGGACTTGGGAATACAGACGGAAGACCTGGCCCAGTGCCTTCCAAGAAGCTCACGGACAGAGGAGAAATGGTAAGTCAACAATCACCAGAATTCCAACATGGCAGTTGTTTCAGTGGGTGAAAGATGCAGCAGGGTCTTCCGGTCTGAGAAACGGTGCCTGAGTCGGGCTGGGGAAGGGGCGGGAGGTGTCAAGGAAGGTTAGTCAAGAGTGGAAATGAGACAGTGAAGCTCATGGAGAGAGAAAGCAGTGGGACAAATGACATGATAACAGAGAGCTTTCCCTGCAGCCTGTTTCTGCTTTTACACCTTCCTTGATCCTCAGCCAAAGAGGGAGCCCAATATTTGAGAAGAACACTCAGTAGGAAGAAACAGAATAAACTGCACTCAGAGGTTTAATATCATGTTTGTGGGGAACACAGAGGCTCTTGTGTTAAAGTAGAAATCGAAAGCAGTTGCCGGGAGCTTCACCAGCTTGTTGAATACTAGCAAGCTGGTGATGGAATCGACAATAAAACAGTTTCTTCTGTTCAGGGCCATTGTGAGCAGCTTGACTACAGAAGCACTTGTTGCAATACCTTGATCAGATCCATTTTGCTTCCTGCTGGGAAGAGGCGGAGCACACCTGCCCAGAGTGCTCCAGGGAGAGCCCGTGCGGCCGATGCCCTCCGCAGGTTCTCTTCGCATCATCTGAAGTGCTCCTAGAAACTGCTCCCGGTCAGTAACAGGTAATAAACACGTGGAAGCAAATGCTTTCATTCCACACGTTATGATGTGTTCCAGCATCCTTTGGACAGCCTGACTGCCTTTTATGCCAGAGTAGTATTTGCTCATCTAAGAAATTAGGCTAAGTGAGAGGGGAAACGAGATGAAATTGGTATGCACCACTGACAAGCTCTTTTGTCCACAGTACAGGAAAGCCTTATTAGTGTTATAGTCTGCACAGCCAAGTTTGTTCACAAAGAGCACCACAGGCCTGGAATTGGCCTCTGGGAGTCAGCAGTCTGCTTGTTGGGTGCTGTCATGGGAATGGAACCTCCTGTTATCCTATTTAATAAATATTTATTAGGTGTTTGTCTCACTTGTCCGGGCAGTAGAGACACACTGGTGTCCCAAACCCAAATGATTCCTGCTACCATGCGGGAGCATACAGTCACACGAGGGCAGAAATGTTCATCACATAGTCTCACAGTCAAGTATAAACCTGACTGTGCTAAACTCTACATAGGGGAGCTTCCTGTGTTATAAGATCGTGTACTGGGGGGTTCGATCTGGTCAGGGAGTGTAGGAACTCAGGGAATGGGATCTGAGATGTTTAGGGTGAGCATGACTTACCTAGATGAAGAGGAGAATGAATAGAGTTCCAGGCACAAGGAACCATGTGGTGGCTTTACAGCTGCCAAGCAGCTTTGCCTGGCTCAGTGACTCCTGTGTGGCTGGTTTATAAATGTCAGGGATGTTCCCTTCATTCCACAGGCTGTCTTTACTATCATGTGCAGAATATGAATTCGTTTGTAGTTTAATTGACCGATTTGGCTCATTGAGTCAACAGTCTTTATTGAGAGCTATGTGCCATGCTGGGGTACTGATGTGGAAAGACACTGTCATGATCCATATCTCATAGGTACCATTTATTGAGCTCCAATTTGGGACACGGATCTGCAGGACGATCATCTATGTGCCTTTTATGAGGCTGGTAGCATGGGCAAGATACTTTGTCTGAGACTTGGGTCCCAATCTGTTTAAAAATAAAAAGGCCAGTGATTTTTACTTAACCTGATAGCTGGAAGGACAAAGTGAGATGGTGCAACATGTAGCACAGTTCCTAGAGCAAAGTAGCAACTCAATGAGTGTTTGTTGATCGAACAATGCAGTTTGTCTTGGACCAGTCCTGGGCTTTAGAGTCCGGACTGGTTCACTTCAGTTTATGCACAGATCATAACATTCTCCAACTGTCTACCTGCCAGTTCTCCTCCCTCATTATGTCTAGAAATAGATTCATCCCCTTAAGAACTGTACCCATTCCTTTTCTGGTCAAGGCATGAATGCACTACTAGAGAATCATTCATTTATGTATTTCTAGCAATTGTATAATGACTGGTCCAACTTAGTACTGGGGTAAAAAAAGATTTCCTCCAGCTAAAATCCTTGAGTAATAAAATGGATTCATGATCAGGGAACTCATGAAAACTGCTAATTATTCTTTTATACTGACACCTGACAAAAGAAATGAATGTATAGGTCTGCCATCTTTCAATCATGAATGCTATTTTAGAAAGTCTCAAATCTACCCAAATAATAATATTTCTTTTAGCATCTACAGTAATATGAGCATTGTCCTCAGGAAGCCTGTCAGCCTCATTTTATTAGGAAATATGTTTATGTCAGTGGTGGAACCACACATTTGTTTTTTGATGCCTCCCAAACCTGAAATTACACTATCCAAGAGCTTGCTTGCACAGTGTGCCACATCCCTGTATTGTGTTTTAGAGACCTAGGGAAAATGAAAAGATACAGGTGGGTCTACCAAACTTGAGAGTGAAGTGGGCAGGGAAACAGAAGGCTGAGATTTCTGGAACTTGAAGGCTCATGTGTCTGATGTCAGATTCCATGAAATCGATCATGGTGCTGCTCGAAGGGAACCAGTGAATGCAAGGTCTCTTATGAGGTCATTCCATCCTCCCTCACCCACCCATTTCTGATTATAAATTGGCAATTGGTGATTAGAAAACTATCATGATTTTATCTTAAATTTCCAGACATGGATCCATAGACATGGAACTAATCTGGTATGGTGTCTTAGAACCCAGTAGCCAGGGATTATTTTCCTTGTGCTTACCCTAAAATCTTATTTTCTGTACTTTGAGCCCTTGATTCTTAGAATTGTGTTTCTTGATTCTATTCAAACAAACAAAAGCAAACAACCAACCCTTGTGTTTCCATCTTCGGAAGTGTCATTGAGAAGTCATATGAGAAGTAGTCTCACAGACCCCGCCTGGGTTCAAATCCTACCACCCTCACTTAATTGCTGTGTAACCTTGTGCAAGTTACTTAATCTCTCTGTGCTCATGTTTTTCATCTCTAAAGTGGGGGAGATAGTAGTAGCCCCTGCCTTATGGAATTGTTGTGTGAACTAATTCATTAGCATGAGTAAAATGCTTAGGATTTCTTGGCACATATCAATATCAAATAAGTATTAGGCTAAACGTAAAAATAAGGTTGCCAGCTTTCTTGTATCTAGGATAAAAGAACCATAATTGAGCTTGACTGTCTTTATAAAATGTTTTATAAATTTAGACTTTTAGGAGATATGGCATAGAAGAAAGTAAGTAAATCTTCCCAAATAGCACTATTTATACATTTCCTTTGAATGGAAGATGCGTTCATTTAATGCATGCCCTCTTGAAGAAAGAACTGGAATGATTTATTTGCTGGCACAGGCTTTCTGGAGAATTATCTAGTTCTGGGGCTCACAGGAAAGATGAGACTTACTCCCACTGCTAGTCAGCATATTCTGTGGTTATACATTAGTAATTTATCTTGGGGCAGAATAAGCTTCTCAGGATAATCCATTGCTACTTGACCACCTTGTGCTTCCCTGCCTGTCTTCCCTCCATTTGTCTATGATTTCTAGTGACTTCTTTAGGGAGCATGCCGTTATAATCCGTTTCCCCCCAGACCTTTCTGGTGACTAAAGAGGTATTTAATAAAAGAGATCCCATTGCATAAAGAAGCAAACTAGACAAGAAAATGATTATAAAAATATGAATTAAATTCCAGATTCCTTATTTTCTAATTAGTTCTTTCCTGATGCTAAGTAGATACCTTCTACAATCACCAACCTCATGAAACCATTTTCTCTAAAATGTTGGGGCATTCACTTGTCTTGGCTTCTGAGATATCAGTTTTTCTCTCTTCTGCAGAGTAACCAAGGCATTAATTCACTGGATAAACAGGAAGGCAAAGCCCTTGGAGGCAGGCTGTGGAGAGCCTGGTCACATGGCTTAAGGTGGCAGAAGGGGTAAAGGGCAGTAAGCACGCTGAGGTTGGACACCAGGGGTGGGGCACGAAACCACACTGGTATCCCCTAGTTCCTTGAGAGAGATGAAGACCTGGTTTTGACATACTAAAGTTGGGTCAGTGTGAATCTGAGCCCGGTGGTATGCCAGAGAGCGAAGATCTCTTAGGCCCTGAAGCCTGAAGTGGTACAAGCCTGGATGACTTAGCTCTGGCTTAATTTTATTTCCTTCGAGCCACATGACCTGCATGTTTTCATCTAACACAGTGATTCTCAACTGGGAGATTTTACTGCCCAGGGGAGACGTTTGGCATTGCTCACAGACATTTTGGTTATTGCAACTACAAGAGACTGGGGAACTACCGCCAGTGAGTTGAGGCCATTTTATAGTGCACAGAACATCCCCCAAATAACCTAGAATTATCCAGCCCCAAATACTACTAAACATCAAGGTACAGAAACTCTGCCTAATGTGACCAGACTGCTCCTGCCTCTCGGTCTTCGTGCTGGGTGTTCCCTCTGCCTGACCCTTCCTCCTCTGTACCTCCGCCTGTCTGGCTCTTGCTGGCATGCAGATTTCTACACAGATAGCATCTCCTGGGAGGAGGCCAGTCCACTTACTGGGGAACTCCCTCTTCCACCCACAGTTACTTTTTTTCAAATCCCCAATGTTTTTATTTTTTTTTCATAGTGCTTAGCCATGTGAATTATGACTTGCTCAATAAAAATATTCATTTTTATGAATCATGCGTTTTGCTTTTCACAAAGCAAAGAATTTACAAATGCATTTGAATTTTTGATATGTCTTCTGCTTATTGTCTTTTCTGTGCAGAAAAGCTTTCAAAAACCAACAAAACCCCTTTCACTTGTTGAAAAATGCAAAATACAAAATCATTGTGCAGCAGTAATTAATGTGGTTTTTTTTGGGGGGAGTTGGATTTTACCTAATTAAATTTGTGCAAAGAATGAGAAAGGGGCTTTATCATCCACCAGAGAATCAAGTTTTGTGGCACCTGACTTCAATCACTCTGAATAAGTGCTTCATTAAGACATAGGCAAGCCTAGTGACAGATCATTAATTTTCATGGATATAATCTGGAAAGCCAAATGTTTGTAGAAGAGGAGTCTGGCAAGAAAGGCATAAATGTATTAGCACTTATTAAAAATAAGCTGTAAGTCTGTTTGCATGCCACATCTGTCATGTTATGAATTAATAGCTTGAATGTAACCACCTTAAAATATACGTCACAGTGTGTTGCAGAATGAAAAGTAGTTAGTATCTTCATCCTCTGTCAGTCTGGGTCTTTTACATTCTTGAATTTAAAAGTTTTTTGAGGCTAATGGAAAGAAATAAAATGGAACCAGAGCCAGGAACATTTGTATTCTTTCTTGCTGTAGCTTGACTCTCTTGCTATTTATTTTGAATAGAATGAAAGGGAAGGCAGTAGGTATCTGAAAGACTAGATCTTCCATCTGTGGTGGAGAATGAAATACACTATTTTTATACCAACACCCATTTGGTAATTTTTAAACATAACTGTCTCAATACATCAGAGCTCCAGAGTCTTAAAAATCAGAGAAAAAAATGTACAATTAATGGCAAACTTTACATTTCTCCATAGTAACTAGTTTTGAGGGAGGGATATTGCTGTCTCTGAATTTTTCTATTCATTCTAAGGAATTGAAATCGGGATACAAACACTGTCATGCTAATGGACTAACCTATTAGTCTCACAAAATGATGGCACCTAATTATGTAATGATCTCACTGATTTAAAGTACTTCGCCAGCATAAGTGCAAACCCTATCCCTTTTCCTCTCTGAGATTAGTATCTGCCAATGTAGGCTTGGTACTTTGTTATAAAGATCATGCTTTGTAACCTATCTATGGTCTGGATATAGAAGTTAGATTAGGATTAAGATGTGTGCCATTTAAAATGAATTCAGTAGGAAGACAACAGCTTTTAAGATCAAAACTGCATTCAAATATTGGCTCTGCTACTTACTGTACTTGTTGGACAATTTACACAGCTTCTTTGAGCATCAGTATTTTCATCTGGAACAAAAATGTGACCAATGATTAAATGAGTGTTGTGTAACATGTTGACACATGGAAGATACTCAGTAAACAGTACTTCCTATCCCTGTAACACTGTAATACTAGATTTTGAGGGTTACCTGGTAGTGAATCTCTTCTGACCTTGGTTTTTGTTTTATTTTGGATTGGGTTATAATGGTCATCATTGTTTATGATAACTTAAAAGGAGCTTTTTGGGTCATTCCTAGGGGTTATTTATTAAGTAGCACAAACTTTTTACACTTCGTCTGGAGACTGGAAGTCTGGGTGCCTACTTGTCTTAATATACTCCTGGATTCCAGTTATCTTTGGGGATATCTGTATTTTCTTCCCTCCAAGTAGTAAAAAAGTGATGTAAATATTTAAAGCCAGGACTTTGCTCTCAAAAATTTTAAATGTATGGTGACTGTAGATAAATTTATGTAGCAAAGACTCTATTCCCTTTTTTTGTCTTTTTAATCATAGTAATACAGTTCATGGTGCTCTTTCTATACAAATGGGTTGAGTGAATGAAAGAAAGAAGAAATAACTTCCAGAACTAGACATGATGGTTTCCTGTTTCAACTTTATATCCTGAATAAGGAGGAGGAGTTACAGAGGATACTGGGGGAGTTGGAGAATATGGGTTCAAATATTAGCTCTGTGACTTAATAGCTGAATGAACATGGGCAAGGTCTGACCTATTTGAGTCCTATCCTCCTGATCTGTAAAATAGCAGTCATAATAATTCGTCTCGAGACATGTGGTATTACATAGATCTCCATGATGATTTACTAAGATAATGTAAGAAAAGCAGTCACCACAGTGCAGAGCACAGAGTAAGCATGCAGCAAGTGTTAGTAATATCATAACAATTATTTATGGATTTGAGAAAAATTTGCATTCATGAGAGCTATTTGGGGTATAACTCTACTTCAGTTGCTTCCTCAGATTCTCTACTTCCCATTGAAAACACCACCATGAATTTCCTTTGAGGTGGTCAGGAGTGAGTTAACTCCCAGGAGCAGATCTGAAAGCTGCCCATGAGACGTGTCAGTCTGGTATTGGAAAGCTGTAAGATCACCCCAAATTCCTTAGCTTTGGACCAAGGAGCCTGCCTCCAAGAGTGTCAAACTCCACCAGTATGCTAATCTTATGTTTTTTTATTAGCTATGCTTTATGAGAACACTGCTGAAATATGATATTTATCTGAAAACACATCATGCAAATAATATGCTACCGAGAAATGTACTAACACAGTGAGAAAAGTTTTAAAATGAGTGAAATGATTCCATCTGATGGTGTTCAGTCAGAGTTAAATTGCATTTGCATCTTCAGCATGCTACACATATTGTTAGTCTGTCTCACATAAAAATCATCAGGGTTAATAATAATCTTCACTTTAATTTTCTACTTGGCACGCTAGAGATACAAAACCAAACCCACATACTGTAAAAAAGAGTTTCCTCACTCAGTTAATCTACTTTTGCACCAGTTTGCTGGGATCTTCCATCCAACCTTCTCTCCTTTGTGTAAGCATTGAATCTTTTCTTTTCTTCCAAAGAATGCATGTAAGAGCAATGTGTGACGTGACCTGCTTTTTGCCACATAGCATTGGTCAAAGGAAAATTTCCCACTATACTCTCCCCAAATTATTCAATTCAAGAATTTTTTTTAATTCAGGTAAAATTGGCATTTAACATTATTTAAGTATTATAGTTTGGCATCTGAGTAGACTACAAAGTGATCACCACCAAAAGTCTACTTATAATCCATTACTGTGCAGTTGGCCCCTTCATCCATTTTGCCCACTCCTCAACTCCCTTCCCTTCTGGTAACTATCAACTTTCTGTATCTGTTAGTTTGTTTTTATAGATTCTACATATGAGTGAAATTGTATGGTATTTGTCTTTTCCTGTCAGACTTACTTCACTTTCATAACATCCTCAAGATCCATCCATGTTGTCAGAAATGACAAGATCTCATTCTTCTTTATAGCTGAGTAATATTGCATTGTGTATATTACATATGTATAGTAATACCACATCTTCTTTATTCATGCATCCATCAGTGCACACTTAGGTTGTTTCCATATCTTTGCTATTGTGAATAATGCTGCAGTGAGCATAAGGGTGCATATATCTTTCTGAATTAGAGTTTTCATATTTTTGGATAAATACCCAGAATAGGTGGATCATATGGTAGATCTGCTCTTGGTCTTTTGAGGAATCTCCATTCTGTATTCCATAGTGACTGTACCAAT
Source organism: Manis pentadactyla (assembly GCF_030020395.1). Taxonomy (NCBI): domain Eukaryota; kingdom Metazoa; phylum Chordata; class Mammalia; order Pholidota; family Manidae; genus Manis; species Manis pentadactyla. The sequence goes on along the minus strand of NC_080019.1, from coordinate 210,069,281 downwards.
TTACATTCCCACCAACAGTGTACAAAGGTTCCCTTTTCTTTACATCCTCTTCAGCACTTGTTTTTTCTTGTCTATCTGATAATTGCCATTCTAAGAAGTCTGAGGTAATAGCTAATTGAGGTTTTGCTTTGCATTTCCCTGGTAATTAGTGAATATTTTTTTCATGTGCCTGTTGGCCATCCATGTTTTCTTTGGGAAAATATCTATATTCAAATTCTCTGACCATTTTTAAATCATGTTGCTTGTTTTTATTGTTGAATTGTTTGAGTTCTTTGTATGTTTTGGATATTAATCCCTTACTGAATATATGATTTGTAAATATCTTCACCCATCACTGGGTTGTCTTTTCATTTCAATGACAATTTCCTTAGCTGTGCAGAAATCCCACGTTTATTTTTCCTTTTGTGTCCCTTTCCTATGGTATCAGATCCACAAACATATCACTAAGACAGATGTCAGGGAACTTTTATGTATTCTTCTAGGAATTTTATGGTTTCAGGTCTTACATCCAAATCTTTAATCCAATTATGATTAATTTGGGTATGTGGTGTAAGATAGGGGTCCAGCTTCATTCTTTTGCATGTGGCTTTCCAGTTTTCTCAGTGCCATTTATTGAAGAGACTGTCCTATGTCCATTGTGTATTCTTGGCTTGTCATAGATTAATTGTCCATATTTGTGTGGGTTTATTTCTGAGCTCTCAATTCTGTTCCATTGATGTCTGTGTTAGTTTTAATGCCAATACCACATTGTATTGATACTGTAGCTTTGTAGTATAGCTTGAAATCAGAATCATGGATACCACCAGCTTTTTCTTCTTTCTCTGGATTGCTTTGGCTATTTGGAATCTCGTGGCACCATACAAATTTTAGAATGACTTATTTTAATTCTGTGAAAAATGCCTTTAGGATTTTGATAGGGATTGCATTGAATCAATAGATTGATTTGATAGTATAGACATTTTAATAACATTAATTCTTCTAATTCATGAGCATGGAATATCTTCCAATGTATTTGTGTCTTCTTTAATTTCTTTCATTAGTGTCTTACAGTTTTCAGCATATAGCTCTTCCATCTCCTTGGTTAAAATTAAACTTGGTTAAAATTCCTATCTATTATTTTTAATGAAATTGTAGTGGATCACTTTTGTAATTTCCCTTTATAATAGTTCATTATTACTATATAGAAACATCACAGATTTTTGTATATTGATTTTTTATCCAGCTTTGCTGGATTCATTTATTAGTTCTGTCAGTGTTTTGGTGGAGACCTTAGGATTTTCCACATACAGTATCATGTCATCTGCAAGGAATGACCATTTTTACTTCTTCCTTTCTAACTTGGATGCCTTTTATTTCTTATTTGATTGCCATGGCTAGGACCTCCAGTATTGTTGAACAAAAATCGTGAAGAGTGGACATCCTTGTCTTGTTCTTGATCTTTGAGGAAAAGCTTTCATTGAATATGATTTTAGCTGTGGCTTGTCATATTTGGCCTTTATTATTCTGATGTTCCTTCTATACCTAATTTGTTGAGAGTTGTTATAATAAATGGATGTTGAATTTTGTCAAATGCTTTTTTTTTCATTTTAATTTATTTTTTATTGAACTAAAGTGACATAATATAATAGCTTCAGGTGTACAACATAATAATTCGACATCTATGAACATTACAAAATGCTCACTACCGTAAGTGTAATTATGCCATGCCACCATGCCAAGTCACTACAATATTATTGACTGTATTATCTGTGCTATACCTTTCATCCCTGTGACTTATTTATATATTTATTTTTTGCTTTTTAAAAAAATTTTATTTTGGTATCATTAATCTACAATTACATGAAGGACATTATGTTTACTAGGCTCCCCCCTTCACCAAGTACCCCCCAACTTACCCCTTCACAGTCACTGTCCATCAACATAGCAAGATGCTGTAAAATCACTACTTGCCTTCTCTGTGTTGCACAGCCCTCCCCATGCCCCCCCCCCCCACACTATACATGTTAATCATAATGCCCCCTTTCTTTTTCCCTGCCCTTATCCCTCCCTTCCCACCCGTCCTCCTGAGTCCCTCTCCCTTTGGTAACTGTTAGTCCATTTTTGGGTTCTGTGCTTCTGCTGCTGTTTTGTTCCTTCAGTTTTCTTTTGTTCTTATACTCCACATATGAGTGAGATCATTTAGTACTTGTCTTTCTCCTCCTGGCTTATTTCAGTGAGCATAATACCCTCTAGCTCTATCCATGTTGTTGCAAATGGTAGGATCTGTTTTTTTCTTATGGCTGAGTAATATTCCATTGTGTATATGTACCACATCTTCTTTATCCATTCATCTACTGATAGACACTTAGGTTGCTTCCATATCTTGGCTATTGTAAATAGTGCAGCAATAAATACAGGGGTGCATCTGTCTTTTTCAAACTGGAGTGCTGCATTCTTAGGGTAAATTCCTAGAAGTGGAATTCGTGGGTCAAATGGTATTTCTATTTTGAGCATTTTGAGGAATCTCCATGCTGCTTTCCACAATGGTTGAACTAGTTTACATTCCCACCAGCAGTGTAGGAGGGTTCCCCTTTCTCCACAACCTCACCAACATTTGTTGTTCTTTGTCTTTTGGATGGTAGCCATCCTTACTGGTGTGAGATGATATCTCGTTGTGGTTTTAATTTGCATTTCTCTGATGACAAGCGATGTGGAGCATCTTTTCATGTGTCTGTTGGCCATCTGAATTTCTTCTTTAGAGAACTGTCTATTCAGCTCCTCTGCCCATTTTTTAATTGGATTATTTGCTTTTTGTTTGTTGAGGCGTGTGAGTTCTTTATATATTTTGGACATCAACCCTTTATTGGATCTGTCATTTATGAATATATTCTCCCATACTGTAGGATGTCTTTTTGATCTATTGATGGTATACTTTGCTGTACAGAAGCTTTTCAGCTTGATATAGTCCCACTTGTTCATTTTTGCTTTTGTTTCCCTTGCCCGGGGAGATATGTTCAAGAAGAGGTCACTCATGTTTATGTCTAAGAGATTTTTGCCTATGTTTTTTTCTAAGAGTTTTATGGTTCCATGACTTAGATTCAAGTCTTTGATCCATTTCGAATTTACTTTTGTGTATGGGGTTAGACAGTGATCCAGTTTCATTCTCTTACATGTAGCTATTCAGTTTTGCCAGCACCATCTGTTGAAGAGACTGTCATTTCCCCATTGTATGTCCATGGCCCCTTCATCGAATATTAGTTGACCGTATATGTTTGGGTTAATGTTTGGAGTCTCTATGCTGTTCCATTGGTCTGTGGCTCTGTTCTTGTGCCAGTACCAAATTGTCTTGATTACTGTGGCTTTGTAGTAGAGCTTGAAGTTGGGGAGTGAGATTCCCCCACTTTATTCTTCCTTTTCAGGACTGCTTTAGCTATTCGGGGTCTTTGGTGTTTCCATATGAATTTTTGAACTATTTGTTCCAGTTCATTGAAGAATGCTGTTGGTAATTTGATAGGGATTGCATCGAATCTGTATATTGCTTTGGGCAGGATGGCTATTTTGACGATATTAATTCTTCGTAGCCAGGAGTATGGGATGAGTTTCCATTTGTTAGTGACCTCTTTAATTTCTCTTAAGAGTGTCTTGTAGTTTTCAGGGTATAGGTCTTTCACTTCCTTGGTTAGGTTTATTCCTAGGTATTTTATTCTTTTTGATGCTATTGTGAATGGAATTGTTTTCCTGATTTCCCTTTCTATTGGTTCATTGTTAGTGTATAGGAAAGCCACAGATTTCTGTATGTTAATTTTGTATCCTGCAACTTTGCTGAATTCCGATATTAGCTCTAGTAGTTTCTGAGTGGAGTCTTTAGGGTTTGTTATGTACAATATCATGTCATCTGCAAATAGTGACAGTTTAACTTCTTCTTTATCAATCTGGATTCCTTGTATTTCTTTGTTTTGTCTAATTTCCATGTCTAGGACCTCCAGTACTATGTTAAGTAACAGTGGGGATAGTGGGCATCCCTGTCTTGTTCCTGATCTCAGAGGAAAAGCTTTCAGCTCCATGTTCAGTATGAGTTGTGGTTTTATCACATATGGCCTTTATTATGTTGAAGTACTTGCCCTTTATACCCATTTTGTTCAGAGTTTTTATCATGAATGGATGTTGAATTTTTTCGAATGGTTTTTCAGCATCTATGGAGATGATCATGTGGTTTTTGTCTTTCTTTTTGTTGATGTGGTGGATGATGTTGATGGATTTTCGAATGTTGTACCATCCTTGCATCCCTGGGATGAATCCCACTTGGTCATGGTGTATGATCCTTTTGATGTATTTTTGAATTCAGTTTGCTAATATTTTGTTGAGTATTTTTGCATCTACATTCATCAGGGATATTGGTCTGTAGTTTTCTTTTTTGTTGGAGTCTTTGCCTGTTTTTGGTATTAGGGTGATGTTAGCTTCATAGAATGAGTTTGGGAGTATTCTCTCCTCTTCTATTTTTTGGAAAACTTTAAGGAGAATGGGTATTATGTCTTCCCTGTATGTCTGATAAAATTCCGAGGTAAATCCATCTGGCCCGGGGGTTTTGTTCTTTGGTAGTTTTTTGATTACCACTTCAATTTCGTTGCTGGTAATTGGTCTGTTTAGATTTTCTATTTCTTTCTGGGTCAGTCTTGGAAGGTTGTATTGTTTTAGGAAGTTGTCCATTTCTCCTAGGTTTCCGAGCTTGTTAGCATATAGGTTTTCATAGTACTCTCTAATAATTCTTTGTATTTATGCGGGGTCCGTCGTGATTTTTCCTTTCTCGTTTCTGATTCTGTTGATGTGTGTTGACTCTCTTTTCCTCTTAATAAGTCTGGCTAGAGGCTTATCTATTTTGTTTATTTTCTCGAAGAACCAGCTCTTGGTTTCATTGATTTTTTCTATTGTTTTATTCTTCTCAATTTTATTTATTTCTTCTCTGATCTTTATTATGTCCCTCCATCTGCTGACTTTAGGCCTCATTTGTTCTTCTTTTTCCAATTTCAATAATTGTGACAGTAGACCATTCATTTGGGATTGTTCTTCCTTCTTTAAATATGCCTGGATTGCTATATACTTTTCTCTTAAGACTGCTTTTGCTGTACCTCACAGTAGTTGGAGCTTTGTCTTGTTGTTGTCATTTGTTTCCATATATTGCTGGATCTCCATTTTAATTTGGTCATTGATCCATTGATTATTTAGGAGCATGTTGTTAAGCCTCCATGTGTTTGTGAGCCTTTTTGCTTTCTTTGTACAGTTTATTTCTAGTTTTATACCTTTGTGGTCTGAAAAGTTGGTTGGTAGGATTTCAATCTTTTGTAATTTACTGAGGCTCTTTTTGTGACCTAGTATGTGGTCTATTCTGGAGGATGTTCCATGTGCATTTGAGAAGAATGTGTATCCTGTTCTTTTTGTATGTAGAGTTCTATAGATGTCTATTAGGTCCATCTGTTCTAGTGTGTTGTTCAGTGCATCTGTGTCCTTACTTATTTTCTGTCTGGTGGATCTCTCCTTTGGAGTGAGTGGTGTGTTGAAGTCTCCCAGAATGAATGCATTGCATTCTATTTCCTCCTTTAATTCTGTTAGTATTTGTTTCACATATGTTGGTGCTCCTGTATTGGGTGCATATATATTTATAATGGTTATATCCTCTTGTTGGACTGAGCCCTTTATCATTATATAATGTCCTTCTTTATCTTTTGTTACTTTCTTTATTTTGAAGTCTATTTTGTCTGATACTAGTATTGCAACCCCTGCTTTCTTCTCTCTGTTGTTTGCATGAAATATATTTTTCCATCTCTTGACTTTAAGTCTGTACATGTCTTTGGGTTTGAGGTGAGTCTCTTGTGAGCAGCACATGGATGGGTCTTGCTTTTTTATCCATTCTATTACTCTGTGTCTTTTGATTGGTGCATTCAGTCCATTTACATTTAGGGTGATTATTGAAAGGTATGTACTTATTGCCATTGCAGGCTTTAAGTTTGTGGTTACCAAAGGTTCAAGGTTCGCTTCTTTACTGTCTTACTGTCTAATTTACCTCACTTATTGAGCTCTTATAAACACAGTCTGATGATTCTTTATTTCTCTCCCTTCTTATTCCTCCTCCTCCCTTCTTCATATGTTGGGTGTTTTGTTCTGTGCTCTTTTTAGGAGTGCTCCCATCTAGAGCATTCCCTGTAAGATGCCCTGTAAAGGTGGTTTGTGGGAGGCAAATTCCCTCAACTTTTGCTTGTCTGGGAATTGTTTAATACCTCCTTCATATTTAAATGATAATCGTGCTGGATACAGTAGTCTTGGTTCGAGGCCCTTCTATTTCATTGCATTAAGTATATCATGCCATTCTCTTCTGGCCTGTAAGGTTTCTGTCGAGAAGTCTGATGATAGCCTGATGGGTTTTCCTTTGTAGGTGACCTTTCTTTTCTCTCTGGCTGCCTTTAATACTCTGTCCTTGTCTTTGATCTTTGCCATTTTAATTATTATGTGTCTTGATGTTGCCCTCCTTGGATCCCTTGTCATGGGAGTTCTGTGTACCTCTGTGGTCTGAGAGGCCATTTCCTCCCCTAGTTTGGGGAAGTTTTCAGCAATTATTTCTTCAAAGACACTTTCTATCCCTTTTTCTCTCTCTTCTTCTTCTGGTACCCCTGTAATGAGGATATTGTTCCGTTTTGATTGGTCATTTAGTTCTCTTAATATTCTTTTATTCGTGGAGATCCTTTTATCTCTCTCTGCATCAGCTTCTCTGCATTCCTGTTCTCTGATTTCTAGTCCATTAATGGTCTCTTGCATCTCATCCATTCTGCTTTGAAGTCCTTCCAGAGATTGTTTTAGTTCTGTATTCTCCCTCCTTAGTTCTTGCATATTTCTCTGCAAGTCCATCAGCATGGTTATGACTTTTGTTTTGAATTCTTTTTCAGGAAGATTGGTTAAATCTATCTCCCCAGGTTCCTTCTCAGGGGAAGATGTAGAAGATGTAGAAAATGTCTGGATCAAATTTTTTTGCCTTTTCATGTGGATAGGCGCAGTGGTGTGCTATTGACTCGTCTGTCAGCTGGCAGAGCCAAGACTCTTTCCACTTGCTCCTGTCCTTTCTTTACTGGGACAACTGCGACCCCTAGTGGCTTGTGTTGGGCAATTGCGTGTAGACTGGGTCTCTGTATCTTGCCCGGCCTGTATGGAGGAAGCTCTCTTGCTGTGGGGGTGGCCAGCCTCTGGCTGCTGCTTTGCTATGGCGGGGTCCCGGAGGGGTAAAGGATGGGGGGCTCTTTGGCTGTTTACCTCCGTGAGGGGCCTCAGAGCTGTTGCCTAGGGGGTTAGTGCGCCCAGAGTTCCCTGGAATTTCCAGCTGCTGGACTGTACCCAGGATGCTTCCGTCCAGCCATGGGGTCCCTGTCCCTTTAAGACTTTCAAAAAGCACTTGTTTGTCTTTGTTGCAGGGGTGCTTGCTGCGGGACCCGCTCACAGGTCTTACTGTCCTGCTTCCCTAGTTTCCAGCACCCCACGCATGCACTGTGTCTGCGCTCCGGTGCGGATGGCTAGGGCTGGGTGTTTAGCAGTCCTGGGGTCCCTCTCCCTCCCTGCTCTGACTCCTCTCCTCCCACTGGGAGCTGGGGTGAGGGCCCTTGGGTCCCAACGGGCTGCAGCTTGTGTCTTACCCCTTTCACCAGGCACAGGTGTGGATGTAGTCTGACTGTTGTCCTGTGTCTTCTGGTCTCTTTTAGGGATAGTTGTATTTGTTGTATTTTCAAAAATATATATGTTTTTGGGAGGAGATTCCCACTGTCCTACTCACTCTGCCTTCTTGGCTCCACCCCCCTCAAATGCTTTTTATGTATCTATTGAGACAGTCATTTTTTTGTCTTTCATTTTGATATTGTTATATCTCACTTTTTTATTTGTAGATGTTGAACCATCCTTGCATCCTTCGAATAAATCCCACTTGATCATTGTCTATGATCCTTTCAATGTATTATTGAATCAATTTGCCATTATCTTATTGAGGATTTTGCATCAGGGATATTTTCCTGTAATTTTCTTTTTCTGTTGTGTCCTTAACTGATTTTGGTATCAGAGTAATGCTAGCCTTGTAAATGAGTTTGGAAGCATTCCCTCTTCTTCAGTTTTTTAGAAGAGTTTGAGAAGGAGAGCTGTTAAATCTTCTTTAAATTCTTCATAGAATTCAACAATGAAACTCTCCTGGCACATTTGTTTGTTGGGAAGTTTTTGATTACTGATTCAATATTCTTACTAGAAATCAGTCTAGTCAGATTTTCTGTTTATTTGTGACTCAATCTTGGAAGATTGTGTATTTCTAGAAATTTATCCATTTCTTCTAGGTTTTTCACTTTTATGGCATATAAGTTCATGGTCCTCTCTCATGATCCTTCATGTTTCTACAGTATCATTTGTAACTTCTCTTTCATTTGTGGTTTTATATATTTGAGCCCTCTATCTTACTTGATGAATCTAAGCTAAATGTTTTCCAATTTACCTTTTTACAGAGCCATTTCTTAGTTTTCCTAATCTTTCTTTTGCCCTCTTTGTCTCTATGTCATTTATTTCTGCTCTGATCTTTGTAAATTCCTTCCTTCTACTAACTTTGGACTTCATTTGTTATTTTTTTTCTAGTTCCCTTAAGGGTCAAGTTAGACTGAGATTTTTCTTTTCTTGAGGTAGACATGTACTGTGATGAACTTCCCTCTTAAACTGTTTTGAGAGGGTGAGTTCTTTACCTACAAATACATATTTAACAATAACAATATTATACACAGCAGTTAACTGTAGTATAACTACATTCAAGTTCCAAGACCTGATTCCAATGTGTGTAAGGATATGGGAGGGGGTCTTCCCACACTAACACCAAGCAATTCCCTAACACCAGCAGGGTTATTGAACTCAACTCAGTTCTGATGCTATCTTCCCAGAAAAAGCACCAGATTCCCCAGACAGCCTTCCACCCCTCACTCCAGGTACTGGTCACAAGCCCCAGGCAGTTACCTGTGCTTCTGACCTACTGGCTACAGATTGGAGGGTTCCCATGACCTCCCCCTTAGGTTCAATTAATTTGATAGAGCAGCTCACTGAACTCAGGGAAACACTTATGTTTACCAGTTTAATAAAGGATACAATCTAGCAGCCAGATAAAGAGAGACATAGGGCAAGGTCCCAAATAAAGGAACTTCTGTTCTCATGGAGCTCGGGGCCTGGATCAGTGGCAAGCGGAGGCATTCAAGTTTAGAAGCTCTCCCCGAATGAGAAGCAGGATCGAACACAGCAGAGGGCAATAAGGTTTTCTCAGAGGTTTTTGTGAGGGCTTCATTGCATAGTCCTGACTGACTAAATTATTGGCCATTGACTGATTCAACCTCTAGCTCCTGCTCTTGAGTGGGGAATCCAAAAGTCTCCCATTAACGTGACAAAACACCTGTTTCACATTTAAGACTCTATAGTGTTTTCAGGAACTGTGGATGAAGACCAAATATAACTGGGAAATATATATTTGGTCATATAAGTGACCAAATATGTATTTCTTATGACTCATTATATGGCACTGTTTTTTGTTGAATCCCATAGATTCTGGTATGCTGTATTTCTGTTTTGATTTGTCTTATGGCCCTTTTATGATTTCTTCCCTGGTTTCTTTGTTGATCCATTGTTTGTTCAATAGCATGTTGTTTAATGTCCACATATTTGTGATTTTTCCAGTTTTCTTCTGGTAACTGATTTCTAGCTTCATATCAGTGTGGTCAGAAAAGATGCTTGATATGATTTCAATCTTGTTAAATTTATTGAGACTTGTGGCTTAACATGTGATCTATTCTGGATAATGTTCCATGTGCACTTGAGAAGAATGTGTATTCTGCCCTTGGATAGGGTATTCTGTTTATATCTTTTGTGTTGATCTATTCTAATGTGTTGTTTAAAGCTCATATTTCTTTATTGATTTTCTGTCTGGATGATCTATCCATTGATATAAGTAGGGCATTAAAGTCACCTACTATTACTGTGCTGCTACCAATTTTCTCCCTTTAGGTCTGTTAATATTTGCTTTATATATTTAAGTGCTCCTATGTTGGATGCATAAATATGTGCAAATGTTATATCTTCTTTTTTGAGTAACCCCTTTTTCATTATGGAATGCCTTTTTTTTCTTTAAATGCAACCTTTGTTTTGTCTGATATATAAGTACAGCTACCCCAAGTTACTTTGGTTTCCATTTGCATGAAACATCTTTTTCCATCCCTTCACTTTGTGTGTGTCCTTACATCAAAAATGAGTCTCTTGTGGGTAGTATATAGATGGGTCTTGATTTTTATCCATTCAGCCATTCTGTGTCTTTTCAATGGAGCAGCTAGGCCATTTACATTTAAAGTAATTATTGATATGTATACACTTATTGCCATTTTAGTAATTATTGTCTGGCTTTTTTTCATAGTTTCTCTGTTCCCTTTTCTTCCTTTTCTTCTCTGAGTTGGTAGCTTTTCTTAGTGTTTAGATTCCTTTCGATTCCTTTCTCATTTTCTTTTGTTTATTTACTGTAAGTTTTTGGTTTACAGTTACTGTGAGGTTTACATATAACAACATATTTAGTAATGGTCAATTTTAAGTGGATAGGAAGTTAAATTTGAGCACATTCCAAAACTTTACATTTTTACCTCCTGCCTCACATTTTATATTTTTGGTGTCATATTTTACATATTTTATTTTGTGCATCCCTTAACACTTTTACCTCCCCCGATGTTTTATATTTTTGATGTCATATTTTACATCTTTTTATTTTATGCATCCTTTAACTATTATTGTAATTTTAATTAATGTTACTACTTTTGTCTTTTAACCTACATATGTGCTTGATAAGTGATTAATCTGCTACTTTTAGTATATATTTACCATTTTCAGTGAGATTTTCACCTTTGTATGTTTTCTTGTTATTAGTGTCGTTCCTTTTCAACTTAAAGAAGTCCCTTTAACATTTGCTGTAAGGCTCATTTAGTGGTAAAGAATGCTTTTAGTTTTTGTTTATCTGGAAAACTCTTAATCTCCCCTTTTGTTCTGAATGATAACCTTGCTGGGTAGAGAATTCTTAGTTGGAAGTTTTTTCTTTTCAGTACTTTGAGTATATCATGACACTCCCTTCTGTCCTGCAAAGTTTCTGCTGAAAAATCTTTTTATGTCTTTACGGGTTTCCATAGCATATAACAAGTTATTTTTTCTTGCTGCTCTTACAGTTTTCTCTTCAACTTTTACTGTTTTGATTGTGATGTGTCTTGGTGTGGATCTCTTTGGCTTCATCTAACTTGAATTTCTTGTTTTTTTCTGGACTAAATGTCAGTTTTCTTCCCCTGATTAAGGAAGTTGTCAGCTATTATTTCTTCAAATAAGTTTTCTGGCCCTTTCTGTCTCTTCTCTTTGTGAGACCCCTATTATGCAACTATTACACCACTTGATGTTGTCACATAGGTTCCTTAAGGTTCTTTTACCTTTAAAAATTCTTCTTACTTTTTGCCACTCACTCTGGGTGAATCCCACTGTTTTGCCTTCCAGCTCACTGATCTGTTCTCCTGTTTTAGGCAGTCTGCTATTGAAGCTGTCTAGAGTATTTTTCAGTTCAGTTATTGTATTTTTCAGCTCTGTAACTTGTGTTTAGCACTATCTTATATGTTCTACATCTTTATTGAATTCTTCATTCTGTGTATTCATCCATTCTTCTTCCATGTTTAGTGAGCACCTTTCTGACCATTACTTTGAAGTATTAGGTAAATTGCTTGTGTCCATTTCATTAAGGCCTTTCCTGTGGTTTTTGTCTTTTCCTTTCATTTGGAACATATTTACCTGTGTCCTCATTTTGTCTGACTCTGCGTGTTTGTTTCTATGTGTTCGTCAATCAACTACCTTCCCCAATCTTAAAGGAGTGGCCTTGTATGGGAAATATCCTGTGGGGCCCAGATGCAGTCCCCCCCCCTCACCACCTGAGTCAAGTGTCAAGGGGTGCCCCCTGTGTGAGCTGAGTGCTTATGGGCATGGCACAGTGGTGGGTGGGTCTCTTACCCAGCTCAGCTGAAGTGTGTGGCTGCTGTGTGGGTGTGGATGGGGCTCTCGCCTGGCCCTCTTGTCACCTGCAGCTGGGGTGTGCTGGTTGGCAGGACCGTTACTGGGACATGGTCCCTGGTCCTAACAGGTGAGGTGGAGAGTTCCAACATGGCACCCGAGAGCACCTGTATTAAGATAGAATAAGAATGTAAAAATGGCACCTGACAGTGTTTCTGACCCTATCTCCAAATAAGGCCACCTTCTTAGGTACTGGGGTAGGACCCCAGAATATCTTTTTGGGAGAATTCCTCAAATTCAAACCTCTGTGCCTTGAATGCATTTCTAATCCATTATGTAATTCTGTCTTCCTACCAAATCTGAGTATGCTCTCAAAACACTTGCTTGCAGTTGGTAACCATGCCATTTCTGATTAGATAAAACTATTCATTTCTTGAAATTACATCCTCCTGAGGTGTAGCAGGGTAAGGAAATCATGGCTTCAACCCTATGCTGTTTTCTTTCATGTGGGGTAAAGATCTGTTTAACTGACCTGGATTCAACTCTATTCTCTTCGTGAACAAATGGCTCAATTTCACTTAGCCTCAGTTTCCATTGTTCAGAAAGTGGGTATTAAAATCCATCTAAGAAAATTTTTGCACAAATAATTGAAATACCCCACATATGAAGGTATGTATAAGCACTTGGCAGGCAATCACATAATAAAAACCTTACCTCCTTTCTTCTATATTCAGTAACTACTCTTTTTGCCAGTGGTGGGAGGTGGGCAGTCTCTTATTCCTAGTTTACAGAAAGGGAAATCAAGAGCCACAGACTGATAAATGACATGCCCAGAAAAAAAAAAAAAGATGTGAACTTCTTCTCTGCCATAGTGTTTTTGGTTGACTGTCTTAAGAGAGATAATCCTTTTATTTTTGTTTTGTCAGTTAATAGAACAAAATTCTAAGCACCAAAAATGGGATGATAAAAGATATTCTTGTAGGATTTGTCTATAAAAGCTCAGCTGCTTGCACAGTTAGTGCTTACACAGTAGTGCCCCAAACCCGTCTTTGGATTTACTATCACTTTTGCATGACAGTTTTGTAATAATAATGGTAATTTTATTTCTGGCAGGATCCATATATCACCTTTTGCTTATTATCACTATTTACATTTTATTTTTGAAAGCTTCATAATTGTACATGAAATTTATGTGTCTTAAAAAGTTCATCTCAAATTGCAAACAATTGTTGTTAAAACAGTGATACTCTTATGATTGTTTTCATCTCTAATATATTATCTGACTTGACAGCTACTTTGTGTGGCATAAATGGAATGTGTTGACTTGACTTATAAACACAGGGACATTCACACCCATTTGGGCTATATTATCTTTTATGGATCCATGTTTTCTTGGCTGCTAACAAGAAGCTAATTATATTTGTGCCCTCAATTACAAAATTAGGAAAGTGGTGTCTACCTTTAAACTCCAAATCCAGTAAGGAAGCTGCACCATACAAGTAGCAGGGGTCAAATACATCTTCCTTTGCTACACTGACCTTCAAAAGCCAATAAATATATCATTTTGCCTCTCTTCATCTCCCTACCCAAAAGGAGACTTTTGGCCAAATACAAATTGAACTCTTATTGAGTATCCAGATATACTCTGGCTGAAATTAAGAAAAAAAGAATTCTACATCATATTTTTATTTCTAAGATGTTTTTCTTTAGAGATGCTTTTGGAAAAATTGATGGTAGTTCAGAGGAAAAATGGCACAGCTGTTTGACCAACTGTGTTGTTGATGTTGAATCTGAATGGCCCTTCAGGTACCATCTGGGACTGACATTTAACTTGACCTTCTCAGGACAAGAGGTTAATTTCTGAAGTTTTAGAATTATGGAGATTAATTTGTAAAGCTGCTTATAATTAAGATGCCATTGACTCTTGCATCTGGGCTGGAGACAGCAGACATTAATGATAATAATCCATTTTCTCCCAGGAACAAGTGAGGTCTGCAGTTTTAAGCTTTCCCAATTCCTTTGTGGATTATTCTCCATTTTCACTCTTCTAGAGAAAAGATTGGTGACCTCTTATAAACACAATGCCCCCTCTCTCCTGAGATGGAAAAGCCAGCCAGAGATCTTACTGAAGTGTATAATGAATCCATTCTTGACTCAGGTTAGCCACAATAATTGTGACAAGAACTTACTGTTGAGCCAGACTGTATTCTAAATCCATGCCATAAATCATTTCATTTAATCTTTCTAACAGCCATGTATGATAAGGACTACTGTTATCTCTATTTTATGGATAACCAGAGAGATTAAATAACTTTTACAGGATCACACAGTTGTTATTTTGGCTGAACCAGAAACTGACATTTAGTCTATTTTACTCTAAAGTCTGTATTTTCAGCCACTAAACTAGCCTGCTGGAGAGGTTTGGAAATAAATGGTAGCTCCTACTATATAACAAGCAATGTTGTAAATGATTTAATCTCACACAACCCAATGTCATAAGTAAAAGTACCATCTTACTTTTATAGAGAAGGAAAGTAAAGCACAGGGAAATCAAGTGACTTGACCAAGGTCACTTAGCTAATAAATAAGTGGTTGTCCAGGAAATTTGACTTCAGACAGTCTGGTACCACAATCTGTGTTCTTAACCCATCTACAAGTCTTCCTTTCTGAGTGGAAATTGTTAGTGAGCTCATCTATAGAAAAATAAATCTTGATGTTGCATAGGGGGAGAAATATAACTGGACATCATTAACTCTCATGGAGGAGATCTTAGAAGAGGCTTTCTCAAACCAGGCTATAGTCAGAAACAACTGAGGTGGCCCTAGTTACTTCATTTAGTAACCTAGTTGATTTAATTGGTTTGGGTCAAGACTTGGGTATCTATTGTTTTTAAAACTCCACAAGTGATTCTGATGGGAAGCTGGAGTTGAGATTCACTCTTTTGGATAAGAAATTCAGCTATAATAAAATGGTCCAGTAGGTGAATAAAGATAAAATGTTAAGTAGTTTTAGCTAATGACTGCTGTTCTTTTAAGGCAGTGATGAGTCAGGTCCCAATCAACTTTCACTGCCTCTTCCCCACTCAGAAAAAAAAAAATCAGAACTAAACTCGAGAGTTGTTTAGAAGGTGTTGATGTTGATTTAATTATCTCATTTTCTGGAACCTTATTAATCTAGTCTGGTGCCTATGACATGTAGTTACAAAGTCCCACCATTCTCCAATGTCATGATTTATTGCTTAGTTAGACCACACGTGACCATGAGAAGCCCCAGCGAATAGCCTGCCATTTGGGTTGGCCTCATAGTCTTTTTAGATCTTAGGACTGGCTCAGTCCCACTGAGTTCTGTCAGTTTTATCACAGTCTGGTGGTCTGAGGATCAGCTTTGTCTCCCCCCCTAGACTTCTCTTCTCTTCCTCCAAGGGTGGTTTCATCTAAGAGGTTTAGCTGGAGGGAATAGAATTATAAAATAAAATGAAATAAAAAATAGTTCCCTTGAACTTTTGTTTTGCAATATGTACCAATAATGCCACATAATTAAAAGAATGCACCTCTTTTGGCTTCATATTCATACAGCATTTATGGGTTTTAGAATTATTGGGTTTTCTATCTTATGACACATTCATGTTGTATACTAAAGTCTGCTTTGCTTATATCAAACTGTTCTTAACAGTTTGGTCATGTATGAAAAATTCTGTTTATATTTAATTTCAAGAGTTACATTATTATGTAAAGTGGCTTTGATTATTTAAACTTATCTTTTTGGCAACTGAATGACTGATTATTAGGACTTTTGAAAAGCCCAGGGAGTTACAGAAAACAAAAGTAAGAAGTTGAAATGAAAACTGCTGATACCAACTTAAAGTGATGAGACTAAAGGGCAGGGTATGTGTAATTTCCCCAAGTTTTTCATGTTATAAGCCTTCTCTTATGGCTTGTGCATGCTTCTGTGACTGTGAAAGGCACCATATATCAGTGTGATCCAGAGAAACACGTTAACAACATAGATCCTACAGAAAAAGTGGGACAATGTGGGAGATAGGGCAGAAATGGTGCAAAGGGCTGGTGACCAGGAGAACTGGATCTGCAATAGGCTTGTTGTATGATGTTGGACAATGATCTTCTCTATACTTGCCTTCATTCATCTGTGGACTATCAGAGGAAAGGCAAACAATGGGTTGGACTGTATCAGTGGTTCTTCAAGTGTGATCCTAGGGCTGGGAATGTGTTAGAAATATAGATTCTCAGGACCCACCGAGACCTACTAAGTCAGAACACCGTGGGGTGAGGCCCAGCAGTCTGTGTCGTAACAAGCCCTGTAGGGGATCTGATATATACCACATTTTGAGAACCATTGGGTAAAATTATCTTTGTGTCTTATCTATAGCTAACATTCTAGATGGCTTTCATTGATGTCCTAAATACTTCATTTATGCAGAAAATACTTCATCTTACTTTTATTTAGATGATTTGATACCATTTTAAACTTGGTAGATGATTTGATGCCATTTTAAACTTGGGTTGTCGTTGTACTGACTGAGCCCAATAATAGGCGTTCTTAGTTGATATAATGCTATTTAAAAATAGAAGTATAAGGTTTCAGAACTAGAAGGAACCTTGAAGTTCCTTAAGTCAGTTATCTTCAGCTGACATTTTAGAACAGAGGAAACTGAGGCCCGGAAAGCTGTATGACCTTGACATCTTTTAGATGAGACAGAGAGGCTTTGAAGAGCTGGAGCCACAGGCTAGGAACAGTCCTTGCATTTTATTATTTTGTGGAATATAGGCAGTGTCAGACAACTACCTGAGCAACTAAATTGATTTTACACCCATGTGCACATACAGAACAGCAATTAGGAAGCAGTGTGTTACAGATTTTGACATGTATGAAATTATAGAACCAATTACTTTTTACAAGTCAACTCATGACAGTCAAACAAAGCTGGAATCTATTCTTTCAGGACACAGTTGACAGAATGTCAGTGCATGTAAACCTCATTTCATTTTCTAGAGATCAGATTTGAGAGGGTGAGCTGGAGGAGTAGACAGATGTTGATGTACAATAACAGTTTATTATTTTAAGGGTTGCTTTCTGGGAAAAAAATCTACAATAAGTGATACAATCATTGCTCTCCAGTAGGTTGTGATGGAAGGACTGCTTTTACAGATTTGCAGAGATACAAGTGTTAATCTTATTTCCTTATATCCCTCTGTTGTTTAATACTTGCAGGGTCTTGAGGGGAATCACAGAGCCCTCTGGACCTCAGTTGATCTATCTGTTAAATGGGCTTATTAATATCTAGAGTTTCTCAAAGCAGAGAGTAAAACCAAGTGATACCCTGAAAAAACACAGAAATGGAAAATTAAAAGGAGATGAGTTCCAGAGAACTCATTCAGATGTCCCAATAAATGAGAGTACTGCTTCTTGAAGTAGAAAGAGCATTGAACTAAGGAGCAGGAAGAGTTGGGTCAAATCAGTCAGTTACTATCCTTATGACCTTGAGGACCTCAATGTTTGGGAAGAACAACAGCTTCACACACCAGTTCAGGTGAACTGCTGTATCATGAGAAAGTACTGGAAAAGCATCCAGCCATTGTTCAAGGTCATCAGGAAAATTAGTAGAGGCTGACAGCCCCATCAGAAGGCTGTGTGGAGACTTCCGTTTATGTGCATGACAGAGTATTTGGTACAGGACTTGCCCTCTTGCTTAAACATGTAGAAAACTAGATAAAATACACAAAACAATGTTTTCTGAATATTTGTTAACAGACACAGTAGGACTGTGATTCATGGGAGAAGGCAAACAAGTGAACACTGTGTACTCCAACTTTTTTCCAGTAATGCCTTTACTGTGCTTCTAGGAGGAGGAACCAAAGCCTGTGGATCTGACTGAATTGAGATCAGAGTTCAGGGATGCTGTGATAGCTAGAATTTGTGGTGTAGAGCACTGGACAGAAGGTAGTTCATCCAGAGAGAGAATGAGGGAAGGGGAGAAGAGGACAGGAAACACATTCTGGAGGTATGCAGATGAGTCCTCTCAAATCTTCGACTAAATATCAGTATGTGCACATGTGGGGTAAAATTCCATCATGCTGAGCAAAGAACAGTTGACAGAGATGGAACAATTACTGGGGAGTTTGCAGCTTCCAAAGTTCAGATGGGGCAGGAGCCTTGGGAATTCCAACCAGTCAGAGCAGGGAGACACCACTGAATGAACATAGAATTTACTGGCAACTCCAGGGTGATAGCATTTTAATATTGGTACTAAATTGCCCTAGACTGAAGGCTGCAATAGATGCTCCCTTAAGAGCTTATAAAGAAACCACAGAAGGATCAATGGGATCTACAGTAACTGTTGAACTACCTGACAGAACAAAGTCCAGCTCCCTTTTAGGAAATTCAGTACTCAACAACATAAAATATGTTAACATCTGGCATCCACCAAAAATAAAAACATGAAGATGAGGGAAAATACAAGCAATATGTAGGAGGAAAATCACTTAATAGGAACAGTTCCAGAAATGAGAGAGAGATGATAAAAGTAGCAGGTATTTTAAATAGCTATTATAAGTGTAATCTGTAGAATCAAGGAAAATATTTAAAGGAAAACATGACGTATTGAGGATTTGAAAGAGAAACTATAAAAACAAACCCAGCAGAATTTCAGGAGTTTAAAAAATGCAATATCTGAAATAAAACTAGCTGGATGAACAGAAGATTGGGGGCTGGAAGAAGAAAGGATGAATAAACTTGAAAACACAAAAAAATAGAAACTATTGAAGGATGTGTCAACATAAAAACAAAGAAACAGAAAAAGGTTGAAAAAATGGTGTCTCAGTGACCTGTGGGATAACATCAAGCAGCCTACAATATAATGTGTAGTTAAAGTCACAAAAGGTAAGACAGAGAAAATAACAACTCAGTACACTTAAGAATTCAAATCATGCAGAGTATTTCCTACTACCCAAAAATATTTAAATTAGAACTTAGTAACATAAAAATGGAGTATACTGAAACATTGGGAAAGTTCTAAATAACCTATAGGTCAAAGAAGAATTTCAAAAGAAAATAAAAATTATTTTGAACCAAATAAAAAAATATATATAATATCAAAATTTGTGGGGTGCATCCAAATCAGTTCTTAGAGGTATATTTATAGCTTTTTAATTGTATCAGAAAAGAAGAAAGATCTCAAATAATTTAAATTTCCATTTTAAGAACCTAGAAAAAGACCAATTTAAACCCTTAAAAGTAGAAGAAAATAGTAAAGATAGGAAAAAAATCACTAAGACAGAAAATTTTTCAGTAGAGAAAATCAGTGAAACTCAAAGCTAGTTCTCTGAAAAGGCCAATATAATAGACAACAAACCTCTAGCCAGAGTTATCAAAAACAAGATGAAGTATAAACTACTAGTATCAGGAATGAATAGGGGATTTCACCACCTGTTCTACAGACAACAAGGATAATAAAGAGATACCACAATCAATCAAATGTCTGTCAATAAATTCAACTTTGCTGAAATAGACAAAGTCTTTGAGAGACATAATTTTTTATCAAGTGATCCCGAAAGAAATATGCTTAATAGCTCTATATAAGTTAAATATATGTGATTTGCTATTTAAATGCTTCCCGTATTGAATACTGTGTTATATCTTGGATTGGATCTTCAAACAGCAAAAGGATGTAATAGAAATAGTGATGAAATATGAACACTGTATAGTTTGGTTAATGGTAACGTACTAGGGTTAATTTCTTAGATTTTACAAATATACCATGATTATGTAAGATGTTAACATTAGAGAAGTGGTCCTCCCTGAGTGGTAATTTTGTCCCTCAGGGTATTTTAGGCAATGTCTGGAAACATTAATGGCTGTCATAACGAGGGGGACAGTGCTGCAGTATCTAGTGGGTAGAGGCTAAATGTGCTAATAATAAACACTCTACAATGTGTGGGATAGCTCCTGCAACAAAGACTTATCTGGCCTGAAATGTCACTGGTGCTAATGTGGAACAACTGCATTTGGGAAAATGAAGTGCAGGATAAAATGGTGACTCTGTACTATCTTGGCAACTTTTCTCTAAATCTAAAATTACTCTTAAAATTGTTTATTAAAAAAAATGCTACCCTGTAAAGAAAACTCCAGGTTCAGCTTGCTTTACATTTAATATAATGTTAATTGTATTAAATATTTAAGGAATATATAATACCAGTTCTATATAGACACTTAAAAAAATGCACATATAGGCAGAGGGAATACTTCTCACTTTAAGGGGCCAGCATGTCCCTTTCTCCCTTCTTCATTTTTCTTCTCTTTCACCCCCTGCCCCCAATTTCTTTTTATCTTGTCTTCCTCTAAATATGTGTGCATTTTGCTTCACAGTGAGGAATATCCTATTGCAGAACGGTGAAGACAAGCAGTGTGCTTCCTCTCAATCACATCTTCCCTACTCATTTCATTTCTGAGTTTACCTGCCTGTTCTCTGCCTCATTAATGGGATCTTGGACCTGGCTAGTGGGTGGTGACTTTACCTGTAGACATATCTGGTCATGCGGTTCCAGGCAAGTTCACAGAGATAAGCACAGATCACTGTTCAATAAAATCCTTAACCTAGAGCAAAATATCATGTGCAACCAGGCTTCTGTCCTCTGTGCTTGGCTTCCTCAGCAACCAGATACATAGCACTCGTATTAGTAGAGAAATAGACTTGCTGGGTAAACACCTTTTTAAGCAGC
Organism: Manis pentadactyla; assembly: GCF_030020395.1. Classification (NCBI taxonomy): domain Eukaryota; kingdom Metazoa; phylum Chordata; class Mammalia; order Pholidota; family Manidae; genus Manis; species Manis pentadactyla. The sequence continues at coordinate 210,048,501 of NC_080019.1, read as the reverse complement.
ATAATTATATCACTGTCAATGTCTCTGTTGCCCCTGGAAAATTTCCTAAATGTCTTTGTGAGTCATGAATTATTAGTAACAACCTCCTCCCACTCACTCACTAGAAAAGCCTGGGTGGAGAACCAGCAAGTGAATGTAAACCTTTCTCTCCCCTTCATCCACTGACCCATCAGAAACACTGAGCCGTGAAAGGCATAGCATCTTCACTAACCTGGAAACTAGCAGTTTCTCTGGGGATTTCATAGGAGCATGGGTTAATTGGAGGATTTCATTATCTGGTGAAATCTTGGCATGCTTGGGGACCAATTAGGGAATTCTTAAAGTCATCCTTCTCAAAACCTAACAATAACTTCAATTACAGTAATTTAGAAAATTGCATACTTGAGATATCACCTCCCTAACTTTTTGGGAAATGTTTTGCTCCATTTCATTAAGTCTGCATTTCATCGAAACATACACATAACAGAAGTGTATTGTAAACACGTTCACAAAGTGTAGCTCAATGTATCGGCTTTGCTTGATCCCTCTGGTTTTCTGCTGTTCTCATTACTCATTGCAAAGTTGTTCCCTGAAGTCTCTAAGGGAGGTATTCTAGGTGCACCCCAGCTCACTCTGTACTCTCTTCCTGGAGAAGCTGAGAAATTACAGTCATGTTTTAAAGGCATGAAGACATTTTCAAACTATCCAAAGCAGCGCTCTCTGCCCCCAATCCTAGAGAAAATACACGCTTATTCTTTTGTGGTGGAAGAGAGTTCTAGGCTTGTCAAAATATTAGAAATGTTACACAAGATCAGATAGAACTAGGGAAGACAGGCAAAAAAGTATGCTAATGAAGATGTACGAAAGGAGGGATATGGGAAATGATAAAGTCATTATTTCAAGTAGGAATTCCAGAAGGTCTTAAAAATGTTGGTTGAATAAATCAATAGATGTACTCAGTCAATCTTAGTGCATAGTGTGGATGTTTGAAAGATGTGATAAAACAGTTACTACTCACCAAGAGTGTGAGTGCTTTCCGGGAGCATCACAAACTTACATATGAAAATAATAATATTCTAGTGTTCAGTTGTAAAGAATGGGAGCACTATTTCACGTGCTAAGTGAAAAAGTTTTTGGAATAATTAAATGGGCTGCTTTCCAATTCAACCAAGGACTACTAAATAAGTTATGAGTTAAGGCCCGGCCGGTCATTAGTGGAGGAATGCTACTACAGCTGGCGGAGAGGCGGCATCTAGATATTTGGAATTTGTAAAGGCATTGGTGAGGGCTGAGAAAGAGTCCTCACATAAATATTTATGAGAGTCTTCAGGATGGCCCATTCTTCCACTTTTAAATTCCTGCCTATTAGCTATTTCTCTCATGAATGACTCTACTGGTCTGCAGATTAAGATGCCACCCAAGGCCATTGATTCATTATCTTTAGGAAATTCATTTCAAGTGTGTGCTAAGAAGAGATGGTTTTGCACATTCTCTTAGAGGATCTTCCCCTCCATTTGTGGGGAATTTGGATCTTTGCATGTACTCTGTGACCAAGAGTCATGTAGTGAAAAGTAAGTTAATCCCTTTGTTTTAATTAACTAACCTCGTTGTTACAGGGGTCCCTGATTTTAATAGATAACTAATAAATGTATTGAATGACTTGGTAAATGTGGCAGTACGTCATGAAGAGAAGTAACTTCATTACATGAAGTTCCCATTGGGAAAACCATATTTTTGTGATCCAAATACTTTTTGAAAATGATGTTCAGATTTAATAATTAGATGAATGGGTGCCCACCTGCATCCTGTTGCTTCACTCTCTGAGACCCTGAACATTTTGCTGCTAAAAGCAAACACTTGTGGATCTTCAGAGGATGGCTTTTGGGCTCTGGGGCCCCCTTGCTCCTTAGGGATAGTCTGAGATGCTCCATCATTTATCTCCCTCCTCCCCCAGGCTACCCATGACTTCTGATGTATTAGCTCAACAGCCCAGCTCCAGGGACTCCAGAGAGAGAGCCCCTGATTTGTAAGTTAGCTCTCCAGAGCTCCCAGCAGGACCAAGCTGAGGCTACACTTTTAGCTGAAATCACACCCTTTTGGGCCGCCTCTCCTTCTCTGTGTCCTCTGTCTCTCCCTTGCTGGTTCTCCTGAGAGCATTTTCTTAACAGATCTTTACACTCATGAGCTCAAGCCCTACTTCTGGAAGAACTTGTTCTTCCTAAGATACCCTTACAATTAAAAATGGGCTCCCAGGGGTTCTTCTCTTACAATAACAAGCAGCATGGTTTGTAAAAAGGTTGAACTGTCTGTCTTTTGGTCCAGTATTCTACAGCCACTGGCCCCATTTTTGCCTTAAAAAATTCAGCAGTGAATTTACATAATGAGCTTCAACAGATTACCCGTCATCTTGCTTCCCTGTTGGGAAGATATTGTAATATCTGTTTTTAAAAGGTTCAAATAGATATTTTTTCCACTAAAGCATTGCAATCAAGTCAACAGCATACATTTTTAAGAATTCCATCATACGTATACATCATACCCAACTCTGATGAATTCAATAAATATCTCATACAGTATTATGTCTACTCACTCTAGGGAGTTCTTTATATGCACTTATGGGTATTTTAATCATTTCTCTTTTTTTATTAAAAGTGAAAGAAATAATAGTGCATGTAAAATGTGTACAGTGAGACGATGCCTGGATTTTATACAAACACGTGTGAAAAATGTGAGACTTCATTGCTCATATGAAAATTCACTTTGATCAAGGCTGTCCTGGAACATAAATATGCTTGTGAGGCCTTAAAGTTATTTATCTAGTTCTGTGTTCAGTGGAATTAAAATGAGTTACAAAAGCGTGCATGATTAGGACTCTTACAACTCAAAGTCTAAGTTCTTTTAAGTCAGTGAAATACAAAGGTAAAGTTGACCTATGATTGGGAGAGACACTAAATTACTGAGATAGATGCAATAAAAGTTTCTGATCCTTTGAATGTGGGAAGACTTCTGGTATAAGCAATATTGACTGAGGTCCTATGGTAGTCATTCTGGTGAATATTATCTTACTAATTCTTAATTACAACCTGTGAGATAGGTATAATTTTCTCCATTTTGCAGTGAAGGAAACAGTTTTTAATAGTTGAATTCCCCCAAGTTGTCTAGCAATAACTAGGAAAGATGAGATATTAATCTAGGTCTATGAGACGCATTTTCTGTGCTGTTTCCAGACTTTTCAGTTGTTTAAATAATGGAAAATGTGGTTTCTTACACATCTGGTTTGAGACAGATTATCTTTCTAAGTAACTGAATCAGCCTTGAACATATTTAAGCTGGACATATTCCTGGGCAATTTACACTGATATTTGGATTATTTTATCTTTTGGCATTTTTACACCAGGATGCAGGCTGAGGACTGCTGCTCCAGTTTTGTCTATCTGAGTAATACTGGTAGAGAAAATAAATCACAGGGTAGAAGGTATTCATGTGCAACATTCTACTACTGATTTGTAGAAGTGAAAAATACGTATCAGCCACTGACAAGCATCAGATTTCTCTCTCCATGTTTATGCTGGTTTCATATCACTCGGAGGAAAAGTGCTTGCCTTTTGATTTATGTTCACTGACAATGAAATGTCCATGATGATTAATTACGCTGCTCTGAGATTTTGCCGTGGTGCTTACCTCTGTAGCCTCAAATCTGAAGCAAATAAATGTCTTATGTTTTGCCACAGAACAACACTTACACTTTCTTTTAACAAAGTGATACACAGCTTGTAGCGGATGGAGTATTATGCAGATTGATTTGCAACCTAGATTACTATTTTTTAAAAGGATAGTGGTTCCTAATTGTAAGGTGAACATACATAAATTTAATTTTTTATGGGCATTTCTCATATGCTATGGATGAGAAAGGAGGTTAGAAAAGTATTCATTTCATTTCTGTGAGTCCATCTCAAAAATAAAGCTATAAGTACAAAGATAATCATTTAAACATTATATTATAGGGATAAAATGGATATCCAAGTACCCAACTATAAGGGATGAGTAAGTAAATCCTGAAATAACTATAAGATAGAATCTTACCCATGTATTAATCATCATTTACAAGTTTTAATTGTGTAAGAATTATGACAATATCAAGTATAAACATCAGGAAGTTAAACTGTTAATACATTATTGTCTGAAAAACAATGCATATGAAAAAAGGGACTATCTTATTATTAAATGTCCAATATTTTTGGATAGTGAAACTAAATGTAATTTTTATTTTTTTGAAATATCCTCTATTTTTTTGTTTCTAACAATGTGCACACATTTTAACAATAAACATTGCCCACAGAATGTAGACAAAATGTTAGAATGTTTTCAGGAAAAAATTTAAATTAAAAAATGTTTTAAGTCACGATATGCACAACGTTGTGACCTGTAAGGATACACAAACTGCCACCAATGGGCTGTGCCCTGCTGGTTGCATGGTTTTGTAAATAATGTTTTATTGCAACACGGCTACCACACCTCTTCATTTACTTATGATCTGTATAGTTGTTTTTATGTTCCAACAGCAAAGTTCAGTAGTTGGGACTGTAAACCCTGAAATATTTACTGCCTGGCATTTTTCAAGTTTGGCAATCCCTGTTTTAGAGTAATAAAGCAACTCTAATAAATGAATTTATATTTACCTGGTGTCAGTTTCTTTTAAAAATATGTCCAATTTCATATGCATATTCTAGAAGCAAATGCATTAACTGAGAAACAATGGGAAGGGGTAGAGATAATTCTCAATTTGTACATATGAGAGTTTATTTTCAGAGCTGGACCTTGGCACTTGGTAAACTGATCATTCATTCATTCCTGAAAGGTCTTTCTAAGATTAAGAACTTAACAAAAACTTTGTTGCTGAGATTAAAGACAAAGCTCCCTTTTATATTTTATGCAATGAAAAGACATGAAGGCATCTTTCACTCTCTTCTCTCCAATCTCCTTTTTGCTATGTCATATTTTTACATTTTCCAGGTGTACAATGATAATTTTCTCTTATAAAAACCACCATTTCCACTGTTTCCATGTTGCTTGTGCAAAATTGTGAAGCCAGCCTTTTTTCCCACTCTATTAATTTACTTTTTTTTTTTCCCTTGGATAATTTAAGAATTCGTTCTCTGTAGATTATAATGTGTTGTATCAAGAGAGAATTTAGTGTTGAACCTTCTGTGTTAAGTTTCCATGGAGTGCTCTGTTGTCTTTTGTTTCAAAGAGTCAGGTTTTCTCTTCCCACATTTCAGGAAACATTTCATTAATTTTATTATAGTTCTTGGGTTGTATTTATTGATTTGTTTACTTCAGCACCAACAGTAATTTTTAAGTGGCTAATCTGTGGATTCTCTTCATCTGTTAGCTTTCCTCTAATCTTCTGGCCTTTCATGTTTGCATTTGTTGTGTTTGTTATTAAGCCTTTCCTACTCATCAAAAGTATACTTTTCAGGTGTACCTTTTCTGATCCTTTTTGTTTCTAACTCACATACTGACCCTGTAGTGATGCTTTTTGTCTTCAATTTCTTCCTTTCATTCTGCATTTTCCTCCTATTCTTGGTTCTGTTCTATCCTCTTTTCAGGCCTGTTTTTGTTGGGTTTGCATTCTTACTGGTAGTGTAAAGCCCTGTGGGAATGTTCTCTAATTTGTGTTATGTTCTCTTGTGGGTTGGGTTCCATTTTCATTTATTCACACACATATACCTGTACTTACATATAGAGAGAGATGATGTGTTTATATGTGTATGTGAACACACATACATGCAGCTTCTTTACCTTTTTTAAAATTTTTAGGTGGTAGCTTTCCCTGTTGTGTTAAGCTCTTGTCTTCGTTGTTTCATCTCGCTTACCATCTCTTTTCTCTTACATAACGTTGGGCATCTGTTTGCCTTTCAGTCCCATGGTTCCATGGCCATTGTTGTAACTGCTGCATTAATTATGTTTTAAATCCTGGTCTGTGTGTGAAGGAATGGGAAAGGAGCAGATGGCAAGTGGCAGGGGGGACTCTCTCCACTCAGGCTCCGCTCTGTACTCTGAGATTGTGTCATATACTGCATCCTGGAAGTCATTTCACCTATACAGGGACCACACCCACATGGAAGGAGGGCCTCTCAGCTATCAGATCATTTCTCCAATGCAGAACTGACATTTTCTCTTCTCTTGGGCAGCATGTCATCCCCAGCATCCGTTGCTACTTCTGCTCAGACAGAATAGGGAAAAGATTAGGATACCCCCGTAGTAGTTAGCTTCTCACCTGATTTCAGGGTATTAATGGAAGTTCTATGGATTATTTTCAACTCATTTTGTGGCACATAAGCTGTGGCGGAGGGGACAGGGGCTGACTCTGCCCTCCTAGCTGTGGTACAGAATTTTACATTTATATTTTTTGAAAGCAAATTGATTTTAATATCATGATAATAAATTCCTCCCTCCCCTTTGATTATTTACTACTGGGAAACGTTGGAGGGTAGTATGTTTTGTTTATCTGATTATATTTTAGCAGTCCTACAGTTCTGTTCTATTGGGTCTTTGCTTTAAGGGGTCATTCAAATAGCTAATGTTATATGATTTCGTTTCTTTAAGAAAATAACCTTTGTCTTTTAGGATGGTTTTAGATTTATAGAAGAAATGTGAAGATAGTACAGAGTCCCAAATACCCTGCCCCCAGTTTCCCCTATATTATTAACATCTCTTATTACTGTGGTACATTATTATAATTAATGAACCAATAGCAATACATTATTATGGAATAAAGTCCACACTTCATTCAGATTCCCTTAGTTCTACCTAGTGTCCCCTTCTGTTCCAGGATCCCAGCTAGGAAACCCTGCATTCCATTTAGTCTTCCTGTGCCCTAAGGCTCCTGTTGGTTGTGGCCATTTCTCAGACTTCCTTGTTTATGATGGCCTGGATGGTCTGAGGAGTCCTGGTCAGATATTCTGTAGAATGTCCCTCGATAGGGGTTTACATGTTTTTCTCATGGTTAGACTGAGTTTATGTGTTTTGCCGAGGTATAAAGGGCCATTTTCATGATACCAAAGGTGCACCGTTGATGCTGATTTTGATCATCTGAGATAGTCCTTGTCAGGCTTCCCTGCTGTGAGGATGCTTTTTTACCCCTTCTCTCCCTCTTTTCCACACTGTGCTGCTTGGAAGGAAGTCACTATACACAATCCACACTTCAGGTGATACTTCTGAAATGTGGAGTATCTATATAAATTATTTGAAATCCTTCTACATGGGAGATTTTTCTTTTCTACCCCATCTATTTATTCCATCATTTGCATCAGTACTTTCTCATGGATATTTTATACTTTGGCTTATAATACAAACTATTTTGTTGCTCAGAGTGTCCCATCTTTGGCCATTGCATGGTATTTTGGTCGGCTCAAGTGTCCTGTGACATACCTCCATCATTGTGGTTTTATTTCCCCAGTATTCCTTGTGCATTTTCTGCCCCAGTTACAGCATCATCAAGGATGCCTGGTTCCTTGCTAGTGGTGCTTGTTACTACTGGAGTGCCATTGCTTATAGACCCTCTCAGCTGAAAGAGCACGGAAGTAAAGAAGTATGTACTAGCTCATGTATACACAGATATATATATAGATATTTATATATCTGTATATTCACACTGATGTCTCCTACTATAACCCATCACCATATGGATCATTCTAGCTTCTTACCATTGCTTTTCTGTACACTCACATGCCAACCCAGTGAGAAATCCAGCTCTTGCAGTTGGACATCTATTTGCTGAATAGTTCAATTTAATTATATGTGTCTAGAAATGTCAGAATTCTTAACCACCCCCTCCATGGGAAACAGCTTCATCAACTAGAGTGCTGTGCTTATGTGTAGTTCCTTTTGTCCTTAGTTTTTGCCACATTCTGCATTCCATACTGAAATTTCCCCTTACTGCCTACATCATTTTACAAAAACTGATGTACATTAAGGTTTATTCTTTGTGTTGTCAAGTTCCATGATTCTGGACAAATTTATAGTATGGTATCCAAAATTACAAAATGAGACAGAATAGTTTCACTGCCCTAAAAAATTCCCTGTGCCTCACCATTTTAATCCTCTTCCTCTCCTCCCCTGCTACTGGCAACCCTTGGTCCTGTGCTGTCTCTATAGTTTTGTCTTTTCCGGAATGTCATGTAGGTGGAGTCATGCAGTCTGTGGCCTTTTCAGATTGGCTTCTTTCACGTGCCAACATGTAATTTAAGATTCATCCATGTCTTTTCTTGTTCACTTATTATTTTTTTTGATTACTGAATAATGTGGATATACCACAGTTTGTTTATCTATTCATGTACTAAAGGACATCTTAGTTATTTCCAGTTTTGGGTAGTTATGAATAAAGCTACTATAAACATTGACATGCAGGTTTTATGTGGATGTGAGTTTTCAAATCAGTGGGGTCAATACCTAGGAACATGATTGCTGGATTGTATGGGATGACTGTGTTTAGCTTTGTAAGAAGTGTCATGAGTTTTTTGTTGATTCTGTGGGGTTTTCTTCACAGACAATAATATCATCTGTGTAAAAAGGTACTTGTATTTTATATATTTTATTTCCTTTTCTTATTGCATCATTTAGATCTTCCAATATTCTGTTGAATAGCTGTTGTTAGAGAGGACAACCTTGCCTTGTTCCTGATCTTAGGAAACAAATGTTCAGGTTCTCACTATTGAATATGATGTTAGCTGTCTGGTTGTTTTTTGTTTTATTGTTTTTGTTTTTCTAGATGTTCTTTACAATTTCAGAAAGTCTACCTCTGTTTATACCGTCGAGAGTGTTCATAATGAATGGGTGCTGAATTTTGTGAAATGCTTTTTCTGTGTTAATTGGTATGATTATATAACTTTTCTTCTCTAATCTTTTGATGCAGTGGGTTACACTAATTGGTTTTTGGATGTTGAGCCACCACACATATCTAGAATAAATCCCATCTGGTCATGGTGTGTAATTCTTTTTATACATTGTTTCACTCAAGTTATTGATGTTTTATTGATTTTTGCACCTATGTTCATAAGGGGTACCGATCTGTAGCTTTCCTTTCTTATCATGTCTATCTTGTTTTGGTATTGGAGTACGCTCTTCTTATAGACAGAGTGAGGACATGTTCCCTCTGCTTCTGTGTTCTGGAAGAGAGTATGGAACAACTGGAATAATTTATTCCTTAAATACCTAGTGCCATTCACTACTGGAACCATGTGGGCTTGGTCTTTTCTTTTTGAGAAGGGTACTAATTATTGATCCAATTTGCTTAATAGATGTAGGTCTCACAAGATTGTCTATTTCAACTTGTAAGTTTTGGTAGGTTCCATCTTTCATGTAATTGGTCCATTTCATCTAAGTTACAAAATTTGTGATTGAGTTGTTTATGTCATTTTATTATGTCCATGAAAATAGTAGTGATAACTCCTCTTTCATTTTTGTTATTTTAAATTTATATCTTCTTTCTCTCTTTCTCATTATTTTATTTTTTGGTTAGCACAGCTAGAGGTTTGTTAATTTAATTGATCTTTTCAAAGAACTAGCTTTTGGTCACTACTTTTTTTCTGTTTTCAATTTTATTGATTTCTGTTACATTCTATTTATTTTTCTTCTGCATCTTTTAATTGCTTCTTTTTCTCTAGTTTACTATTGTGGAAGCTGAGATTATTTCATTCTTTATATTTTATATGTTCTCTATTTTTTATTATTGTCTATATGGTATAAATTTCTCTCTGAGCAGCACTTTCATTGCATACTACAAAAATCAATGTTATATTTCCACATTCATTTAGCTCAAAATACTTTAAATTTCCCTTAAGAGTTCTTTGACCCATATGCTGTTTAGAAATATGCTGTTTAATTTCCACATATTTGGCGGATTTTTCTGTTTACCCTTCTGTTATGGATTTCTAGTTTAGTTATGGATTGAGAATATGCTTCATATAATTTCTGTTTAAATTGGTAAGGTATGTATTCTAGCCTAGAATGTGGTCTGTTTTTGTTTTCATTCCATGTGAATTTGAGAAGAGCATCTCTTCTGCTGTTGGCTGCACTATTGTATAAATATAAATTAGATCAAATTGAATGATCGTGTTCATTTCTGTTATTACTGATTTTCTATTGGATTAATCTAATAATGAAATAGAGGTGTTTGACATCCAACTATAATAGTGGATTCTTCTCTTTTACTTTGCAGGTCTATCAATTATTGCCTCATTTATTATAATGCTCTGTTAGGTGTATACAAGTTATTATATCTTCTTGGAGTATTGACTACTTTATTATTATGTAATTCTCTACTTTACTCTTGATAATTTCCTTAATCTGAATTCTGTTTCGTCTGAATTAATATGGTTACTCCAGCCTTCTTTTGGTAAGTGCTGGTGTGGTATACATTTCTCCATCCTAGTATTTTAACTATAGCACATAAAATCTTTAACTTACTTATAACAATTTCTTTTTTACTGTTTATAAAAGTGGTGTTATATATGTTTAGTAGAGAAAGTTAAGAAAATGCAGAGAAACCCCACAAACTTATCCTCAATCACACTACATATGCTAAAATTTTGGTGCCTTTTTTTTTCCTTCTGATTTTTCCCCTGTGAGTACATGCACAGTGAGGTTCAAATGACCTAGGAACGTCCTGGTAAAAAGAAAAAAAGTAGGAATAGCTCACAAGAAGTTTCTATAAATTAAAGGATGAAGTAACTTCAAATCTTGTTTATTTTTCTGTATAGTTAACACATATGTACAGCACCACATTCATAAGGATATCTATTGATCGTAATCTCAAACCTTGACTCTGAATTTAATTCTCTTCCCCTAGAAATAGCAACTTTAACATTTTACTGCATATTCAGAATATATTCTGTACATATTCAAGAATAGGCACTTAAAAATTTTTTTTTACACAACACATATATATATACACATATATACTATTTTTTTTTACACAACACATATATACTAGGGCATTGTTCTGCCCTAGTCTTGGAATCCAATTATGTATATTATATAATTTTCCATTTAGGTTATTTCCAGGGTTCTTACTATTACAAAAATACCACTGCAATGAATATGTTGTACACAGTACTTCGTGTGTGTGTATATATATACAAATACATATTTATCAGTAGATACACATATATCTATATGTATATATATACATATATTGATGTTTGTGTGTATATGCATTATCTGTATTTATGTATATATGTCTATGTATAGGGAATATTCCTAAACATGAGATTCCTTGGTAAATGGGTATACACTTTTAAATTTTGATAAAGATATTACTGAATTTCCAGCCATTGCGAGCCTATTATATTACCAAAGAATCACATATAAAAAGGCCCTTTTCTATACTTAGCTAACATGGTGTTCACCAAATTATCTAAATTAGTACTGTATCTAATGGTTCTTCTGTCACATTATAGTTTTATTTCTCTAAAAGAAGGTTTTAAGAACTATTTCATGTGTGTGACACCTGTATGTCTCTCTGAATCAGCTGTTCATAATGTCTACCCATGTTTCTACTCTATTGTTGGTTTTATTTTGTGACTTGTAGAAGTTCTTTGTATAAATTTATCTTCTGTGATGTGAATTGGAAGTTTTTAATTTTGTTTCATGATGTAGACATTTAAAAATTTTGCATAGTTAAAGACAACTCTCTGGGGCTGTGTGTCATACCTAGGAATGTATTTCCATTCTGGTGTTATCAAAAAAAGTTTCCCTGTGGTTTCTTCAGTTATATCTATGATTTATTTTTCTGTTCAATTATCTTATCCATTAGATTTTTATCTCACTGCTAAGGTATGAAGTAGGGATCCAACCTAATATTTTTTCAGATTGTTATTAAGTTTTCCTAGCATCATTTTTGAAAATTATTTTGCTTCCTGATTTGCATTGCTCCATCTGCTATACATTGAGTTGCTGTACATAGTTGAGTCTATTGGGTATCTACTTTGTTTCCTTGGTCTGTGCCAATATCACAATTATATATATGTAAATATATATGAATGAATATAAGTGAATATATGGATATATGCTTGTTAATATTTGTCTGTGATGCTTCTCTCATTAGTCTTTATGTTGAGATATAGACCTTGCATACCTTCTTTCACTTTTCAGTCTTTCCTTCTTTGTTTTCAAGAAACCTTCTTTGTTTTCTTCTAAGGAAATCTTATCTGGTTTCCTTCTATTTTCAGACATGAATGAGATACCATAGTGTGAGTTTAGGTCTCATTTCTTTAGTGGTCCTGAGGGTCTGGAAAAAGTAACCTGGAAGTACAGGAATATTAATTCTGTATAATTAATATATGATGGCAGGGAGACAGACAAATTCTTTCTCCTTGCAAACTGTCTATAGAAGTTCTCTTTGTACGTTTTATGGCTTGAGGTGAAATGTAGCCAGTATAATAAAGTACCAATTGATGGCATATGTTGATGGCCATGTGCACTGGCCATGTACCAGGTTTCAGAAAGACTATAAGACCCCCACCCTTTTTATTTTTAGGTATTATTGTGGCAGTCCTTGTTTTATTGGTTTCATAATGAATCTTTGCATTTACCAAAAAAGGACTTTGTGGAAAAAAGCTAAATAGTCTTGTCAGATATCTGAACGTCTAGTTCTGCATATTTCATGGCAGAAGTGTTTTACTTGCATATGTCTGGATTTCCCAGTGCCTTAGTAAACATATTCCTTCTTTCTGGAGTCCTAAAATTATTATGAGTAAGACATTCTCAGTTCCCCATTCAACAGAAAGATCTGCCATAGAGGTTGATAATGCTTAAAGGTTGGGCATGTTCATTGATTTTTCTTATGAGTATGGCATTATGCTAGACACTGAGGAAGAGAAAATGTGGATTTAAAAAGGAAATGTAAGTTACTGTTCCTCTCTTTAAAGAGAATGAAAGATTGTGCTATAGAAGCTGACTAAATGGGAAGTGATATGAAATGTTTTCATATACCAGTGGCTTCTGTCTCATAAAATCAGTTTCTACACATAGCCATTTATGTTATTTTGGCCTGTCCTCTGCTAAATAGTGATGCTAATTGAGTATGGGGCAGACAACACTGACTATCAATAAGTAATTTCCTTTCACAATGAAAAAGTTATGCATCTTACCATAATTGCTGATTGGGTACATCCCATAACCTAAAGCAAGTGATTTTTTTTCAGACATCTTCTGTTTTTATGATTAACCTTACGGCTTTGAACCTTGGGAGGAAAACTTATTAAAAACATACTCAAGGGATTATTATTTTGAGAAAAACCAATAGATCCCCTGTGGCATGCTTGAGCAGGTACATGTTACAAGACGAATTAGCTTAGGCATGCGTACAGTTTTGTGACAGTGACAACAAGGAAAGGCAATTTCTTATTCTGAGGCAGCTGAGAAATTGTGAGATGGGTGGGCTTCTGTATACTTATATTTATTATTTCCACTGGCTGTGCAAGAAAGCTTAAAAGGCAACTTTTCCACAATAGGTCATCCTTGGTATTTAGAATAATGGTGTCTATTGCGATAACTATAGGTGCTGGGTGTATTAGTTTGCTAGGCTGCCATGAGAAAGCCCCACAGACTAGGTGCCTTAAACCCCAGAAATGAATTTCCTCACAATTTTGGAGGCCAGAGTCCAGTATCAAGATGTTAGCAGGATTGCTTTCTTCTGAGGGTCTCTCCTTGGCTTGTAGATGATGGTCTTCTCCCTGTGTCTTCATACGGTCATCTCTCTTACTTGTTTGAACTAATCTCTTCTTTTTTTTTATTGAAGTAAAGTTGATATACAATCTTATATTGGTTTCAAGTATACAGCACTGTGATTCAACAGTTACCCTTATTATTAAAACTTTACCCCCCACTAGTGCAGTTATTATCTGTTAACATAGGAAGATGTTACAGAATCATTGGCTATATTCTCCATGCTGTACTACCATCCCTGTGACTAACTTTTATTATGATTGAGAATTCTTGTGCCCTTTTATCCCCCTCCCCTTCCCCACCCACCTACCCCAACTCCTCCCTAATGGTAATTATGAGGCACTTCTCAGTGTCTATGATTCTACTGCTATTTGGTTCATTTTGTTTTGTTTTTAGATTCCATAAATAAGTGAAGTCATATGGTATTTGTCTTTCTCTACCTGGAGCTAATACCCTCTAGCTCCATTCATGTTGTCTCAAATGGCAGGATTTCTTTCTTTTTTAATGGCTGAATAATATTCCATTGTGAATATATACCACATCTTCTTCATCCATTCATCTATCGATGAACACTTAGGTTGCTTCCATATCTTGGCTATTGTAAATAGTGCTGTGATAAACATAGGGGTGCATATGCCTTTTCAAATCAGGGATTTTTTCCTTAGGGTAAATTCCTAGAAGTGGAATTACTGGGTCATATAGTATTTCTACTTTTAGTTTTTTGAGGAATCTTCATACTGCCTTTCACAATGGCTGCACCAATTGACATTCCCACCAACAGTGTAGGAGGGTTCCCTTTACTCCACATACTCACAAACACTTGTTATTTCTTGTCTTTTGGATAGTGGCCGTCTAACTGGTGTGAGGTGATATGTTATTGTGGTTTTGATTTGCATTTCCCTGATGATTAGCAATGTGGTGCATCTTTTCATGTGTCTGTTGGCCATCTGTATTTCTTCTCTGGAAAAATGTCTGTTCAAGTCCTCCACCCATTTTTTAAATTGGGTTACTTTATTTTATTTTTTTCTTTGTATTGAGGCATATGAACTCCTTATATAGGAGCTTTTTAGTTTGATTAATCTACTTTGTTCATTTTTTTATTTTGTTTCCCTTACCTAAGGAGATGTATCCAGGAAAAAACTACTCAAGCTTATGTTCAAGAGATTTATGCCTCTGTTTGCTTCTAAGACTTTTATGTTTTCATGACTTACATTCAAGTCTTTGATCCATTTTGAGTTTACTTTTGTGTATGGAGTTAGGCAGTAATCCAGTTTCATTCTCTTGCATGTAGCTGTCCAGTTTTCCCAACACCAATTATTGAAAAGACTTTTCCCCATTGTATATTTGTGGCTCCTTTACCATATATGAATTGACCATATATATGGGGGTTTATATCTGAGCTCTGTATTCTGTTCCATTGATCTATGGGTCTGTGCTTGTACCCAAACCATAGTGTTTTGATTACTATAGTTTTGTAATATAGCTTGAAGATAGGGAGCATAATACCCCCAACTTTGTTCTTTCTCAGAACTGCTTTGGCTGTTTGGGGTCTTTTATGATTCCGTATAAATTTTAGGATAATTTGCTCTTGTTCATTGAAAAATGTTGTTGGTATTTTGATAGAGATTGCATTGAATCTGTAAATTGCTTTGGGTAGGATGGCCATTTTGATGATATTAATTCTTCCTGTCCATAAGCATGAGATAGACTTCTATTTATTTGTGTCTTCTTTAATTTCTTCCATGAATGTTTATTACAGTTATCAGAGTACAGGTCTTTTACCTCTTTGGTTACATTTATTCCTAGATGTTTTATTCTTTTTGATGCAAATGGAATTATTTTATTCTTATAAATTATTATAATAAATTATTTACTCTTAATAAAATGTTTTATTCTTTTTGATTGTAAATGGAATTGCTTTCCTGATTTTTTTTCTGCCATTTCTTTGTTGGTATACAGGAATGTACCAATTTATTTGTATTAATTTTGTATCCTGTCACTTTACTAAATCCAGTTATTCTCATAGTTTTTTTGGTGGTGTTTTTAGGTTTTTCTATATAGAGTGTTATGTTATCTGCAAAAAGTTACAGTTTTACTTCTTTCTTACAAATTTGGGTATCTTTTTTCTCTTTACTGGTCTGGTTGCTGTGGCTAGGACCTCCAGTACTATATGTTGAATAAAAGTGGTGAGAGTGGACATCCTTGTCTTGTCCTTGATCTTAGAGGAAAAACTTTTAGCTTTTCACTATTGAGTGTGATGCTGTGGGCTTGTCATATGTGGTCTTTATTATGTTGAGATATCTTCTTTCTATACCTGTTTTGTTGAGAGTTTTTATCATGAATGGATGCTGAATTTTGTCAAATACTTTTTCAGCATTTTTTGACTAATCTCCTTTTCTTATGTGGACACCAGTATATTGTTTTAGGGGCCACATCAATGACCTCATTAACCTTAATTATCTCTTGAAAAAACCTATCTCCAAATACATTCTGATATCCTGGTGGTTAGAACTTCACCATATAAATATTGCAAGGAAATATTTCAGCCCATAACACTGTTGGTGAGGTTTGAGACTAAATCTCTGGGTGGTTAAGTTTTCTATGCTGTGGTGATAATGTAAAGTTAGGGATGATGTAAATTAATGTGAAATGCATTCCATTCCACCCCATCGTCTGGTCTTCAGGGCCACTGTACCAACTCCTTTAGAATTACTTCTGTGCTTTGTATCTACCTTTAGAATTACTGTTAAGTATTTGCCACGGTATTTCACAGTGGCAAGATGGATTGGCAGGCTCCCTCTTTCACCACCAAGAATGTACTGTTACTTGCAGCTGAATGTCAATATGCCTGAATATTCATGTTTCTTTCCCCTTTCCTAGTTTTCTCTCTGGTGCTGCTCATGCTCTTTTCCTTGGGTACCGGGAAATCCCTCTCCTTTGCTCTCCGTTGCTTCTTGTATGGAGCCCATACCTTCACCTTGCCCCTTTCAGTGTATAGACTTAGGTCTCCATTCCTCTTTTGATGGTATTGCCCCTCATGTAAGTATAAGGGGCCCAGTTTGACCCATGGGTACTTAGTGATTATCCCCCTCCATAGTATAACTTTGATGGGTTTTTATACCACTTTATCACCAGGGGCAAAGATGAAAAAGGACAAAGAAGTAAAGGGGCATATAGAATTCTAGTCTTCCACTCATGTAGGCCTATTTATTTATTTATATCTTATATATGTATATATATTATTTATACGTATATCATATGCATTATTTATATATATGTCAGACATTACTTATGTATAATATATAAGTAATATTACTTATGATAATATAATATATAAATAATATATATTATTTAAAAAATTTCTGGATATGACTCCAGAAGGCAGGGACTGTGTCTCAGCTTTGAGTTAACCATCATGCGACCTAGTTTCTGACACTTGCTAATGGCTCACTCAGTGTTTGGTGGAACTAAACGGAGTAGTTTCTGTATTTCAGGTTTGAAAGAAGCCTTGCTGTGTTTATTCTTTACACAAACTTGCTCCAGTTTTCCTTGGGTAATGTACTTAGCAAGAGAAGTGCTGTTCATTGACAAATTCTTGGCTACAAACCCAAAGATCCCAGATGATTTAGGTTCCTAATAGTTTCTATTTTGGTCATTTTTTATCTTACCAGAATCAGGAAGCATTTGGATATTAGGAGGCCCGGAAAAACATAAGTTATTCTATGTTTAAGAATTCTAAAGGAGTTTAAGTCTATTTGGGAAGAGAAAAAAAAGAGAGACCAGTACAAGGTGGGCCCAGGCTAGGGAGCTAAGAATAGAACTTGTTGGTTTGATCTAAAGGCAATGGGAAGATCTCATTAGATCTTTATAGAGGGATTTGGAGGATATCACAGCATTGTTGAAGGCCACCTGGCTAGAACTCAGATTTACCAGGTGATCTATTTTTATTATTTTGCCATAAAGCAGCAATAAGAAAACACATCAGCTGGTAAAGAAAGATGGCCTTTATTAAGCATTAAAATATTTTCAATTTTTATGTTTTATATATAATATCAATACAGTATTATAGGGTTACAAATAATTTATAAATAATACAAATAATCTCATTGAGAAAATAAGTAGAAAATGTCTACACTGTGATATTAGTAGTTTAGTTCACATTCTCCTTGATGTTGGCCTACAAAGTGCTTCCAAATGGTACCGACTTCCTGAGGGCAGGAAATTATTTGTAGAAGTCTTATCTTTGGCAAGATAATCAGTTTTCATATATTTTTTTAATGTCAAGAATAATTTTAAGGTTACTGGGAACATTATGTTTTACAGTAGAATATTGTCTTGCCAGTGGGTTTCAGCCCTGGGCTAGTTCAGTATGGATTCAATATGACTGAAGAAATTGACAGCAAAACGTTCTTGGGGTAAAAGGGTTATACCCAACTTTATTTCCAGGTGGCAGGTCAGTCACTAGAATCCCATTCACTCAGAGCAGTCTGCAGGCAGCAATCTGGTCTCTCCCTCTGGGCCCTTCTGTCCGCACAGCCATCCTCTGGGCCTCTGTCCTTGGCCCTGCCACCACTCCAGCCTCTGCTCTGCTCTCCTGCAGCCTTGCAGCCCTGCCACTGTGTCGTACCCAGAGTACTGGGCGGAGCTCTTTTTATAGAGACAACAGCCATGTATTGCCCACAGGTGTGCAGTGAACTAGTCAACCAGGGCCAGGTGAGAATCCTGGCCACAGGAACTCTCATTTTATCCATAAATATATAAAATTTATGTATAGACTCTATGCCTCAATTTCCTCATCTTTAAAATGGGATAAATAAACAAGTACCTACTTCAGAGATTTGCTGTAGAGATCAGTGTGTTAACACAGAAAAAGCCCTTAGTGCAATGTCTGCTACAGAGTAAACTCGCATCAGATATGAAGTATTCATGCTATTCATGCTGTTAGTTTTAGTCCAAAGGCCACTTTATCACATCTCCCTTGATGCCTGTCAAGTTCCAACAATTGAATAACAAACGATAGCAAATCCAAAATGGAGATCCGCAGGTGTTGGTGAAGAAATTTGAAACTTATAAATTGCAAAAATAGCCCTCTTTAAGTAGTAGAAGTGCTTCTCAGGAAAATGAAGAAGGAAGGAGGGGGAATGACTTAAGATAGAGAACATTCAGCTGAGATGAAATGTCTGTCTATAGAAAGTGACAAATGAGAAATGGTAAGAATCTTTCCAGGTGATTAATAATTTAAACATTATTTAATTTTGACATTGCAGAAAGTAGGTCCACTTTCTCTTTTCAGTTCTGCCAGTAACTCTTTAAATATTATTAATTATTTACTTTTTACTAAGCATGTAATGTTTATTAGACACTGTGTTAAGTGCTTTTATGTATACCATGTCTGTATAAACTCACAGCTAATAGACATAATTAGTCTCACTTTACAGGTGAGTAAACTGGAGTTTAAGTATCTTGGCTGGTGTCGCACAGGAAAAGGCAGAGTGGAATATAATCACTCTGTGTCTCAGTTTCCACATTTATAAAATGATGAGACCATATTCCAAATTGCCTTTCTAGTGTGCTTGCTAGAATTTAGCTGTTTTGTCGGGTGGGAGGAGGCGGTAGGTGGGTGGCCGATGCAAGTTGCCTCTTCTGCCACCTAGTGGACACTTCAGTAATTACTATGTTACTTCTAGACTGGATTGTTAGCTTTGAATTGCAGAACAGTTGAGGTGGCCTAGTCCAATCCCGTTAATGAAAGTTGAAGGCTAGAAAAGGGAAGTTTTTTTCCAGGATACCAAAAAGTCAATATATAAATCATGGCTCTTAGCATGGTTACACTTACTATTTCATTTATGATAATATCTTTGTGTCACAGGGTAATAGCCAAAAGATGTCAAGGAGTATTTGTAGATTTGTATAGTGTGCCCAATATTTCCTATGTGCAATGATATTTTTTGGAATTATACTAGGATGACTGGTGTTGATTGAGATAAGATAATTTCTTAAAAGTAAATCATAAAAAAAACTATCTGGAAACAAAACTTTAGGACACTATAAAGACTTTTGAGAAATTGAATACTGTAGATGATTTTTAAGAGACTTGGTCCTTGATAATAAGCATATTTATACGCAAATAGTGGCGATTTCTTGAACTTCTCTTGGTGAAGAAGCTATGTATAAAAGATTGCCTTCAGATTGGTGCTCTAGCTAGAAATGCTCAGAATTAAGTTTCTTCAATGAAACTCCTCTCATCCCTTTTTCTTAGCATGGAAAATCTAACTCTCTCACTAAAAAATAAAAAGAAAAGAAAAGAAATGAGGCTCACAGCAATTGTATGTTAACACCCTTTGGATGATAATTTCCAGCTTCCCTATTGAGAGATTTCATGAATTATAGCAGACGGAGATCTGTGTCTTATGGATGGAAAAGACTTGCCTAAGAGTCAGACACAGGTTTGCTGAGTGGCCTTGGGCAAGTTATTTAACTTCATAAGCCTCAGATCCTCAGGTGTGTTTGAAGTAATTCTGATTCTGCTTTACTCTATAATGCTATGGGGGGCTTATACGAGACTGATGTATAAGTGGACATGCTGTCACAGAGCAGGGCATGCGTCTCAGAAATTATGTAGAGAGACTGAAAGGTAGCAAGTCAGGCTGCTTGCATTTTACAAAAGATGGATACTGGAAAAGAAAACACATTATTCTATTACCCATTCTCCTAAGCAGCTTACAGTCATTCACATCCCAAATAAAACTGTGAATAAGACAGAGAGTTGTGGGACTATGTAGGTGGCACTTGGAAAGGTATTAAAAAGAAATTGGCTTTGAAATCTAAAGGCTTTGTGTAGAAAATGTCTCCTGTCTTGGGCCCAAACTGAAATTAAGGCATAGTTGGTGAACTGCTGGACAGCCCTTGAAAGATTGTTTTACTTTAGGTTTTTGGTTTTGGTTGAAAAATCTGGGGAGAAACATAAATGAACCCTAAGGCCATTACCTAAGTATAATAAGAAAGTCATAGAAATACAAAGTGTGTGATTCCACTTATATGAAAATCTTAGAGCAGTCACATTCATAGAGACAGAAAGTAGGAAGGTGGCTGCCAGAGCAGGGGGGAGGGGAGAGTGAGGAGTTAGTGTTTAATGGGGACAGAGTTTCAGTTTTGCAAGATGAAAGAAGTTCTGAACATGTATTGTGGTGGGTGGGTGCAGCATTCTGATTGTATTTCATACCCCTGAACTCTACATTTAAAGTTCTTAATGGTAATATTTATGTGTATTTTACCACAATAAAAAACAGTGGAAAAAAAATACAGATTTATGTAAACAGATAGAACAGATAGTTTAAAAAAAAAGGCTAGAAAGAGGTTTGTTGAGGGCCTGGACTGGCGGGAGGGCTTTGGAAGGAAAGGGAAGGCATGGGATCTGTCTGTCCCAGCTTGGCCAGCAGAGAGATTTTTAGGGAGAATGAAAAGGAGCTGTTCTTACAGGGGCCTTGGTAAGAACTGGCAAGTGGATTGCTGCGTGGGTGACGTGTGGGTCAGAGCTGGGGGAGGAGCCCTGTGGCGGGGAAGGCTGGCTGGTACCCTGTGGGTTGACAGCGAAGGCAGCACTGGCTGGGGGCACCACCCTTGGTGAGGGGTCGCAGCTCACAGGGCATCCCCTCAGCAGGGTGGTGATCAGATGCTCTCTAGAGTCCTCACGGGCAGAGGACTGGGCTGCCTCGGGGAGAGGACACGGTAGTTGCCTTACGGTGATCGTAGCTGACAGTCTGGGCCCTGAACACTGGTAAGAGTCTGTGAAGGCCCCAGACCCCCCGGGTGAATCAGTCCAGGCGACCAGAGGTCCTGTATGAGCAGGTGAGGGCAAGAGCCAGGAAAATAGGGGTTATTATCTGTAAAGTGACTCCATCTACACCTTTGCACTGGGGAAAGCTAGGGAAGCTCACATTTCTCATGAATAAACATAGGGTCATATTCCTGAACAGCATGAGCAGAGAAAACATTTACTCAAATCTGAAATCTGTTAATGAATAACACATGGGTCCAATCATATGAATGGGATTAGATTTATAATTATGGCGTCAAGGACCTATTCCTTTAAGCTAAGACATGAGGAGATGGCACTTGAATGGAAATGTTTGCTGAGTGATTCATTGGAAGCTGACTGTTTCATGAATGGCAAAAGGGAAAACTGCCCCCCTTTACAAACTACATAAATCATCTGGAATTATGATGGATTAAGTATTCTTCCCCCTTGTGACAGTAATATGTGTTATGAGCAGCTTTTAATAGTTAGAAAGACAGAAGAGATAAATGCCAATTACTATTAGAGGAAGCATCTTTTAAAATTCGCTTTCCTGCTTTTTCCCATGATAAGGTTAATTATTTATGGCAAAGGCACATTAATAATTTCATTTTATCTCTTTATCCAAGCAGTAAGTGAATTGCAATACAGGGAGATTTGGGTAATCGATACAACAAGAATGTATTCAAAGTATTTAAAAGTTTTGTAACTGCCTTTAAAACTTACTTTGAGCCATATACTGTGCTTAAATTAATAATATGTATTGGAAATTGTGTGTCGCCCTTCCCCAGCCTTGTAAGGCCTTGGCCATCTCCAGGAGAATGTTCTGGGCAGGGCCTTTGTCTTGGGGTTTCAGTTCCCTTCCCCAGGCCTGAACCTCAAGTGTTGCTCTCTCAGGACTCTTAGGGATCTTTCCAGGAGAAAGCCTACAAGTGGGTGTGAATTCATCTCAGAAAGGCTGCCCCAGGGACTGTGCTTTTCTAACTAGCCTGCCTGAGGCCTTTACTCATTTCTCTAACATTTTTAGTAAAGTTGTCTTCCTTACGTCCCAAGGCGTCTCCCCTAGGTAAGCAAGCGCTGGCACCCTGTGTCTGATCGCAGGCACCTGTCTTTCCTTAAATTTTGGGTTAGTTGGTTGTCCTGTGACTTCAGTCCTCTGACGTTTTGAAGAAAGTTAGGAACCTACCAGTCATCTTGTCTTTCTTGCTTTGTATGGGAGAGAGCAGTGCTCTTCCTGCTGAGTGAATCCCAAGGGGAAGCTGGAGTCAGATAAACCCCTGTTATCTCTGCTGACGTCTGGACCCTTTTCCAGCTGGATTTGTGGCGGTTTTGCTTTTCCTTGAGATTTATTCCTCACTGCTTTCTGGCCTCTCTTTCAGTCGTTCAGACCCCACTGACTGTTCTTCCCTTAGCCTCATAAACATAACCAGGTTTCCACCCTGGGGGAGCATGAAAGAGGCGGCAGTGGTGATGCCGGCCCTTCGCTTCTGATCTTAGGGGAAGAGGTGGTGCGTTGAGCTGCTTCTTCACACCCACTTGAGGTGTGAGTAGCAAGATGTAGAGTTAAAGGTGATGGATATTGGTACTTGCTTTTATGGTATCCTCAGCACCCGTGGGATCGGGTGGGGGCTAACACTGTTTGGAATTTTCCATCTTGAGAGGTTTTCTATATAACTTCTTCATTCATAATCATGCAAGAGGGAAGGAAAAAAAGAATTGCAGGATGCTAAGAATTGGTGCAATGGTTCCCATTAGTAGCTTGAGAGTAGTCCATCCCTAGTGCTGGCTGGTTCTGCATCAGTCACCTTTATAGTTGTTTGGAGAGGGTAGAATCATATCAGTGTCCCCCTGAAACTCTGCAGCCTCACTTTCCTGCGTATATCTGGATGGGGCCAGAGGCAGGAGACTTGGGTTAAGGCTGAAAGATTGCTAACTGGCTCACAAGTACCCTGAATGAGGAGAGAAACTGCATGTAACTTTCAAGGCCACTGAGGAGCACTGCTGAGTAAGGTGGTCAGGCCACTGACATCAGTCTGTTCTCTCAAATTTGGTGGCTGTGACACTTCCCAGCAGGAAGAGATGGAAGAGTTGTTTTCCTGGTGGTGTACTCCTGTGCAGATCTGTCAGCCGGCACTCTGATGTCAGGAGGAAAAAATACCATGTGTTCCTCCCTTCATTTCCAACAAGGGTCTGCAAGGATCGTCAGGGTGTTAAAGGCAGCCCAGCCCAACCCTAGATGTCCTCAGCTTGTTCCTACAAAGTAGAATTGTTTTACAGCCTAGTACATCCACCTGTCCATCCATTCAACTCTTCATTCACTTTTAAATATGCACTTATTGAATGCCTTCTATGTGCACAAATGATGAAAATAAAATCGTGAATAAACATCTACCACAGAACTGGGAACCTTGTAGGTGCTTAAAAAGTATTTGTTGAATGAATGAATAAATGAATGAAGACAGGATTCCTGTTCTTACAGCACTAGTGGTAGCAGGGGTTGGGGATGGAGGCACATTGAAGAATATGCCATCGTAATGGGAAGCAGAGGGTATCACGGGAATGAGAGGCAGGAGCCTTTGCATATGTCTTGGATAATTAAGGAAAGTTTCTAAAATTAGTGACATTTAAGTTGAGTTACATGAAGAAGCAGGAGTTTGATGAACAGGGAATAGTTATAGTATGGAATGATCAGTAGTGTGGACTCTCTGTTTCAGCATATCCAGGTTTAAGCTCCAGCTCTGCCACCTGCTTATGTCCTCAAAACCTACCAGGATAACACGTTGATCAAGCAAAGACAGGTTTATCAGAACTACTGCCATAACATCCCTTTATAGGAGTCTTCATAGCATCTTAGAAAGGAGCGGTTAGAGGAAGATATCTAAAGTATTTTAGCACCAGGGCTGGGTGATTTTAAGACTGCCCTTGCGAGGGGCAGGGAGCAGGGGCTGATTGCAAAAGGGCAGAGTTCGTACCGTGACAGTGAGATGAAATTCTTGGAGCAGGTCTAGCTAAGCAAGGTAATAGCCTTAAAAAATACTGTATTTTAGTTGATTCATCAACTCATCTTCTGCAAGGAAGTGCACAATCCCTTTTTGTCTGCTCTCAGAATTGTTCAATACAGGGACAGAGAAGCATATTGATTTCTGTACTCACCTGCTATGGGACTTGCATCAAGTTTTTTTTTTTAACTTGTTTTAAATTGAATCTAATAGAATGAATGAAACTGGTAGAAGATTTAATGAGATAAAAGGTGTGGCCACATAGCGCATGGGCTTGTCCACAGGAAGCACTCACTGGGAGCGCGGAGCTGTGAGCAACAACGGCAGCCTCGCCACACCATCCCCGTTAGGTTGTGACGATGACTTTATAGCCGGGGAAGCTGGACCAGCGCTCGCTCCTCCCAATTCTCCTACCAGCTGGCTGTGTGACCTCGGGCAGGAGGCTCATCTCTCTGGAAATGTGTTTCCTCCTACGAAAAGTAAAGTCATTCAGTTTTCTCATTGCACAAAGTAGCTATGACGTTTCCTCCAGGTCTATGAATACATTTGGCCTGGAGCCACTTGTCCTGGAGCCTTTTCTGTCTGAGCTTACCCTGCTGGTACAAGTCTCCCCGGGGATCTGGGTAGCTTAAGTGACAGCTGTGAAGCGTTGTGTGCTCCGCTGCCTGAGTTCCCGTCTATACTGCTGAAGGGCATGAGAACGCTGGGCTGTTAGACTGATGGTCATGGACATTCTGCAGTATTTGGGTCTACACCCTACATGACCCACTGGAATAGGTTGTTCTTAAAAAAGAAAAAAAAAGACAGAAATTATAATGTGACTTGTCCACACTCTGGAAGAAGGCAGTAGAGAGTAGTGGTAGCAGGTACTGAGATTAAGGCGAAGATCACTAACTTGGAATCCAAAGACTGACAGTCATTCCCTTCTCGGCCTTTCTTGGGCAAGTCACCTTGCCTCACTGAGTCCTAGGTACCCATCTAACAAATGGAGGAAATAATATTGAGACTGTGAGGCTGCTCAGAGGAGACAGTGCATGTTCATGTTCCAGTTAAACTGACACACACTGCCAGTAGGAGCTGATATTGCTGTCCAGCCTTCCCCAAATATTTGCTGAGTGTTAGAGGTAGTTCTAGGACCTGAGAGCTCAGCAATGAATGAGGCAGACAGAATTTCCCACCCCCCAGGGAGATGGTACTCTAGCGGGGAGACTCTGTTGTTAGAACAAAGCACACACCTTATTCCTGTGAAGTTTTGTTTTAATTTGAAAAATGAGTTTGAAAGAAAGCACAATGGGAGCTGGTATTTATTGAGCACCTATGACCTGCCAGAAGCTAGTTTTCTCACTTAGTCCTTGCAAAGAACCAGTGTAGAAGGTTTTATTTCTCCCATGCAGAAAAGTAGTCTATACTAGGGATTTAACCCCACATTTCTCTGATCAGAAAGCTGAGGGTGTTTCCTGTATTCTCAAGCCTGTGAATCTGTTCCTTTGATTGTACTTCTTCCACTGTGTGCAGTTTATCTAAATCTTAAAATAGTGAAGCATTAAAATATTTCTATATCATTCTGTAATTTTTTCCAGCTCTACCTTCCTTTATCTGTAGAGACATTGTACCTGTTTGGAAACATCTGTTGTGTGCATTTGAGCTGATGCATGAAGGATAAATAAGCACTCAAAGGAACAAAAGGTCCTCCAGTTTATTATGAAATATATATATATATATATATAAGTGTCCCAGAATTGTAAGCTATTGCTGTTATTGTTAATAATAATATTGTTACCTATCCTGTGTTAAGAAGCTAGCAGGTTAGCAGGAAGGAGGAACTGAAAGATGAGAAGTGTGCTTCAGGCTCTAGGTTTGAAAGGAGATGCAGCAGCTACCTGGATTTAGGGCTTGGGGATCAGCTGGTAGAGACCTCAGAATGAGAGGCCACATCCTCAGGATGGACATTCCTGTTTGTGAAGGGGTTGCAGCCTCACTGTTGGGGTAGTCCAAATGTCTGTGTTGCTAAGGCAGGAAGATTGCTGTTTCATAGCTGAGAAAACCAGAGCGTAGAGAGTTTTGCTTCTGATGCACTTGACTGGGGTCGATAGTAAGCTTGCACACTGCCTGTCTCTGGGCGGAGCAGGTTCTGAGAAAATATAAAACACTCTCACTTGGACTTTGCAGTCAGAGTCAGAAAAATAAAACATAAAGGAAAAATGACCTCTTGTGAGAGTGAACTGCTATCAGAGACAGGGGATCTGGGCAAGCAAATGATAGAGCCCTTACCTAGTTCCCACTGTGGCAGACAAACTCCCATATGCCCACTCATACCCACCCCCTCTCATGCCTCTCAAAGGAAACTACTAATTGAGAGAGAGGATGGATCCTAGAGAGACTTAAATTAGTGCCCTTTATGGTTAAGTGAAAGAAATATCAGAAAACATAGATTGAAATGACAAACACATGGAAATTTTGAGAGAAAAGATACTTGGAAGTCAGATATGGGACATATAAGAAGGGAATAACAACCCCTCACAGTGAGAAAAAGGAGGTCATAGGAGAGGCACATATTAAGTAAATAAAAGAAGAAATTTCCATGCACTAAAGAAAGTTTTGAACCAGAAATTGGGAAGGCTCCCATATTTCCAGGTGAGATTACTCAGAAAAGACACATACCTAGTAAAATTCTTCAGCTTTGACCATAAAGAAGAAATCTTAGACTCTTCCAGAAAGAATAGGTTATTTTTATAGGAAAAAAATTTAGAGTGGCATCTGACCTCTCATTTGCTACCCAGGACATTAGAAGAAGAAAGGACTAAAGCAAAAGACTCTACTGTCCAAAAAAAAAATCATTCCTTGTTAGGGGAAAGAAAAATGTATTTCAGTAAGAAAGGACTTAGATACTATTTCATGGAAGTGATATAAGTAATACGCTCAAAAAGTAACATAACAACGAATGCATCAGAGTACAGAAGCCTTGAGAGAGAAGAAAATGGGGAGAAAGCGGAGGTAAAAAATCTTGTGTTATATGTATGTGTGTGTGTGCATGTGTATTTGTAAATCTAATTGGATAACAAACATAACAGGTGTAATATAAACACAGGTGTAACTAAATGTGAAGTCTCAAAATTATAATTGTTAGCCTAAGCACAGTCTGGAAGTACAACTAACCAAACTCTGTAGAATTAGGTTGGTGTAGTTTTGAGCCTAATTTAGCAGAAGAAATATTTGTCTGAAAAACAGAAAGCTGCCTGATACCTCTTTTCCCAGCTTGTGTTTTTTAGCCAGCTGCTTCTCTATACAATTTCATAGATCTTGTCCTAAAGGAAAAAAGCAAAATTAGGATTTAGTGGAGAAATATGATGTCCAAACTTCCAAGAAATGTTTTTTGGTAAGTAGGTTATTTCCTAAGATATTCGATATCTATCTAAAACTTTTTTTTAAGTTTTCAAATATTGGAAGTGGCTTCCAGGATTTAAAACCTCTCACAGTGAAAATGTAACCCTTCTACAATGTTGGTAGGAATGTAAAATGGTGCAGCCACTTTGGAAAACATATAGCATTCCCTCAAAATGATTAATGTAGAGTTATCATGTGGCTGCAATTCCACTCCTTGGCATATATCTGAGAGAAATACAAATATATGTCCACATGTAGCTTGTACTTGAATATCCATGGAGGCATTCTTTATAATAGCCCAAAAGTGAATCAGCTGATGAATAGAGAAATGTGTCATATCTATACATTGGAATATTATGTAGCAACAAAAAGGAATTAAGCTCTGCTACATGCTTCAGTATGGATAAACCCTGGAAACATTATGCTGAGTGAAAGAAGTCAATCACAAAGGGCCACATATTATATGATTCTATGTATAGAACAGTCAAATCTATAGAGACAGATTAGTGATTGCCAGGGGCTTAGGGAAGAGAGAAATGGGGCATTGAGGGTTTCTTTTTGGGGTGACAAAAATGTTCTAAAATTGATTTTGGTGATGATTGCATAATTCCATAAGTATACTAAAATCCATTGGTTTTTACACTTTAAAAGAGTGAATTATTTGGTACACAAATCTCAGAAAAGCTGCCAAAAAAGAACAAAACCTGATATGCTCCCCACCATTTGTCTTTCCAGTAATTCCTGAGCCTTTTATAAAATTTTATCTTGTTAAAAATATACACAAAGAATGGCAGTAAAATCTCACCCAGATGGTAAAATTTGTAGATGGATTGGTTAGCAACTTATGTGCCATTATTTTGGGGAAGCCACCTATCAAAATGTAAGGTTATCAAGACTAACACTGTGTGCGGTCCTCAGGCAACGTATTAACAGACCAGAGACACCAAACTTGTCTGCTACAGGAACTGTATTAGACATTTTCCTCAGAGCGCTTGTGGCTACCACAGGGAACATGAAATATAAAAGGATTTTTGTGGCTTACAATGGTTCCTGCTAAGTGAAATTCCAAAGTAGAGTGTTACAGTGGGTTGGACGCTGAGCCTCATGATCGTCCTCAGAACATAAGGGTCTTGGCCTCCGGGTCTTTAACATGCCATTGATTTGATAGGTTTTGAATTCATGGTGATGTCTTAGTCCAAGTGTGTTTCTTTCTCTTTCCATTTTTATGTCCTTATAATCTCACTTATCATTTACATTTTGCCTTATTTTTATGTCTATATCGTCTTTAAAAAAATGTATTCCTAAAGAATTCTTATCTACTAGGAAAATAGGAAAATTGACAAGCATAGATAAAAATTTTTATATTAAATAGGATATTATTATTAACTTTACTGTATAACTAAACTTTCATTTACTCTGCACTGAACCAGAAATTTTTGTTGGCTATTTAAATCTTGCTGGAGATCTTTCTGCAAAGTGTCAATTATCTGCCCTGCCAATGAAAATGAAATGTGTACTTAGACAGCCAACAATAGCTGAGGGGCTTTGCAGCTCCCAAATTTCTTAATGTCAACAATTATTTATTGGCTGCTTACTGTATAAGACTCTTATTGAATAGGGAAGATTGTGTTGAAGATGGTATAGGTTCGTGGCTGAATGTGTCTTAAGCCCAGAATATCTTAACTCAGGATTCTGGTTAGAGTTTATTCTGCACACACCCTAATATGAAGATGTATCCAAATGCCTTCCCTCCAGACCCATATTTTCTTATAAGAAACCAAACCTTTAAAAAATAAATTTTGGTCTTAAAAGACAAAGGTTTGGCTTGGTTTTTTGAAAATACTATAAATCCTCTTGTGTATTATTGCAGAAAAATTATTCATGATACTTGTTAAGGAACAGACAGTCTTTATTCAGGGATGACTTCAGTGGGGTTTTGCAGTAGGGGAGAGACTGGGCTCAATTCCTAATGCAACAAGGAAAAGTGGGAATTTATAGCCACAGGGCAGGGTGGAATAGGTCAGTGGATGGAAAAATCACCAAGTGGAAACATTAGGGGTTTGGGGAAGGGTGCTCTGGCTAAAGTGCCCTAACAAAACCCTTGCTGAAGGCAGGCCAGGGTGCTCAGACCTTACCTGAGGAATGCGGGCGATGAGGGACCCGATCAAATGTTGAGCGTGATGAGATGCTGAGAGTGGGGAATTCTGGCTAAACCAATTTAGGATCCTTGCTAAACTGGGTTCTTGAAGGACATGCCCAGGGGTGGGCAGAGGTGACTGGGGAGAGCTCCCTAGAGCTCAGTCCTGGAGAGAATCTTTGTCAGTATACGCATGGGACTGAAGAGGCGGTGGGAAGAAGGTTCATGTCATCAGGAGAAGAGAAAAGGCCATAGGGGGGGTTATTTTCAGTGGACATTCCCAGAGAATAACAAATCTAGACATGGGCTTAGTACTGACTTGTTATTTCCACCTGGAAAATTGTTTTTCATAGAGACGAGGTTTTGGGATCTGCATGTATTTCTTGGTGGGTCTGGTTCCAATGTGAGAGAACAATTCAGCCCTCTCTTGCCCCTATTTGAGGATTTTTACAGGTAAACAACTCATCCATTAATTAATCATCTTGTATTCATTAAGGAGGTTAAGAAAAAGTGTTAGGACTTGCGTTGTTGCCCTCATGGAATTTCCAGTCCAGGCTGGAAGACCCCCAGAGAGAAGTACAGCAGTCCTTTTTTGAAATGAGCTTCAAAAAGGAAGGATGACACCACATTTACAACTGCCACTCAGCTTTGAAGTCGGCAGAGTGGGTCATGTCACCACCTGCTTTAAACCCTTCAGCGGTTTCTCACTGATTCAGGATAAAGAACAGAATCCTTCATACAGCTTATGAGATTCTACATGAGTCGTGCTCTGTCAGTCTCTCCAAGCAATGTTTTGTTTTCTGATTCGCTTCATTTTCCGTGTTAGTATTTACTGAGGTTGCCAGGTTCTCACGTGGGTTAGTACTAAGCTGTCTCTAAGTGAGCTCATTAATATCGTGGCAGCTCACAGGAATGGCAAAAGGTCCTTGAGGCTTAAGCTGTGCTTGAAGTTTTGATGAAGGTAGGAGTCCTGACTGGATCTGTCCTCAACGACAGTGAATCCTTTTGGTTTCAGATGCAGTGCATGGAGCACAAATATTCATGCATTTATAGATGATGCTACTGCTAGGTCGCCAGGTGAGTTGATAAAGTTGGGGTGGTAGTGCCTGGCTGCAAGCTTCCTGAGATGCTCAGTAACATGCTCCTTCTTTGTCCTTGGTGTTCCTGATCAACAAGCAGTCCTCTGGTTGCAGTGAATACAGGTAACCAGATAAAGACCTGTCCCAACTGTGTGCCTCGGGAGTCTGTGCCCCCAGAGGAGACCTCACTGTTGAACAGCTGCCTTGTGGATTTCTTTCAGCGTTACTATCCACAGCTATCCTGCAGTAACTTTGGAATTACCCACTGAGATGCATTGCTTCCATACATGTATTTCTCAGTGGGACTCCTGAATCTTTCTAAGAAATATCTTTGCAGCCACATATGGATTTTGGTATGAAGCTGGCCTTATTACATCATTTACAGTCCTTATATGAACCTGGTAAACTACTTAAACAGATAAACATTTCATATGGACACATCCTTGCTTTCTGAGGAAAGTGCTTGCTTCTTTGAGAAACATTTTCCAAATAAGACTATTGTGTATTTGTCAGGGATGAGAGCTGGCACTTCTATGGGGGGCAGACAAGGGTGCTCAACCTGTATCTTGGCTAATCCCTGGGGTCCCCAAGGGAATGGGGGTTGGTGATAACAACACTGAACCATAAATCTTGACTTAACTGGATAATTTCTTAGGGAATTCAATTCTCAGCTGTCATTACAAGGCCTTCCTCTCTCTCTTTCCTGTTGTTGCTACTCTTTATTCTTTCTTAACTCTGTGAAGTCTACAGTTTCAGGGAGTTTTTGTTAAATGTTGTGGTGGTTTTTCTTCTGCACATGAGTTTCATCCCTGGAGACAATGAGGAGAAAACAAATTCTTGGAAAAGATGCCAAATGGCTGTTATTTATCTGGGTCAGTGGGCTGCATAGTTACCAAACATTAGAGTTATGCTTGCAAGCATCATTTACCTCACTGACTGTTTTCTGCTGGGTGATGTTTTAGCATTTTTAAGATGACCATACTTTCAGGCACATGGCAGACAAAAGGCTTTTTATTTTCCAGTTCATGAGTTTGTTTACCTGAAAAGTAGAACAAAGACAGCAAAATGGCATTTAGTTTTAATTCAATGAATTAATCTTTATAGAAAGAATAAAATTAATCATATTGGAGACAAGCTGGGAAATCAGAATGAATTAGTGCCTTCAGGCACTTAATCTAATCCTCTGGAAAATAAGGAGAACCGAGAAGCCACATGTTGCTTATTAAAGGCAAAAGACGTTTGAAAGTAGCCCAGATAATACTAAACATGCCCAAAAGGACTTTATTGATGAAGCCTTAATACTTTTTCAAGGATTATAATATATGTAGAAAAACATATTTTTGGTGGCCTATCCATTAAATATTACATTGAGTTTTTTATCCACTTGCTTGATCTTATAAGTTCTCTGAGCCTAGGCTTCAAGACATGGCAAAATGTTAACACACGAAAACGAAACAGAACAAAATACCAATTAACCAGGTGACGTGGTTCCTCTGAAATGAGTGAATTACACACAGAATACTCACAGATTTCACAGAGGATTGACACCTCCTCTCCTCCTTCTGGGCAGCCCATCCGGCTGGCTGGCTGGCAGTTAGGGGATTGGTGGCGTGGAGCAGGGTGGGGCCACGCACAGCTAATTTGACCTTGTCTTGCAGGCAAGCGCTCTCTGACCAGTCTGGATGAGCGTGTCCCCATCTGGCTCCAAGAACCAGTCTTTACCCAGAGGTGCCATATCCCACAAGCAGCTTCCCCCACAGTGCTCTCTGGGTCTGTGAGGGTGAGCAGGATGGCACCGAGGGTCCTAATTCCTACAGGCTGCTTGGGAATAATCCTCTTTCCCCACTACTGCCAAATGCCTGGAGAGGAGTCTTGCACATATTAGATGCACAATACATTCTTATTCATTGAGAAGTTTCTTTTCTTTAGTGAGGGATTTAAATGACTTGCAAAGGGACTCATTAATGTGGTAGCTGTGTGCTGATATGAGATACCAAATGCTGTATTGGCAAGGAAAGTGTCGGAGATGGGTTAATTTGCTGCCCATGTAATTTTCAAAATGATCTTAAACATATTCTAAGGATATGCTTTTAGGGTACACTTTCAGAAACAATGGTACAAGAGCTTTTGAAAATGTCAGTTACTAATTAAAAGTTCAATCTAGACTAATAGGTATTGGGTTATAGAACACTGATGTTAGGTTTTGAAAATACCAAATGCCATTTAGTAATCCGTCTGGAGGGGCTATCTTGGTCCTATTGCTCTTAACAAAATACTGCTTTTCTATGACCTGTTAAGCACTTGCCAACATCTTCTAGAAAAATACTTCAGATGACAACGGTGATACCATTGTGTAACAGAGTTATTTCTCTTCAGAATACATCACTTAGATTCAAGTGATGTCAGATTCAGTTTACTTTTACCGAATCCTAAGCTTTCAGATATATGATATTTTGAATGTGAACTAGCACACTGAGGTAAATATTTTCCTGTCTTCCCAGGTTTGTATGAGTTGTAGGGAGAGACAGAATTTAAGCCCAGATCCTCTAAGTCTGGTACTTTTCATATGTTGCTAACGTAGCCTTTTTTTACACAGCAAGCAGAACCAGTTATTGTAAGCCAGGGCTATTCCTTTCCACAATTTTTTTTTTGAGAGGGCATCTCTCATATTTATTGATCAAATGGTTGTTAACAGTTAACTACAATAAAATTCTGTACAGGGGACTCGATGCACAATCATTAATCCACCCCAAGCCTAATTCTCATCAGTCTCCGATCTTCTGAAGCACAACAAACAAGTTCTTACATGGTGAACAAATTCTTACATAGTCAATACGTTCTTACATGGTGAACAGTACAAGGGCAGTCATCACAGAAACTTTCGGTTTTGATCACGCATTATGAACTATAAACAAACAGGTCAAATATGAATATTCGTTTGATTTTTATACTTGATTTATATGTGAATCCCACATTTCTCCATTATTATTATTATTATTATTATTATTTTTTTAATAAAATGCTGAAGTGGTAGGTAGATGCAAGATAAAGGTAGAAAACATAGTTTAGTGCTGTAAGAAAGCAAATGTAGATGATCAGGTGTGTACCTGTAGACTATGTGTTAATCCAATCTAGACAAGGGTAGCAAAACATCCACAGATGCAGATGATTTCTCTCAAAACAAAGGGGGTGAGGTTCTAAACCTCACCTCTGTTGATCCCCAATTTCTCACCTGATGGACCCCCTGTGACTGTGCCTGTCTTAGGTTGTTCCTCCCTTGAGGAATCTTACCCGTCCCTGGCTAACCAGTCATCTTCCGGGGCCATACAGGGAAATGTAAAGTTGGTAAGTGAGAGAGAAGCAATATTGTTTGAAAAGGTAGGCTTTTTACTTCTTTGCATATTTATGCCCTGTGGCTTCTATGCCCAGCATTTGTCTTGAGGTATCTTTACCACTTGGAAGAATTATGATACTCAGTAAATTCGACATGAGGCATGAATTCTATTTAAGGGTTGTAATTAGGAAGGAAGAAGAAAAGCTATAGAAGTAGCAGACGGAAGAAAACATGGGAAGATTGGTTATTTCTTTGACATATCTTCTTGTAGAGTAATTTAAGCATGTATAAGTTTTAAACTACTAATTAAATTGCACACCCATATTAACATAATAGGAATACAGTTACATAACCAAAGCAGACCTACAATTACCAGCCATCTCCAGTGAAACCAAGAAAACCAGTTAGGCACCCTAAGCATTTGTGAAAACTTATCTATGATATGATGGATATTGTCTAACTGAACTTGAATAGTTTGAGAAAAATCAGACAATTTAAAACAACACACTCCTGGGAACTGTTCACATCCCATATGTTCTTCTAACAGTAGATAGTCTGTAGTCTCAAGATTTTGGAGTGCTGCAACTTGCACTTCTCCTAACTCTTGGTTGAGTTCCAACAGTATCGATCCAGCCAAATTTGTTATTTTACTGTATGCACAGGCCAGCTTAGATATCTCCTTCTTCATTCCAATGGCAGTTCCAGGAACCAGTGGGATGAATGCAGCTATGACTGCAACAGCGCCAGAATCTTTGTTGACGTTTTTTGATGATCATCTTCTGGAATGACTCTTCCAGAGAATGTTGATGTTGGAAGTTCTTCTTCATATCGTATCTTAATTCGTTTTCTGGGTAGCCAAATTAGGCTTTGATCCTCTGTATAAACACAAACAGACCCTTTGCCGACCCTTGATATGCCCTTTATACCATTGTGAAGAACTTAATGGAGGTCCCACACAGGAACTGCTTTTTTTTGTTGTTGTTGTTAGCATTAATCTACAATTACATGAAGAATATTATGCTTACTAGGCTCTCCCCTATACCAGGTCCCCCTATAAACCCCTTTACAGTCACTGTCCATCAGCATAGCAAAATGCTGTAGAATCACTACTTGTCTTCTCTGTGTTGTACAGCCTTCCCCTTTCTCCCACCCCCCCTTTATGCATGCTAATCTTAATAACCCCCTTCGTCTTCCCGCCCCCCCTTATTCATCCCTACCCACCCATCCTCCCCAGTCCCTTTCCCTTTGGTACCTGTTAGTCCATTCTTGGGTTCTGTGATTCTGCTGCTGTTTTGTTCCTTCAGTTTTTCCTTTGCTCTTATACTCCACAGATGAGTGAAATCATTTGGTATTTCTCTTTCTCCGCTTGGCTTATTTCACTGAACATAATACCCTCTAGCTCCATCCATGTTGTTGCAAATGGTAGGATTTGTTTTCTTCTTATGGCTGACTAATATTCCATTGTGTATATGCACCACATCTTCTTTATCCAGTCATCTACTGATGGACACAGGTTGCTTCCAATTCTTGGCTATTGTAAACAGTGCTGCGATAAACATAGGGGTGCACTGGTCTTTCTCAAACTTGATTGCTGCGTTCTTAGGGTAAATTCCTAGGAGTGGAATTCCTGGGTCAAATGGTAAGTTTATTTTGAGCATTTTGAGGAAACTCCATACTGCTTTCCACAATGGTGGAATTAATTTACATTCCCACCAGCAGTGTAGGAGGGTTGCCCTTTCTCCACAGCCTCACCAACATTTGTTGTTGTTTGTCTTTTGGATGGCAGCCATCCTTACTGGTGTGAGGTGATACCTCATTGTAGTTTTAATTTGCATTTCTCTGATAATTAGCGATGTGGAGCATCTTTTCATGTGTCTGTTGGCCATCTGCATTTCTTTTTTGGAGAACTGTCTATTCAGTTCCTCTGCCCATTTTTTAAGTGGATTGTTTGTTTTTTGTTTGTTGAGGTGGGTGAGCTCTTTATATATTTTGGACGTCGAGCCTTTATTGGATCTGTCATTTTCAAATATATTCTCCCATACTGTAGGGTTCCTTTTTGTTCTATTGATGGTGTCTTTTGCTGTACAGAAGCTTTTCAGCTTAATATAGTCCCACTTGTTCATTTTTGCTGTTTTTTTCCTTGCCCGGGGAGATATGTTCAAGAAGAGGTCACTCATGTTTATGTCTAAGAGGTTTGTGCCTATGTTTTTTTCTAAGAGTTTTA
The DNA here is from genome assembly GCF_030020395.1 of Manis pentadactyla. Lineage (NCBI taxonomy): Eukaryota > Metazoa > Chordata > Mammalia > Pholidota > Manidae > Manis > Manis pentadactyla. The sequence continues at coordinate 210,011,839 of NC_080019.1, read as the reverse complement.
TGGTTTCATGACTTACACTCAGGTCTTTGATCCATTTTGAATTTACTTTTATGTATGGAGTTAGACAATGGTCCAGTTTCATTCTCCTACATGTAGCTGTCCAGTTTTGCCAGCACCATCTGTTGAAGAGACTGTCATTTCACCATTGTATGTCCATGGCTCCTTTATCAAATATTAATTGACCATATGTGTTTGGGTTAATGTCTGGAGTCTCTAATCTGTTCCACTGGTCTGTGGCTCTGTTCTTGTGCCAGTACCAAATTGTCTTGATTACTATGGCTTTGTAGTAGAGCTTGAAGTTGGGGAGTGAGATCCCCCCTACTTTATTCTTTTTTCTCAGGATTGCTTTGGCTATTCGGGTGTTTGGTGTTTCCATATGAATTTTTGAATTATTTGTTCCAGTTCATTGAAGAATGTTGCTGGTAATTTGATAGGGATTGCATCAAATCTGTATATTGCTTAGGGCAGGATGGCCATTTTGACAATATTAATTCTTCCTAGCCATGAGCATGGGATGAGTTTCCACTTGCTAGTGTCCCCTTTAATTTCTCTTAAGAGTGACTTGTAGTTTTCAGGGTATAGGCCTTTCACTTCTTTGGTTAGGTTTATTCCTAGGTATTTTATTATTTTTGATGCAACTGTGAATGGAATTGTTTTCCTGATTTCTCTTTCTATTGGTTCATTGTTAGTGTATAGGAAATCTACAGATTTCTGTGTGTTAATTTTGTATCCTGCAACTTAGCTGTATTCCGATATCAGTTCTCGTAGTTTTGTAGTGGAGTCTTTAGGGTTTTTTATGTACAATATCATGTCATCTGCAAATAGTGACAGTTTAACTTCTTCTTTACCAATCTGGATTCCTTGTATTTCTTTGTTTTGTCTGATTGCCGTGGCTAGGACCTCCAGTACTCTGTTAAATAACAGTGGGGAGAGTGGGCATCCCTGTCTAGTTCCCGATCTCAGAGGAAAAGCTTTCAGCTTCTTGCTGTTCAGTATAATGTTGGTTGTGGATTTATCATATATGGCCTTTATTATGTTGAGGTACTTGCCCTCTATTCCTTCTTTGCTGAGAGTTTTTATCATGAATGGATGTTGAATTTTGTCAAATGCTTTTTCAGCATCTATGGAGATGATCATGTGGTTTTTGTCTTTCTTTTTGTTGATGTGGTGGATGATGTTGATGGATTTTCGAATGTTGTATCATCCTTGCATCCCTGGGATGAATCCCACTTGGTCGTGGTGTATGATCCTTTTGATATAGTTTGAATTTGGTTTGCTAATATTTTATTGAGTACTTTTGCATCTACATTCATCAGGGATATTGGTCTGTAATTTTCTTTTTGGTGGGGTCTTTGCCTGGTTTTGGTATTAGAGTGATGTTGGCTTCATAGAATGAGTTTGGGTGTATTCCCTCCTCTTCTGTTTTTTGGAAAACTTTAAGGAGAATGGGTATTATGTCTTCTCTGTGTGTCTGATAAAATTCCGAGGTAAATCCGTCTGGACCGGGGGTTTTGTTCTTGGGTAGTTGTTTGATTACCATTTCAATTTCTTTGCTCATAATTGGTTTGTTTAACTTTTGTGTTTCTTCCTCGGTCAGTCTTGGAAGGTTGTATTTTTCTAGGAAGTTGTTCATTTCTTCTAGTTTTCCAGCTTGTTGGCATATAGGTTTTCATAGTAGTCTTTAATAATTCTTTGTATTTCTGTGGAGTCTGTCATGATTTTTCCGTTCTCATTTCTGATTCTGTTGATTTGTGTTGATTCTCTTTTTATCTTAATAAGTTTGGCTAGAGGCTTATCTATTTTGCTTATTTTTCCTCAAAGAACCAGCTCTTGGTTTCATTGATTTTTGCTATTGTTTTATTCTTCTCAATTTTATTTATTTCTTCTCTGATCTTTATTATGTCCCTCCTTCTGCCTACTTTAGGCCTCATTTGTTCTTCTTTTTCCAGTTTCGATAATTGTGATGTTAGACTATTCATTTGGGATTGTTCTTGCTTCTTCAAGTGTGCCTGGATTGCTATATACTTTCCTCTTAAGACTGCTTTTGCTGCATCCCACAGAAGTTGGGTCTTTGTGTTGTTGTTGTCATTTGTTTCCATATATTCCTTGATCTCTATTTTAATTTGTTAGTTGATCCATTGATTATTTAGGAGCATGTTGTTCAGCCTCCATGTGTTTTTGAGCCTTTTTGTTTTCTTTGTAGAATTTATTTCTAGTTTTATACCTTTGTGGTCTGAAAAGTTGGTCGGTAGGATTTCAATCCTTTGGAATTTACTGAGGCTCTTTTTGTGGCCTAGTATGTGGTCTATTCTGGAGAATGTTCCATGTGCACTTGAGAAGAGTGTATATTCTGTTGCTTTTGGATGTAGAGTTCTATAGATGTCTATTAGGTCCATCTGTTCTAGTGTGTTGTTCAGTGCCTCTGTGTCCTTACTTATTTTCTGCCCGGAGGATCTATCCTTTGGGGTGAGTGGTGTGTTGAAGTCTCCTAGAATGAATGCATTGCAGTCTATTTCCCCCTTTAGTTCTGTTAGTATTTGTTTCACATATGCTGGTGCTCCTGTGTTGGGTGCATATATATTTAGAATGGTTATATCCTCTTGTTGGACTGAGTCCTTTATCATTATGTAGTGTCCTTCTTTATCTCTTGTTACTTTCTTTGTTTTGAAGTCTATTTTGTCTGATATTAGTACTGCAACCCCTGCTTTCTTCTTGCTGTTGTTTGCCTGAAATATGTTTTTCCATCCCTTGACTTTTAGTCTGTGCATGTCTTTGGGTTTGAGGTGAGTTTCTTGTAAGCAGCATATAGATGGTTCTTGCTTTTTTATCCATTCTATTACTCTCTGTCTTTTGATTTTTGCTTTAAGTCCATTTACATTTAGGGTGACTATTGAGAGATATGTACTTATTGCCATTGTAGGCTTTAAATTCGTGGTTACCAAAGGTTCAAGGTTAGCCTCTTTAGTATCTTACTGCCTAACGTAGCTCGCTTATTGAGCTGTTATATACACTGTCTGGAGATTCTTTTCTTCTCTCCCTTCTTATTCCTCCTCCTCCATTCTTCATATGTTGGGTGTTTTGTTCTGTGCTCTTTTTAGGAGTGCTCCCATCTAGAGCAGTCCCTGTAAGATGCCCTGTAGAGGTGGTTTGTGGGAAGAAAATTCTCTCAGCTTTTGCTTGTCTGGGAATTGTTTAATCCTGCCATCATATTTAAATGATAGTCGTGCTGGATACAGTATCCTTGGTTCAAGGCCCTTCTGTTTCATTGCATTAAATATATCATGCCATTCTCTTCTGGCCTGTAGGGTTTCTGTCGAGAAGTCTGATGATAGCCTGATGGGTTTTCCTTTATAGGTGACCTTTTTCTCTCTGGCTGCCTTTAAAACTCTTTCCTTGTCCTTGATCTCTGGCATTTTAATTATTATGTGTCTTGGTGTTGTCTTCCTTGGATCCTTTCTGTTGGGGGTTCTGTGTATTTCCGTGGTCTGTTCAATTATTTCCTCCCCCAGTTTGGGGAAGTTTTCAGCAATTATTTCTTCAAAGACACTTTCTATTCCTTTTTCTTTCTCTTCTTCTTCTGGTACCCCTATAATATGGATATAGTTCCTTTTGGATTGTCACACAGTTCTCTTAATATTGTTTCATTCCTGGAGATCCTTTTAGCTCTCTCTATGTCAGCTTCTATGCGTTCCTGTTCTGTGGTTTCTATTCCTTCAATGGCCTCTTGCATCCTATCCATTCTGCTTATAAACCGTTCCAGAGTTTGTTTCATTTCTGTAATCTCCTTTTTGGCATCTGTGATCTCCCTCCGGACTTCATCCCATATCTCTTGCATATTTCTCTGCATCTCTGTCAGCATGTTTATGATTTTTATTTTGAATTCTTTGTCAGGAAGACTAGTTAGGTCTGTCTCCTTCTCTGGTGTTGTCTCTGTGATCTTTGTCTGCCTGTAGCTTTGCCTTTTCATGGTGATAGGAATAGTCTGCAGAACTGGGACGAGTGACGGCTGGAAGGACTTCCCTTCTTGTTGGTTTGTGGCCCTCCTCTCTTGGGAGAACAGCGACTTCTCGTGGCTTGTGCTGGGCAGCTGCGTGCAGACAGGGTTTCTGCTTCCTGCCCGGCTGCTATGGAGTTTATCTCCACTGTTGCTGTGGGTGTGGCCTCGCTCGGGCAGCTGCTCCAAAGTGGTGGAGCCCCGTTGGAGGGGGATCGGCCGGGAGACTATTTATCTCTGTAAGAAGCCTCCTTTGCTCCCTGCTTCCCTGGGGGTTAAAGTGCCCAGAGATCCCTAGATTCCCTACCTCTGGACTAAGTTTCCCACCCTGCCCCTTTAAGACTTCCAAAAAGCACTCGCCAAAACAAAACAACAACAACAACAAAAAAAAAACCACTTGCTTTTCTTTTTCCTCAGGCGCTGGCCTCAGGCACCTGCTCACTGGTCTTGCTGCCCTGTTTCCCTAGTATCCAGCACCCCACGCATGCAGTGTGTCTGCGCTCTTGTGTGGATGGGGGCTGGGTGTTCAGCAGTCCTGGGCTCCCTCTCCTTCCTGCTCTGACTCCTCTCCTCCCGCCGGGAGCTGGGGAGAGGGGCGCTCAGGTCCCATGGGGCCGGGGCTTGTAGCTTACCCCCTTCGCAAGGCGCTGGGTTCTCGCAGGTGTGGATGTGGTCTGGATGTTTTCCTGTGTCCTCTGGTCTCTATTCTAGGAAGGGTTTTTTTTGTTATATTTTCATAGATATATGTGGTTTTGGTAGGAGATTTCTGCTGCTCTACTCACGCTGCCATCTTGGCTCCACCCTGTCCTTTCCACAATTTTTGAGGACAAATCTTCATTGTTACGAAAATCTGTTTGAACTCATTTCAGCTCTAGTTCATTACTCTCTTCCATTACTCTTCAAACACCTTAATTTTCTTTTTTAAAAACCAACCTAAAACCACTCATATTAATATGTACAGCATTACATTTTTGTACCTGATATGTTTGCAGTTTCCTTCCCCTCTAAGGGGAAGCCAGTGCTTATTCTCAAGAACTGGTATATTAAGGGGTGAAGGTGGTTAGCGAGTGGATGAGGAACCTGTAGTTAATGGGCAGAACTGTCATAGTGGTAGAGAGCACAGGATTTGGAGTCAGAAATATCTGGATTGGAGTTAGTTCCTCTATTGTTCCTGAGCTCAGTTTCCTCATCTATAAAATGGGGATAACAGTAGTACTGGCTTCTTAGGGCTCAAGTGAGGAGTAGTTGATATAATGCGTACAGTGTGCAGCACCTGATGCATAGGGAGGGGCCTCTACTTGACTCCTTCCATCATTGTTGTTGCTCTCTTCTTGCTCTACTAATCAGTCACCCCAGCGGATCATTTTGGAAGGCCAGCCCTCAAAAGCTGCTTCCATGTCTTTGAGGCCATACAGGACCAATCAGCAGATAGACTGCAACTTACATGGATATAATAGCAGGATTTTTGTGTCCTGCAACATGAGAGACTTCGCCTTCTTTGACTTGCAGACAGATGATATGACTCTTGCTCTTTATCCCCCTAGATCATGGAGTGACAACTAAATGGGGTAGAAAAGACAGTTTCCTTAAGGTATTAACTTTGGTGAAAGAGCACAAAAGGTAAAAGGGCTTATTTATCACCCTTTGCTTCAGGAAGTAAGAAAACTTCATGCAGGTCCTCATCATCAGTTGACAAGACTCAAAGCTCATAGTAAATGATGGCGTGTAGTCAGGTTGAAGCCTGGAAGCCACTGTTTGGGATTATCATTAACAAATAGCCTAAACATGACACAGTAAGGGGGCATTTTTTAGTTAAACAGTTGAAAGCTCTAAGACCCATTTGTTGTATGACTTAATATATTTACTTTTCTAACAACTAAAAGCAAATGTATCTTTACTCCTAGCTAATTACATAATTAATATTCAGTTTCTATTACGGCTTTGTAGGATGCACAGGGCATGTAGTTGTGGCCAAGGTCAAAATGATCCTTGACTTCATGGAAGGTACATCTTAGGGACGGATAAGGTGGGGCAGACTCTATTAAGCGGTAGCTCATGAAATAGGATATGTTCAATGATTGGGGAAGGACACAATATTATGAAACTGTACATCAAGAACACCTGACCTTTTTCAGACTTGAGCTTGGGAAAGACTTCTTGGTGGGATTCACGTTCATGCCAAGTCCTGGAGAAGTTAAGTAGGAATACACCAGGCAACCAAGTCCTGGAGAAGTTAAGTAGGAATACACCAGGCAAAGATGAGGGGAGGAGAAAACCATGTGGAGGAAGCAGCCAATACAGAGGCAAGGCCGTTGGAAGCCCGAAAAGCTGAGAAGAAGCATCTCATTGTGTTTGGAGAATAGAGCGTGTGTGTGTTGGGGGGGATGAATACAGGGAGGCAGATAGAACAGTGGAAAGATGTAAAACTTTGAGGCAGCAAGAGGCTTGTAGCGAGCAATCCCTAAATATCTCAGAGGAGCAATGATGGACTTTTAGAGGGGTTGGGCAATTAATGTTTGAATGTTGGTTCCAGACAGGACTGATCTCCCTGACCCTGAGAATATTCCATTGTAAAGGGGAAAGAGTAATATTTACCCCACAGGGTTATGATGAGTACACAGTGAAATAAATGGAAGAATATATCTAAAGGGCCGGGTATCATCCTGACACAGAGTCGGTGCTCTGGGAATGTCAACATATGTATATAAAGGCAAATACACACAAGCACACACAACACAGAGGTAATAGAAGGATATGAATGTCCAACCTGTTAGCTCCTTATAAGAACATTTACCAGAATGCATGCATATGTGTATTTCTTTGTGTATAAACTGTCATTGGCAAAATCTGCTGGGGAAGGGGTCCTTCTTTGGTACATGAGACAGGTATTTTCTCTCTCCCTGAAGTGAAAGAACATCCAGTAATTATGTTTCTGAAGAATGGTTCTGCATTAGTTTCCTATTGCTGCTGTAACAAATCACCACCGACTGAATGGCTTAAAACAACACACATTTATTATCTTACACTTCTGGAAGCCACCTGTCTGCAATGAATTTTCCTGGGCTAACATTAAGGTGTCAGCAGGGCTGTGTTCTCTGGAAGTTCTAGGGGAGAATCCATTTTCTCGCCTTTCCCAGCTTCTAGAGGCCGCCTGCAGTCCTTGCCCTGTATCCCCTTCCTCCATCTCCAAAGCCGGCAGTGGAGCATCTTCTAGATTTTTTCTGATCCACCTGTGTCCCTTGAAAAGAACTCTGTGATTATATTGCCTCCTCCCAGATAATCTAAAATAATCTCCATCTCAAACTTTGTAATTGTATTTACAAAACCCCTTTGCCATGTAAGGTAACATATTGACCAGAGATTAGGGTGTAGACATCTTGTGGGTGGTCATTGTTCTGCCTACCATGCGGTCTGGCTTTTCCTTGAGGAAGAAGGAACTAGTTTTGCTAGTTGTTTGGACCCTGGTTTTCCTGGGGATCAAGGCTCTTCGTGATTGGCCACCAGTGATGGGAGAAGGGGAAAGGACTTGGCGTCCCTCCTTCCCCGGCATCATGCTGCTCACCACTCTGCTTCTCCAGCTGCATAGGCCTGCATTTCCAGGCCTCCTGGTGGTGCAGCCCTGGGCCCTGGGCCTGAAATGCCCTACTGTCTTCATCCAGTTAACTCCTCTTCAGCCTCCAGATCTCTTTAACTATCACTTCTTCTCTGGTTCACCTGCCTCTGTTCTTGGGATCAAGCTGGGTACCCCCCACTGGAATCACAGTGGGGCCACTTTTGAAACGGGGGCATATTTTATAGTCATTCATTTAACCAATGTTTATGGAGAATTGTTACAGGTTAGAGGTCTCTGGAGGCAAATGTTGAGCCAGAGTTGGGGGTGCTCTATGTTTATTAGAGATCAACATTTGTGAAAGGAAGCGACGGGGACACAGGCATGAGCAGAGGGAGAAGTCAAGTGGTGATATGGGCCCCAACAGATTCCGGGGGCCTGGAGTGAACACTGCCTGTTGGAGTGAGCTGTGCCAGGGCCCAAACGGCAGAGTCGGGGGGTGGCTGGCTTGAGGGTGTGATCCCTCACAAGGTGGCACTCTGCAGTGCTGGCTGACCCTCAACAGTCTGACAGAAGGGGGCCTTCAGCTTATCACACTCCCCATAGTTGGGCAGCAGATCTGCCCCTGAAAGGGGTTCTGGGAATCATCTCTCCCTGTGACCAACACAAGTGCCTAAATGCATCAAGAACTTTACTAGCTTTTCTAGGCACAAGGGATGTAGCAGGACATACAGCGGATGACAGTCCTTGCCCTTGTGCGTTTTACATTTGCATGAGAGGAGACAGATGATAAATAAATGAACAAGTAACATGTAACATGGAGATAGTGATGAGTGCCATGGAGAAAATAAAGCAAGTGAGAGGGGGATAGAGAGTGTTGTGGCAGAGGAGGGTTGCGTAGTTTAGATTGAGGTCAAGGAAGGCCTCCCTGAGGAGGTGACACCTGAGCCAGTACCCAGGATGGAGGGAGGGAGCAATGTGGATATCTGGGAAGAACTGCCTGGCAGAGTGAAGTGCAAGGTTCCCGTTCCCTGAGACGGGAGCAGCAGGGAGGCCCCACGGCCAGGCAGGGGATTGAGGGAGAGGGTCACTGGGGTCCAGTTCAGAGGAGTAAGGGGTGCAGGTGGGGCAAGGGGATGTAGGGCCTGGGGAGCTTTTCTAATGATTCTGGCTTTATGTGGAGTAAGGTGAGAAGCTGTTGGATGGCTCTGAGCAGAAGAATCTGATTTGCAATTATTTTAAAATATATGTATCAGTGGTGTTAAAAGCAGTGCTGTTATTACAAAGAAAAGAAAATGAAACAACAAAATTGCAGAATCATCCTGGGGCAGCCTGAATAGGTCATGTGGAGCCACCTGGGGAAGACATCAAACCCTCATACTCATCCGGGGAGCTAGGTAAGGACCACAGAGTTGCCGAACAAGAATGAGCAAAACCTGGGGGCTAATCCTTGGTCAGTTCAGGGCTGAGGCTGAGTGAACACAACCACATGTTTGTTCTGCATAATTATTGCACCTTTGACTCATTTTCTGGGGAAAAGAAGGTAATTGCCTAAGAATCTTGGGTGCTTCTGAATTTCTCCATTTTGGATATTTGCTTGATTTGCTATTGGGCAAATTCTATTCATATTTACAAGTGGGGACTATAAAAACTGAGTTGATAATTTATCAGTCATAAAAGGCTTCTAGCTCTTGCTCATGTGTGGAGTATTTCTACTGGATGGCTACCATTTCTAAGGAACTGTATTTATGTTACTTTCATTTCTTTGGTGTGTAAAGTGAAATCTGTCAGTGTTTCTCAGTTTTGTTGACTCAGTTCATTCATTGAGCACATGCAGAAGTTGCTAAGTGCTAAGCATTTGGATATATGCTGGTGACTTAATGCATACAGACATTGTTGCTTAGAGGCAAAGAGCTGGAGGTGTGGAGCTGTGGTTCTCAAACTTGCTTCCTGGACTAGCTGTATTATCACCATCTGGAACCTGATCAGAGACATACTCAACTGGATGGGAGAGGGGCCCAGCAATCTGTATTGTAACAAGGTTTCTAGGTGATCCTGAGGGATGCTAAACTTTTGGAAACACTGGTCTAGAGATGGGACAACTAAAAATTATAACATAGTGGTGCCCCAGAAGGAAGCCCCAGGTGCTGGGAGAGTCCAGAGGAGGTAGCCCTAACTTGATGCAAAGGTGGACCACCTCCAAGAGGACGGGCTGCTCAAGATGAGCCTTACCAACAGTACAGACTAATAGGTAGAGGAAATGGAAAAGGACCCCTAGGCATGGGGGCCAGGCCAGCTGTGGAGGCCAAAGAAAACATTGCGTGCAATCCCCTATGGCTGTGGGATTGGGTGCCCATGGGGTCCCAGGATGAAGATGGAGAGGCAGGTAGATATTAAGACCTCTCACTACTACCGCTAAATAATTCTCTGGCTTTATACCATCAAAATAGCTTATTGCTAAACTCTCGGAAATTCACGGGGTGGAAGAGGATCAGAATCACCTTCTAGAGCTCTGTCCCCAGGTCTTAAACTCCTGCCATCACAGTTCATGTCTCCTGTTAAAAGCAAAGGAATGTTTGATTCAGGATGCAGTCTCAAAGGTTCCTCCTGAGAGATGCAGCAAAGAGACTTGTCTTTCTGGCTTCTTGAGATGATGCTGACACTGTACTTCTCCGGAAGTGATTTCCAGCGGGAGGGGGTGCCCTGGGCCTCCTGTGCTTCCGATTCAGGCGTTTAGACTGTGCCGGGTCTTCCTCAGAGCCCTGCTCCCCAGGGCTGCTTTCTCAGCAGTAGCTCATGAAGCATTTCCCTGTGTTCTTGGTCAGCCATGCTTTTATTACTCTAATTCTTTGTAATGCTCCTTGCTGTTCTTGTGACTTTAGTTAGGAATTCCATAGCTAAATTATAGGACTTGAAGGGTGAAGCTTGTCCAATATTTTGCCCCTCTGCTGTGATAACTTCTCTAACTTGAGGTAAAGCATACAATTGATTTTGAGATTTTGGTGTTGAATAAATTACAAGCTTCCAAATGGCCTAACCTTGCATTTTCTGCTTGAAATTTTAAGTTACTTGCTTGCCAGTTTTATTTTTCTGAAAGATTTTTACTTTTTTCTCTCTGGACCTTTTATTATTGCCTTGAAGGGCCTCTGTTGAAAGGTATATTTTTACATGGGATTTTTCAACTGTGAGATTTCAAAGTGGATTTGTTAGACTTTCAGACTCTGGGGTTATAGGAATCAGATTCTGAGATGTTTAAGTGGAATTGTTTGCTTTATTCCCTGTAGCCTCTAGCAGGTGCTTCTAATCAAAGTGACTTAATCCTATGGTTAGATACCGGGCGTTCCATTTAGAAGGCAGGAGAGAATTCCGGACTGACTCTTAGCTGCATTTCAGTGACACTCATTCTTTTCGTGTTCACACTAAGTTTATGAGAGAGAGCATTGGAGTGTGCCACCAATATAAAAGCTGTCAACAGTGTGACTTTCCCATTAAGTGTACTCACCCTTCATCTGGACAGTCTGCAGTCATGCAGTATGATTTTCTCAGTGTGCTGTTGGCTTCAAGGTAGCTGTGAGTTTTCTTTCCTTGTAAAAGTCAGTCAGACTGACTTCCGGATTGGCAGTGTGAGGAGCACAGCAGACACTCTCCATAGCAAAATAAACATGTAGTTGCTGAAACACATATGATAAATATATGTAATTATATATGATAAACATATAAATATTTAAATATATTGTATATAATTACATAACTACATAATTATATGTGTGTGTGTGTGTGTGTGTGTATATACGTATATTCAATACGTATATTATATATATTTGTCAGCAGTTAAATGGTTGACATTAGAAATCTCTGGAAATTGCCTTAAGGGCACATAGAAAAAGGAGAAACATTTAAGAAATCCACTCAACATTGGAGAGGAAGGTGAAGATCTGTAGCATTTAAGCTGGAACCTGTCTCTTCCACCCCGCCCCCCGCCACACAGACAGTATGTTAGAAACTATACTCCAGGCAAGTACAGGCAAGAAGATGGGCCGCTGTCTTCCGCAGCTACCATTTCACTCCAGGAGGGGCTTGCCACTAGCATGTCTCATCACAATGTACCAGCTTCCTGTTGCAGAAGCTCTATTCTGGGCAGCTGCTGATGAGAGGACTGGTTTCCCATTCCCTGTCCGGCCCCACTCACAGGGTAGAAACTCTACCAAAGGCACCGCAGGCCAAGAATACTGAGTCCTGAAACATCCACCTCAGCTGGCTTATAAAGTGGGGATTGTATGCAAGCCCACCCTCCATGCCAGGAGGGACAAGATGGGAAGACCAGGGGCTACCATCCTTGCCTGAAGCTCTGATAATAGAGCAACGTGTCACACTGTGAGGAGGAGGCCATTATGCATGCCCCACCCCACATTCCATTGCATTTACACAGAGATACTGCTGGGGGAGGAGGATAGTCAGGTCATAAAAACAGATTGCTCTACAAATCTCCCTAAGGTGATTGCCTTTTTTTGGAACAAAGAGTGGAGAAACCCATGCCTAGGGGAGTTGTTGAAAACAATGAAGATCTTGGTGGTAACCAATTAGTAGTGGTGCCATTAGGTGGGTAGCTACCTTATGGCAATAAGCGGAATGTTAGATCAGCCAGAAGTTCAACAGAGAGAACCAGGAAAAGAGACAGCTAAGTAGAGCCCTTCTGAGACCTGAGTAACCTCAAAGACTGGCAAAACTCTGACACTGAAAACAGTCTCTAGCTTAATAGAGTAAGACTGTAGAGCAGTTCATATCAGGGCATTGTCAAAAAACAACCAGGAGTCTATTAATCTAAAGCAATGAATGCAGACTAATATATGGGTGTGTAACCAAGTAGAGGCAGATCAGCTTCGAGGCCCAGGGAGACTGTGTGCATACCCAAGACTTTACCCTCTGAGGGACGATTTCATAGTTTGCATACTTTGGTGGAAGCAGACTTCAGTGAGATAGTCTATCTAGGTCATTTAAAACAGCAAGGAAGCAATATAAGCCCCAGTGGTGGTGGTTCAGTATTTAGAGTTGCCATAGTTCAGCTTTTCATGAGATACAGCTGAACACTTCCCAAATCTGATGAAAGCCATTAATCTATACATATAAGAAACCCAAAGAATGCCAGGTGGGATAAATACAGAGTGTTCTACAGCCAGCATCATACTCTAAAGTCAAAAAGAAAATTTAGAAACCAGAAAAAAAAAAAGACTCATGATTGACAAGGGATTTCCAGTAAGATGAACATGTGACTTATGTTCAGAAACAGTGCCTGCTGGAAGGCACTGGGATGACATAGTCAAGGTACTGAAAGTAAACAAGTGCCAACCAGTAATCCTGTATTCAGCAAAACTGTTCTTCAAAAGCAAGGGTTAAATAATGGCATTTCCAGATAAACAAACACTAAAGGAATTTTTTTCAGGAACATTCATATCTTAGAAGAAATGGTAAAGGAAGTTCTCCAGGCTGAAAGCAACTCATACCAGATTCAGATTCAAATCCACACGAAATAAGCAAACAACACGCACAAAGATAATCTAGGTAATTATAAAAGGCAACGTAATTAACTATCTCTTCTCTACATGATTTAAAAAGCACTTGCATAATAGTTAGGTCTGTAATGTACAGAAATGTAATATATTTGAAAATGACAGCATAGAGGCAGTGGGTGGGAATTACTGTTTTAGAGCGAGGAAATAATATCAGCTGGTATTGAATATACAGGAAGAAATGAAAGAATCAGGAATGGCAAATAATAAGGTTAATAGAACAAACTATATAAATAGCCTTTTTTCAGCTTTAAAAACATAAATTACATAAACATGTATAAGGGTGAAGTTTCTATATCACACCAAAATTAATTTACTGTCTAGGTTATTATATATTTTATAAGCCTTAGAGCAACTAAGAAAGTAACTAAAAAATATATAGTTAAAAAACTATTAAAGGAAATTGGAGCTCTCATACATTACTGGCAGAATTATAAAATGATGCAGCCACTTATTAACAGTTTGGCAATTCCTCAAAGTGTTAGAGTTACCATATGGCTCAGCAACTTTACTCCTAAGCATATACCCAAGAGAAATAAAACATATGCCCACATATAAAACTGGTATATTAAATGTCCATAGCAGCAGTATTCATAATGGCTCAAAAGTGTAAACAACCCAAATGCCCATCAACTGATCAATGAAAAAGTAAGATGTGGTGTATTTATACAGTGAAGTTGTGTTTGGCAACAAAAAGGAATGCACTGATATATTCTACAACGTGGATGAACCTTGGAAATATCCTAAGGGAAGAAGCCCAGACACAAAAGGCCACATATTGTGTGATTCCATTTGTGGGAAATGTCCATGACAGCCAAATTTATAGAAAGAGAAAATAGATTAATTCATCCCAAGGACTAAGGAGAATAGGGGGTGGGGAGTGACTGCTAATGGGTATGGATTTCTTTCTGCAGTGACAAAATTGTGATAAAATTCTATTGTGTTGATGGTTTCACAAGTCTGTGATCATACCACAAAGCACTGAATTATACACTTTAAAAATGGTGAACTACAAAGTATGTGAATGCTATCTTCACAGAGCTATTAAAAAATCATCAAAAGTCATGCTTCATACTTTATAAAGCACTGAGTATAAATTAGCACCATTTCATGCCAAAACTCTATCCCTGCCTGCTGGCTATGAAGTAATTGGGTAGATACGCTGATTGCCTTTGTTTTATCAGTGAGGAACTGAGGCTTAGACGATCAAGTGGCTTGTTAGAGTTCCCACATACCAACTAGGTAAAGGAAAATTGCTGGGAATACAAGTCTTCTCACTCCAAAAACTCTGTTTCCCAATGCATTACACATTTCTCTTAGGAAGGCTTGTGGGTCTCAAAGAAAGGCTTACCACCTTTTTTACCTTCACACCAAAACAACAAAAGACTGCCAAACATTAGTTTTTATAAAGTTCTTGGGAAGTATAGAAAATTATAAAGAAGAAAATGAGTAATAGCACCATCCAGAAATAAAACTCTAACAAGATTTGTATATAATTATGTCCTTTTTTCTCTCGATATCTATGAATACACATGCATTTTTAACACAGTTCAGGTGATACCATATATATGATTTAGCTTACTTTAAAAAACTAATATTTTCTCCCAATTCTCCATGACATCGTTCTTCAGAAACATAATTTAATAACTGCCTAATATTTACTCTTATGTGTGCATCATAATTGATTTAGTGCTTTTACTGTTGGACTTTCAGATTGATTCAAGTTTTTGTAGTCTAAGAAAAGTGCTATGTACATAAACCTTCATCTGAATTTGACTATTTACTTAGAAGAAACCCCTAGAATGTATGAACTTTTAAAAGGTTTTTCAGGTATATACTGTATTGCTATTCCAAAAGGTTATATGAATTTTCTGTATCAATGAAGAATATATCAGGAAGCTGTAAGGTTAATGGTAAAGCAGAAAAGTCAGAAAATCTGGACTTGAAACCTGGTTCCACCATAGACTAAGTGAGTGAGCTGGAGTTCTCCAAAGAATAGAACCAATAGGGTGTGTGTGTGTGTGTGTGTGTGTGTGTGTGTGTGTGTGTGTGTGTGTGTGTGAGAGAGAGAGAGAGAGAGAGAGAGAGAGAGAGAGAGGGAGAGGTTGGGTGGAAAGAAGGGTGGGGAAAGAGGAAAGAGAACATGAAAGAGTCTTATCTTAAAGAATTGGCTCACGTAGTAGTGGAGACTTAGTGAGACCAACATTTGATGGAGTTGATTGACAGGCTGGAGGGCCAGGGAAGAGTTGCAGTTTGAATCCAAATGCTGTCTTTGTGCTACTAAGGACTTCAACTGATTAGATGACACCCACCCACATCCTGGAGGGTAATCTGCTTTACTCAAAGCCCACTGATATAAATGTTAATCTCATCCAAAAATATCCATCCAGAAACACTGTTCTAAGCACTTTACATTCATTAGCCCATCTAAGTCTTACAATAAATAGCTTTACAGGTAGGGGCTATTATTATCACCACTTTTTACATGAGAAAATAGAGGCGCACAGAGTTCCTGAGTACCCACCCAGGCATGCTGACTCCAGTTCATGCTCTTGATGATGACACAGAAATTATGAGGAAATCCTGTAAGGCCTGGTGAAGGAAATGCCAAGAGGAAGCAGGGCATTTTTTGTCCAGGTCTTAATGAGGGTGAAGAGGCAGAAGCTCCAAGGTGGGGCAGAGGGGAAGGAAAATGTGCCTTTGTTTTATATAAGTTAGATTCCCAACTGTTGTGCACAGTTTAGGCCCTGATCTGAGGCCAAGAACTCTCAAGACAAATAAAGACAAAGCAGATGCTGTTCTGTGGTCTCCCACATATAACCAGTAACAATGGTTGGCCATTTGTGGGAAGCTATTGATTCCGATCATGTTTGATGTGGTGCCAGTAATTTGAGATCTTAATATTCCACTAACCTCCAAGATTGTAGGCTATAGAGGTTCAAGTCTGCACCCCTTAGGAGTTCACGTTTTAGCCAAGAGGTGGGCATGACCATGTATAATTGCAGTGCCTCTTGATACTGGTCTCTTATGATAGCTACAAAATGTTATGGGGTGTATCAAGCACTAGTAGCCTGTGATCAAAGAATCATAGTGGGGATTTCATGGAGGAGGTGATACATGAGCTGAGTTATTGAAGGATGAACAGAAGTTTATCTGACAGTCAAATACAGACAACATAGGTATTCATATTGGCCAGTGCAAAAGAAAGATCAAGGCTCACCTGGGGAACCATGGGGTGGTGACCTAGAACAGGGGAAATAAGGCATATGCCAAGTGCTTTAAAGAGTAGGAGTTTCTTGGGACATTCCGGCCAGGAGGAATCTAAGGTTACACCGCACTCAGCTGGAAAGGGGGTCTTGGTGGGTGTCTGCCATGAGTGTAGGGGTGTGGAGGGCAGTTCTGTTGGCTAACTTTCATCATGATTGTGAAGGAAATTTCTTAACTTGTTATGAGGTTTTAACATTATCTGAGAGACAAGAAAGCATCATGGAAAGATTTATAAGCAGATTTGACGGGTTGAAGTTACCCTTTGGAAAATGACTGTGGAAGTGCTGTGGAACAGAGCTGTCTCTCTCCTCTGCACACGCTACCTGCCCCCTCCTTCCCTGCACGCCCATATCCTTGCTCACCTGCTGGAGAAATAGTAGGTAACAAGGCAGTGAGGATTAATCATGGTAACGATTAGATAATTAATGGTTAATCATGGTAATGATTAAAACCTTCATAGCTCATGGTAAAATAACTTCTCTGGGTCACTCTTTGAACACCTTACAAGTAAGGTGCTAGTTGCATTACTTCAACCTGGCTGGTTTTTTACTGTGCTTCCACACTAGGTGGTAATTACCCAGTCTTCCAAGCAGCCCTTGGTGAGCTCCACTAACCTGGAAAGGCCATTCCAGCTTCTCCCTCTAAGATCTTTCCAAGGTCAAACCACTAGAGGCATAAAGTCTGGAAGTTAATTAGGGATCTCCATCCTGCTGCTGCTGAGGGTTTTGGCCTGATTCTTTTCTGATTCCTAAGTATCATGTCCACATTGATGGTAAAACATGTTGTGTAGAACTCCTGTTTAAGGATAAATTCAAAGCACTGTAGTTGTCAGACTTCAGGAAATTTGCATGATTCTTAAAAAGACAAACCAAACCAATCCAAACTAAAATGAAGTAAACCCCTTCATTTTGGCAGCTTTGGGAGAGAGTCAGGGATGGACTTCACTTTTAATTCCATCTTCTTAGAAAAGGAGTTGAGTGTTTATGGTTCCTAGTAGAGGATACTTTGGTGGAAATGCAACAATGATTCTTATCTCTGTAATGTTTATATACATCACTTGGGGTGGGCGTTGTCAAAGGCATGGATTCTGGACTCCACCATTCAAATCTAAATCTGTTTGTCTCAGATGGTGTGTATGAAGGTGGTGGTGGTATTTTTTTCAATAAGCATGGACCCCAGGGATTCTGTGGCAGGTGGTCTGTGAGTCACATTTTAAAAGGGTCTCTTGACTTTGGAGGATGCAAAGAGTCTGCTTCAGTGATGTACTTAACAGCCAAATTCAAAGTTATGGGCAATCTGCAAATATGTAAAATACACAGATGTTTTCTGCTTAGAGAGCAGAGGTAGAATTGGGCTAGTTAGGAAATGTGGTCTTTGACTTTACAAAGGTGTGATTTACTTCTCAAGATTTGCTTCCTATTTGTATTTAGAGTTGTCAAAAAATACACACACGGTTAAAAAGTCAAATAGTACTGAGACAACCTAATGGAAGGGACCAGTCCCCTGCACCCCATTCTCACTTTCTCCTAACTCTTCCCTACCCCCTCTTCCCAGCTTCTGTCAGCTGCACTGGTAATTTTAATGTTGTTAAGGCTGATAACATTTATATTCTACAGTGTAACCTCAAATAAGTCTTCAATGTGTTTTCTGTAGATTGGTTACAAATAGACAGCATTTTCATTATTGTGACTAGGAAAATGTGGTTCTCAGTAGAGCCAGGAAGAATATTTTCATGGCATTTCCTTTTCTAGGGCACCAAGGACACAACCTCTGTGCCACTCAGTGTAGCATATCCGACGGGCCTGCCTTCTTGGGAGGGTCGGTTACTGTGAAGTTGTAAATCACTGTGCAAATACGTCTAGAAAGGGGGCACATCAAACCCTTACAGTGCTGGCATGATCCTGAATGCAATCCCCTGGAATCTTATAACCTTCAAGTTTTACTACATTCAAATGGCCAAGTTCACTCTGACCCCCAAGAAAATAAAACAAATTTTATTGTCTTTGCATTTACATAAGGGTTATATTGAAAGCTTATATAATGATATGTTGAGCCTTATATATATTGAACATATATGTGTGTGTGTGTGTGTATATATACACACACACACACATGCATGCAGTAAACTATATATTTTCTGTATGTCCTATACATAATTATATATTGAAAAAAATATATGTTGAATTTACATACATTGCATCTTGGTGGGCTGCAGGCTCCTTCCATGGTGACTACTGGTACATGAATGAAAACAAAGGTAAATTGTTATTCTGCACAGTCACTTACCTGAATTTACCTGACACTCATTTACAAAGACTATTGAATTTCACAAATAGGGTGATCCCTTGGGGTAACTTACAGTTGATGGATGGTGACAATAGAATCTTTGTTACCTGTGAGGAGGGTGGCAACAGCTGTCATCTCTAGAAGGTTCTCCTCAACTGGAATATCGTGCCTTCACGTGCCCAGCAGGTTTTTTTTTTCCAGTTTTACCTGTTCTTCATGGCCAGACCCAGATCCTACCTGTTCTGCTTGGTTGCTCCTGTCCACGTGGATGCCCATCTTGTACTGGGCAAACAATATCCACACATGTTATACCAACACCTTGAGTATAGCCATAATGTGCTTATTTTAGGAGAAGGAGACCAAGACATAGTGAACCTAAGAGAACTGCTCAAGCCTCCACAGCCAGGAGGGGGTTAAGAATGAAATTTCTGTCCATGAACTTCATGTGTGACACTATAGCCTTCCAGCCATCTCTCTCTTAGACTTTTACTACATCATTCCTTTAGCACTCAGCTTACTTGACACTATTTTCATGTATGTGTGCTCTCTGAGAATAGTTACTGTATCTTTGGCTTCACAGCATTTATGTCCTTTACAACATCTGGTACAGGTAGGTATTTAAAAATGGGCTTACAGTAGGTTCATTTTGCTTACACATCCGGGTGACTCCCAGAGGCCGTGGTCTCTGCACAGAAGGAGGCTCTCTAGTCCTAACACCTCCCTGCCCTGCAGACTCCTCTGTTCAACTCCAGTTTTCTTAGTTCTGCAGAGACGTCTCTTAGGCATCTCTGCATTAACATGTCCCAAACTAATTACACGATTTTCTCCCTCAGTCGTGCATTTCTCTTTCTTTCCCAGTTGTTGAAGCCAAAAGATCCTTGATCCTTTATTGCCAGCCTCTTGTTTTTAACATCCAGAATATAGTTTAAATCTATTCACTTCTGTCCATCTCCACTGCAGCATCAAACCCAAGCCTCCATTCTCTCGTACTGGAATTCCTGTCATAATTTCAAAACGGTTATGCCTGCTGTTTTCCCGCATACCCTCCCTCCAGCTACTCCTCCAGAGATGAGCTAAAGGGATCTCTTTAAAAGTGCAGTCCCATCTTGCCACCCCCACGTTAAGGTCTTCCATCAGCCTCCCATGACTCTTCAGAACACTAACCATATTCCTTGCCAAGTTTACAGGGTTCCACAGGCTCGATTTCCTGTTAAACCCTCACACCTTACCACGTGTCACTCTGTCTTGCTCTCTGTGTTCCTGGCATATCATTCTCTTCTCTGTTTCTTGAACATACAAAGCCTCTTCTACTTCAAGATTTTTCTACAAGTTGTAGCTCTTAAATATAATTTTTTCCCCCTTCTCCTATGATGGTCTGCTTTCTTCCTTTGTGTCACAGCTAAAATGCTACTTTCTTAGCCCTTTCCTGACCCCCCTGTCAAGAGTGGTCACCCTCCTTCTAGCCTATCTCTACCACACTGCCTGGTGTATTTGCCTATGGCCTTAACCTATATTCTCTCCCCACTGAACATAAACTCTATGAGGGCAGCAGCCTTGTTGGGTTCGTTCAGCTCTGTCAGCTCCTGGGGGGGGGCCATGGTTTTTGGATGGGTGATGGATGGTTGGATGCAGGAGAGAGGAGGGAAGAAGGGGAAAAAAAGGATGGAAGTAATAACTACTGGAAGAGATGCCAGTCACTAAATCCATATGGGCGGGGTGCTCACACAGAGAAAGAGAACACTTTATACTCCTGTCCCTCCCTGAAGGGGAGCACTAGCCCGACCTGGCCCAAAGCAGGCCACTTTAAGGCAGCCTGGTTTCCCAGAAGAAAATACTGGGATGAAATGCATCAGTTTTATGATAATGTTAATTCCACGTGGTGCTGCTGCATTCTAATGGGCTTGTTTTCTTTCTGAGACTCTAAGACGCATCCTAAATACAAGGCTTCTCTTACAAGATTGGATGGGCCTCCATCCACGTGGCTGGACTTGGGAATGCCCACGAGTGCCCACCCAGCCGCCACACCCACCGCCCCTTCCAGCAACGGCTATTGCCCCAACTCCTGAGTGCCTTTCAGAATGCAAACAGAACTCTAGCGAGGCAACAGCCTTTTGACCCATTAAAAGTGACTTTCTTTGCTCTTACTGCTTTGCGGGAGTAACATACAAAATACACATTTTGAGCGGGAAGGGAGCATAAAAAGCTCCTGACACTATGAGGTCGAGGCCTGGTTGGGAGCGGAGGAGAAAACCTGGCATTTTCAGGAAAAGTCCCTGCCGTATGGGCAACATGTGGTTGGGGGGCGAGGGTGATTACTCCAGGGAGGGGCACGAAAGGAAGCTGCTTACTGCTTCTCAGCGGATGTGCGGGGCCAGGCTTGCATGCGCACCATCAGATGGCAGCGTTGCAGTTCGCCATCTGGATCGTTTGTCTGAAATGGCTTCTTATGCTTCTCTCTCCTTGATCATGAAACGGCGTTAACTCCAACAGTGCGGCTGGAACCTGATGTGCACATACCACAGCTCCTTTCCCTAAACTAAGCCAAGCGGCACAAAGAAAGCTCAGGAAAGATGCTGGCACACATAGAAAGACCTGTAGTCACCCTGTAGCTAATGCTTTTTCTCCTAAACACTCACGCTTGCCTGGCACCCCCAGGCACTGTGTTGATGGACAAGAGTACGGTCCTCTCTCTAGAGGATAATCAGGATTTAGTAATACCTCTTCAGCTATTTATAATTCACTTTCAGCTTTACATCTGAAAACCTTACCTCCTGTTTCAGTTTCGGTCATGACTATAGTGATCGTTTTTTGCCCAGCGACTAACCTTCTGTCTGTCCCTTTACTTGCTCTTTCTGGCTCATTGGAGGCTGTTTTTTCTCTCTTGGCCTTCATTTCTGCCTTTTTCATTTCTCCATTCCTCTGGTTTCCTACATTTCCAAGCACTTACTGTGTAAAATGTTTGGCAGAGGGATTGAACTTAACTTGCACGAGGTCAACATGAATTGGAAATAGGGTTAAATTAAGGAAAAATCGTGGATTTTTAAAAGAATGAATTCTTTCTACTTTGATAAAATACTTGCAACCTTGCTTTTGTCAGTTAATTTTTTCACAGTTGTAATTTTTTTGAAATTATTATGCACGTTTATTATACAAGCCAACCCTCAAGCTGACTTTCTTACCCTACTATCAGATATAATGTGATGAAAACTATATGAATGTACTCATTAATAATGGCAACTGCTAAAATATTACATTAGTTAATTCTTTTAAATCAGCATGTGATCTAGATTTTTATTTTTCAATTGAGATATAGTTGATGTATAACATTCTATTTGTTTCAGGTATACAATATGATTTGATATTTCTATGATTTGATCACCACAATAAATTTAGTTAACATCCATCACCACACCTAGTTACACATATTTTTGCTTGTGATGAGAACTTGCAAGATCTACTTTCTTAGCACATTGCAAATATACACCACAGTAGTATTAAGTATAGTCACCCTACTGTATATTACATTCCCAGGACTTATTTATTTAAAACTGAAAGCTTGTAGCTTTTGACCCCTGTCACCTATTTCCCCACCCCCACCCCCAGTCCCTGCCACCTTCTCTGGCAACCACTGATTTGTTCTCTGGCAACCACTGACTTGTTCTGTGTTTCTTTGAGTTCAGTCTCTTTTTCTTTAATTTTAGATTCCACATATAAGTGAGATCATATGGTATTTGTCTTCCTCTGTCAGACTTAGTTCACTTAGCATCCTGCCCTCAAGGCCCGTCCATGTTATTGCAAAGGGCAAGATTCCCTTTTTTATAGCTGAACAAAATTCCTGTGTGTGTATGTGTGTGCGTGTGCATTTATCACATTTTCTTTATCCATTCATCTGTAGATAGACATTTAGGCTGCTCCCACATCTTGGCTATTGTAAATAATGCTGCGGTGAACATGGGGTTGCATGTGTCTTTTACAGTTAGTGTTTTCATTTCCTTGGATTAATATCCAGAAGTAGAATTGCTGACTCATAAAGTAGTTCTATTTTTAATTTTTCCAGGAACCTCCCTAGTGTTTGCCAGTGTCTGACTCAATTTACATTTCCACCCATAGTGTGTGAGGGTTCTCTTTTCTCCACATCCTCACCAACACTCATTATTTCTTGTTTTCTCAATGGCAGTCATTCTAACAAGTATTAAGTGATATCTCACTGTGGTTTTGATTTGCATTTCCCTGATGATTAGTGATGTTGAGCACCTTTTCACATGCCCGTCGGCCATGTGTGTGTCTTCTTTGGGAAAAATGTCCATTTAGATCCTCTGCCCATTTTTAAATCAGATTGTTTTTTGCTGGTGAGTTTTTTCTGTATTTTCTGTATTAACCCCTTATTACATAAATAATTTGGAAGTATCTTCTTCTATTTGGTAAATTGCCTTTTCATGTTGTTGATGGTTTCCTTTGCTGTGCAGAAGCTTTTTAGTTTGATGTAATCTCACTTGTCTTTATTTGCTTTTGTTACTTTTGCTTTTGGAGTCAGATTAAAAAATTCAACACCAAGACTGATGTCAAGGAGTTTACTACCTTTGTTTTCTTGTAGAAATTTCATGGTTTCAGGCCATTGAAGTTTTTCGTCCATTTTGAGTTGATATTTTGTGTGTGATATATGACAGTATTCTAGTTTCATTCTTTTGCATGTGGCTGTCCAGTTTTCCCAACACCTTTTGTTGAAGAGATTGACCTTTCCCCATTGCACATTCTTAGCTCCTTTGTTGTAAATTAATTGACCACAATACCACTGTTTTCATTTGTCCTGGTTTTTAAAGGTAAAATTGACATTTGGAAAAAAAAAAAGATCTCTTCTTATTCCATTAACTTTTATTAAACTTTGTCATTTGGAGGGTTTGGTTGTCAGAATGAGGGAGTATGACCACAGTGCTTTTATTTTCCTTTCATTTGTAATCTCTTCATCTTTCTGTTGCTTTGTGATCATTCTCCCATACAGGTGAGCAGTAAGCTAAAGAAGTGGCTTCAGCCAAGGTGGGCACAGATGCCCCCTGGAACTTCCGAGGCAGTTCGTCTCCCTTTGTTTCTCCATGAGCTCCATGTCTTATGGATGCCTGCCATAGAGGTCCAGCTTGAAGAGGGGCTTTCTCTGAAATGCCCTCCCCATTATATACACATTTTATAAATCATACTGGTGAGTTAGAACTGAATGGTGGTGCTAGAGTGCACATGTCAATTGTAAATGGAATAATATCATAGCATGTAGTTGAAAGGTAGGAAAGAATTAGAGCCAGTTATTGGCAGTGCATTTATAAAATATCTGTCTGTGTCTGCCATCACACCCGCTTAATCAGGGTGCTGGCATACTTGAAGCCCTTGTGGGACAGTGAAGTGACAGTTTGTTCTAAATCTGGTGTGGCTGATGATATGGGGGTGAAGGAGAGATGATGAAGGAAGTAAGAAAGAGCAGTGTAGTTCAAATAACACAGTCCTTTCTTTATTACAGTCATTTTCTTAACTTTTATTGTCCTAATGAGTTTTTTTTTAATGATTATTATTTTTTTCTTCTCTGGAGAATTGTGTTTCTTTTTGTAATATGGTCTTGGATCTATGAGAAACTGCAAACTTAAGAAGACTATAAGGACATGTATCATTTGTAGGGTAGGGAAAATAAGGACTGTTTTCAATCCCACATCCCGATTTCTGCCAGTCCATAGTGTGCATCTGTGTATAACCTTCATATGTAAATGGAGTCCTAATGGCCCAGTCTGTGTGATATACTTTTAAAGAAACATACTCCACTTAAAATAGCTAAAAACCCTTCAGTCTTTACTGTTGTTTTTCACAAAACCTATTGATGGAAGGAAAACAAATCTCTTCATTCATGCAAACATCCTAAAAATCTCTCCCTATTGCTGCCACTTTCAATGTCATTCACTTGGAAAAATGTCTCTCTCTACTTCATTCTTTCAAAAGTACAAAAGAAACAGTTCTAAAACCAAGTCCTTGCCACCCTTTTCCCTCCTACTCCCACCCCTCTTTCTTCCTTCTTTCTTTTTCCTTCAACAGAAATCTCAGCATTTTCTGATCTGATTTATGCTTCTGTTCCTCCTGCTCCAACGTCTGTCTCTCCTTACAGGTTCATAATATTTTTTCAACTCCTATTCAGAAACACTACTCATATTCTCTGCAATATGTCTTCAAACCTTTGAACTTCTTTTCCAACCCTGCCTGGGCCACTCAGCATTCAGCATAGTTTATTGTGATGGGTAAAGTGAAGCTTGTCTTTTAAGTAGAGTTTCCAGATTTAGCCAAAACAAAGCAAAATGAAATGAAAACAAAACCCCAAACAAGGAAAAACTAGACTCTTCCCTGTACAGTATTTGGGACATATATACATAAAGAAATTAGTTTTTTACCTGAAATTCACATTTATCTAGGAATCCCATATTTTATCTACCTATACTACTTCTATAAGGGAATGGTAATGTTAAAGGAACAGGTCTTTTTTTAAACTTAATTGAGGAATAATTGACAAATATAGTTGTATATATCGAAAGTACATATTATGATTTAATGTACATTCTGGAATGATTACTAAGATCAGAGTAATTAACACATTCATTCCTCATATAGTTAATATTTTTTGTGTGTGTAATGAAAATTCTTAAGACCTACTCTTAGCAATTTTCAGTTATACAATACCATGCTGTACATCTTCAGAACTTATTTTCTTAGAAAATTTGAAAATATGTGCCCTTCTTTGAAAATTTGTGTCCTTTGACCTGCATCACCCCATTTTCCCCTCTCTCCAGCTCCTGGCAACCACTATTCCTTTCTCTGATTCAATCAAATTATTTTTATTTTGTTTGTTTATATTCCACACAATAACGATACCATACAGTATTTGTCTTTCTTTCCCTGTCTTATTTCACTTAGCATAATGCCGTCCGGGCCCATCCATGTTGTCACAAATGGCAGAATTTTCTTTTTTGTGGGGGAATAATATTCCAATTGTGTATATATGTATACACCACATTATCTTTATCTGCTCATCCATAGGCAATTGTTTCAATATCTTGGCTGTTGTGAAAAATGCTGCAGTGAATGTGGGTGTGCAGATATCTCCTTGAGAAACGGGTTTTGGTTCCTTCAGATACATACCCAGGAGCGGGTTTGCTGGATCATAGGGTTTTACTGAGTGTATTTAATAAGTTAGAAGCAGCAAATGAGGGTATTTTTGGAACAGTCCCTAATGTGCTCTGACCCAGGAGGAAATCCAGAAGCTGGGTGTATACGGCCTGGGGATGGTGAGCGGCTACCGAGCCTGGGCCATTGATGCTGAACAGGGAACAAGCTTCTCATATGATTTATTCAAATTGCATTCCAGGTATTCTGATTCATTACTTTTTTCCATAGTGGAGCTAATAGAAATACTTTAAACAAAATATTCAGAAACACATGGAATAGGACAAACGGAATTTGGAGAGTAAAAATATGTGGGAAGACAATCAAGCACCTCCTTATGGGGATGATCCCATTTTTACTGCGTTTTGCTTGCCCCCTCTATTGTCACCTCCTGCTCTTGTTTCTCTATTTCTAGGACTCCTTTTACTTTCCTCCCTGTAACTCATCATCCCTTATTTAAAAAATATCTGTGTACCTAGGACTGCACAAGAGAGTAGCCTCAAATCCACCTAAACTGTCAACATCTGCTTTTAAGTAATGGGGGTCCATGTGGTAGTATGTCCCTCCCGCCTACATTTAATGGGCACAAGCCCTGTTTGTCTTACGTATTAGACAGCAGGCTAACGGCAGAGACCAATCTTTTCATAACAGTGGCAAGAAGATGTTTAACACAGATGCTGAAGACAATGCACTCCTGTCTTCCACTTGAAGTAATCATGAGTTCAATCTGTTCTTAATTGCTACGATTAATTCACTACATGACTAATCATGCTTCTCTGAAACAGAGTTGCTAGCAGGAGTGGTGGTGGGCTCCTTGAGGAGCATTTCTCACTGCTGTTTGACTAACCTAATTTTCCTTTCCCTGGTTCCCAGAACTTAGGGAGACACTATGTAAATCCAAGAAGTAATAAGGATTCTCTAGCTTCAGTGTGATATTTGCTCAAAGATTAACACCTGCTCCTTGTCTCTTTGGGGAAATCATAGAGATCCTTTCTCCTGTGATTTGAAATAGACAGTATTTTCTTGAGAAATCTGTACATCAAAAATGAACAGAAAGGTTGTCTTAATATAGAGCCTCAATAGGTGAAATTTGAACCATTCTTACAGGACATACCTACTGCTTCTCTGAAGTATTTACTAGCTGGTCGGGACTAGTTGCTGATACTTCTAGGTTTAATCCTGTTCTGGACTTAGTAGATGGTGGCTCTAAATGAATTTAGAGTATTTTTTCTAATTTTTTACCCCTGAAGCAGAGGATTCGTGATTCCTTCTCATTTTATTAAGTAGTTTTCTAGCCCCTGAGCCAGGTTGTCTGAATGGTGCAGGTGAGATGAAGGAGCTTTGGTTTTCTCCTTCCTGAGCCCATGTATTCGAGGTCATTATGTTGGACCTGTGGCTCCTAATCCTGGAGGTGCAGGAGTGGCGGTCGGGCAGAGATGGTGTGGGAAGGTGGGTGCTGGTGGGGTCAGTGGAGGTGAGGTGGGAGGCACGGTGGCTGGGATGGCCTGCGGATGGGGAGCAGGGCTTGTGAAGTCTACAGCCACGGTGGCTCCCACACTGGGAGCAGGCAAGAGCGGTCTTGATGTACCAGTCCCAGCGTGTCAAGACTCAGTGTTGCCAATACCATCAAGAGCTTCTCAGTGAAATTTAAGCTGAGAGAAGTAGGCTTCTGAAACTGTAAAATGCAAAAGTACATCCTGCTTTACAAAGATTGTTCATTTAGATTGGCTGTAATATGATTTCAGAATTACAAATTTCTATGTTGGGGAAAACTGCTTTTTTTTTCCTATGCAAAAAGGCTTTCGACGCTTGTGTAAAGTTTCAAAAATCATTCATTATCTTTCCTTGCATGCTTAGGGGGTCATATTTGCTACCAAGAGAAACAGAATGACTTATGGCTCAGGTGGGGTTTTGTCAAATTGTAAATGGGACGTAAGTCATTTTGACTCACCTCACCCCCATCTTTTAGGTGATTTTACCTCGGACTTTGGTCTTTTTTAGACTCTCTGTCCTCCTCAACCACCCAGTGGAGCTCTATATTTATCATGTTTTCAGAAAAGCTTTCCACATTCAAACTCATTTGGCTTTTATGGGAGTTCCCCAGGTTGTAACTAGATGCTACAACAAATCTGATAAACGTATTTACACTAAGATGAAATTGATGAAAAGGGAACATGTGCCATGAACAGCCAGGACATTTTCATTTAACAGGGATCTAGAAATACAGGCTATCAAATCTTTATTTTATTGAAGAGAAAACTGAAACTCAGACAAGTTAAGAGACTTGCTCAGTAATATGGCTTTTTTTGTTATTGGATTGGAATCTAGCTGGATATAAATCTATTGGATTTATAACTCTAATGTAATTTTCCCTGTATCAGTGTTTCTCCAACTTTAGTCATCTCCAGCTCTCCTTACAAGTGATCTACTACATTTTAGTACACTTTTCTTTTATGTAAGTTTTGTCTTAATAATATTCCTAAAATTATGGATTAGAAAAATGCAAACTTTCAATTGAAACATAAATTTAAATATATATATATACACATAC
The DNA here is from genome assembly GCF_030020395.1 of Manis pentadactyla. Lineage (NCBI taxonomy): Eukaryota > Metazoa > Chordata > Mammalia > Pholidota > Manidae > Manis > Manis pentadactyla. The sequence continues at coordinate 209,983,436 of NC_080019.1, read as the reverse complement.
CTACATGTGCATATTTTAAAATGTGCTAAGATAAAGCATTGCTCAAACAAAAAGGATGGTTGCCTATAAGCTACCTAAAATCATTCTGGGGACCTCTGGCACAGTGGTGCTTCACTTTAGGAAATTAGGAAACATGGAATTATAATTATGGTCTCTTTTAATGCCTTAGCCTACTTTTCTGGGAATTTGGGGCACTTTGGTTGATAGCCTGGGAGGAGGGAGAGAGAGGTCTCCTTGTTGAAATTCCTGCAGAGTTATGGTCCACCCTTTGGGTCAGCCATTCTTCGGTTTTAAGTGAGACTGAGGCCAGGACAATAGTTGTAGATCTAAGGGTAAGGAAAGTATGTGCTTTCAAAGTAAGACCTTGATTTCAGTGTTCTTCACCTAGAAGCTTTTCTAAGAAAGAAAATCATTTGATTCTCTTACAGTGCTAGATACCTGGTGGTATAAAATAATAAGACATGGTCCTGCCTACCAGCAGAGATAATTGCAGGTAGCTGGTGGCAAGTTCCTCTATAACTAGGGAAATGGGATATAAATTCTTAATCTTTTTTTCCTTTAAGTACAGTGGCCCCTGCAAGGAGGGAAAGCTGTTATGTCGTGCTCGGGCGTGAAGGGAGTAGGGGTGAGTTGCTGAGAGGGTTAGCATTAGAACTGGGCTCAGGACAAGGATGTGAAGAGGGCAGAGGGGCCAGGAAAGGGTGCACTGGGAGGTCTGCAGGAGGCGGGGTTCCCTGTGCAAGGTCACACGCCTTGGACTTCTGCTGAGCTGGTGCTGTGGAGAGAAGACTCTCCTCAGGTCCAATATGGCCACTCAGGGTCTTTCCTCAGCCTTGGTAGTGATCTTGACCTGTGCTGTGGTCTTAGAACTGTGGGGTTTGTTTAAATAAACTTTACTGAGTTTAATTCAGTAAGTTACATTCAAGCAGAGCTGATCAGTGAGCAGTTGGTTCCCCAGGGCCTCATGATACTGTGCCCAGGATCCTCATGCTTGCTTCTCCTGGAGTGGCTGAGCCCTTCTTAGCCTGCCTAAGAACTTTGAAAAATCACCGTGAGAAGGAAAAAAACAAAACAAAACAGACTTTTGAATCTAGGTTTTCCTTTAATTCATCTTCACTGTTTTGAGGATGCCTCATATCATTCACCTTTGTAGCCTTTTCATTTGTGTGATGATATAACATGCACTTAATAGTATCTACTATTTGCACTCTTATAAGCACTTTCCAAATAAAACCCCTCAGAATAGCCCCCTGAGAAGGAACTGCTGTGCCTCCTATGGTGGACAACCTCGGGGCCTTGCCCAGGTCTGTCCAGCTCCAGTTAGCCTTTTCATGTGGACCAGCCCCAGTGCACTTTCAGCCCCAGTAACCATAAACCTGTCCGCAGGCTGCCGGAGCCTGCTTTGCCAGTGTTTATGGGCACTTGAGAATTCATGTCCCCTTGGCTCAGCCCTGAACCAAGGACTGAGAGGCACGTAAGGATAAATACTCCAGCATCCTTGACCTTGGTTAACGTGACTTCCAGGTAAGAACTGCACTATTTCCAGAGCTCCCTTAGGGACCAGTCCGAGGTTTCCCTCTGTGGGATTCTGCGTGATATCATGTGTTCCTCACTCCATTTCCCCCTCCCCTACTACTGTTACTGGGAACATTTCTTATTAAATCCAAATTTCACACGGATTATCATTTCAGTTAGCTTCCTTGGACCTCTACCTAAAGTTAGATCCCAATTTTACAGTTAAGGAACCTGAAACCCAGAGAGGTTAAATAATTTTCCTGAGTCTACTCAGCTGGTGACTACCAACCCTGGGATTCGAACTCCAGCAGTTTGGCTTCATTTTCACCTTGATGAGTAGGAGGACAGAACTGGGGAGTCAGATGGGGCACCAGAAGGGGCTTCTATAAGGAAGACAGTGTGTGGACAGGGGTTCCTAGGAGTAAGGACCATGGCTACCGTTAGATGAATTGGAAAGGATTCTCTAAATCTAGTTGAAAGTTATCATTAAAAAATGGGAGTCTGAGAATGGAATGCTGGATGCCAGGGGTTGGAGGGAGGGGGAAATGGGGAGTTGCTGTTCAGCAGGTATGAAGGTTCAGTAAAGCAAAGTGGATGATTTCTAGAGAGCTGCACAACCATTGTACCTGCAGTTAACAACAGTGCACTGTGCACTTAAAAATGTTAAGAAGGTAGATCTCATATTATGTGCCCTTGCCACAATAAGAAAAGAAAAATAGTATCGAGAAGCACAGCACTGTGGTCAAGAGCACAGACTTCAGGGTTCAACAGGCTAGTGTGGATTCTGCCCCAGCCACTATCTAGTCCTGTGACCTTGTTCAAATCACATTTCTCGGAATTTCTGACTTTGCACATGGGAAACCAGGCTAATGGTTTCCACCTCATGGAGTTGCGTGAAGTGGTTTGCAGTATGCTTGACACACAGCATAATAATACATAAATACATAATAACTATTGTAAGCCAAATGTTTGCAGAAGGTAGTGTGTTTATTTTGGGGACAGAATGGTGGTGAAGAGTTGAAAAACCTAACACAGCGTTAGGAACAGAACACTGTTTAGAATACCCAGTTACCTCTCCCTTAACACTCTGACCTCAAATCCTCTGCTACATTGTCTTAATAGAGTGTTTGGGGGCTCGGCTGGGAATACAACCAAAAATGAGTGTTGGAAACATTAACCAGATATAAATTGAGGAATGCTTGCTTGTTTACACTTTCAAAGTCAAGATCCGCAATTATTTATCATGCCATTTAACCATCCAGTCATCAATTTTATTGGACATAACAGGGAAGATTGTTGGCAAAACAGATGCTGAGAAATAAGACAATGTACATTTCCCAGATCAGTTCTTTATCTGAGACAACCTGGAGGTAGCATTTTATCTCACTTGCCTTAGTGCCGCAATGGGAGAGTGTGTTTCTAAAGCTCTGGGCACCATGCCTGTTAGAATGCCAGTCAGCGGGTGTTAGCTGGCTCCCATTACTACTGTTGCGTACAGCTGGGTTTCTTGGAGGTGGGGTACCCCTGGACATCAGGGACCCTGGTAGGTGTGATGCTGATATTTACTGTAAGATCTCTCAGGTGGATTCTGTAGATATTTCAAAGAATGTCTTACTTTAGCTTTGTTTTAAAAGCCTGGAACAGGAATCCTTTAAAAAAAGGCAGAATGGTAATCCTCTTGAAATGCCAAAACATAAGACAGGTGGTCACTATGTCAATCTAAACCTTTGCCTCGTTTATGGGCATTTAGGAATTTATGTTCCCTTGGCTCAGCCCTGAACCAAGGACTGAGAGGTGCGTAAGGATAAATACTCCAGCATCCTTGACCTTGATTAAGATAACTCCTAAGGAGCTACCGCTATCCTACAGTAATCAGAAGAGATCACAAGGTTATTGTCCCTGTGACAAGCTGAATTATATATCCTTTGACTATTTCCCTCAGCCTCTTAAAACTCTTAAAAAAGAATAAAATCTGATGAAAATGATGTATAATTAAAATGACCTCTCAGTTCATTAATTATACATAAAATGGAATTTCTACAGAGCAGTAAGTGAAGAGACTTAGACTGTTAATTCATCTTTTGTAAATTCAGAGTTTAATGGGGTTGATAATAATTCTCTTCATTTCTTTGTGCATCAGTGTATTTAGCAAGGAAAGAATTCAACAATGAACATTCCATAGTTTATTTAAAGTAATGGAGAAAATTCTGAGTTAGTCTTTTCAGAAAACAAAACATTCATTTTTTTTTTATTTGACAGGCAAAGTGCAAACCATAGAAATGGTTACATTTTTATGCAAATGCCATTTCATTATCTGCATCTTTTTTATCAACATTTTTCTGGGACTTCCCAAAGAAGGGAGAGTGGAACAGGTTGAAAGTTTATCCAGGATGAAATGGAACTTTAACCAGAATAAGATGAAGTTAAACTATAGCAGCTGTTCATTAAATGAGGTCTATGTCTAGGGGTCAGCAAACTATAGGCCAATCATGCATTTTTAATACATAAAATTTTATTGGGAAACAACCACATCCGTTTGTTTATGTATTGTCTGTGGCTACCAGAGTGGAGTTAATAATTGTGACTGCGACAGTATGGCCTGTAAGCCTAGAATGTTTAAATCATTGTAGAAAAAGTTTGCTGCTCCCTGGCCTGTTCCATAGGTCTGAGAATTGTCTTTGTTGATAGTCTCTAAAAAGTCTTTAGATGGGTCACGAAGGAAGGATGGTACATGTCAGTCTGCAGATTCAGTCTGGAGCTCTTACTGCTGCAGGGAATGGAGCAAGGGAGAGATGGGCAGCTTAATCCAAGTGCTTGTGCTGACAGGGACTTGTCACCAGCAGTTAAAGAACTTAGAGAATCCTGCTCTTCACCCCCCTGCCATCTATAAAAGCATCTGCCCCAGGAGATGCCTCACACTGCGGCCTCCTTCCCTGTGCAGCAGGTCCAGTAAGGCCTGTAGGGAGCACGCCACTGGGCTGGGGGGCTGGCCATGGATAGGCAGGAGCACCAGATTCACAGACTCAAGGGACTTCTAATTTCATCAAGTCCAATGGCAAAGAAAAACCATGTTCTGTGAATTAAACCAAAATGTTCCACCATGAAAAGTAAATGATGAGCAGTTTTAATTAAGTAGGAAAAAACTAATGGGTATGTATAATCAAGTTCAAGTTTTTCCCTCTAAAATTTTCATAACTTTTTGGTGCCTTCTACATTTCCCTTTTTATTTAACTCAGGTATATGCTCATTTAGTCAAAGATATTTACAGTAGGCCTATTATGTGCACATAGCAGGTACTGAGTTAGAAGCCTAGAATTTAGTGATGAAGGAAAAAGTCATATTCCTTGTTCTCATGTAACTTAGTCTAGTGGGGTGGCCGTTGAACAAGTGTGTCAGTATCCCTGGAATCAGGTTGCCTCAGTTCAGATCCCAACACCTTCACTGACAAGCTTAATGTCTTTCAAATTTCAAAACCTCTTTGTACCTCTGCTTCCTTGTATATAAAATGTGAAAAATAACTTCTGGGTCTGGTGTGAAACTAAAATAAGACACAAAACATTTGGAGTTTTGTCTGCACAAAATAAGTGTAAATAAACACTAGTACTTGTTGTTTTATGTCAATGTACAAATGCATCGCTTTGGGCTGGAATCCATGCTGTGGAGGAAAAGAACAGGTTTCCATGAGAAAGTAAAGAGGAGAGACCTAAGTTAGCTCGCGTGGAAGTGGAGTTCTGAGAAAGGACTGGATTTGGAAAAGGAGAGGCGTGCAGGTGGAGTTGGGGGAGAGCATTCTAGCTGAAAGGAGCAGTGTGTACAGTGGCCTCGGGGCAGAAAGTGATCTCCATGAGTTCCAGGGTCTGAAAAAGGGCCCTTGTGTCTACAACCCAGTGAGGCCCTCCTGTGGCTTCCATTTGGGGATATCATTTCAACCCTTAGCCTAAGCTTGTTGAATGAGGCAATCTGTATAGAAGCTCATAGAACAGTGCCAGGCATATGACAAGCGTGGAATAAATATCAGCCATTATTGTTGGTGGTACTATTTTTGTTATAGTTGTTACAGAAGGTTTCTAACTCCTTCTCTTGGGAAGCTTTAGCCATTAGTGTTAGTCATGTGGTTTTCCTAGGATTTAAAATGTTATGTACTCAGAAAAAAAGTATTTTCCCTGCTTATAGCAGTGATTTATAAATATTTTAGGGTCACAGAGAAATTGACCCTAAAATAGAATCAGTCTGATGAACACTAAGAAACTTCTCCTTGGAGGAATTCACATTTAACATGCAGAGAAGTGTGCATTCAATGTTAGGCATTCCCTTGGCCTCTGATTAGATAATCCTAATGAATTATTTAAAGTTTCTTGATGGCCAGAATCACATCCTGTACAGCCATTACCTGTCTAATTTAGAAGAAGCTCTATTTTCCTGGACAGTTGGTTTCCTGCCTTCTTTTTAAACTGTGTTTAATCAGCGCTAAGATGCATATTTTTCCTACTTTAACATCTGTGATATTAGGTTGCATCTTATAATCGATACTATGCCTAGTCTAATTGGCAGCATTTTTCTTAGTGCCGCACAAGGCAGAGTCATGATCAATTTGTATTAGACTTGAAACAGTATGGCACATACCGTTTTCCAGTGACCTAGCAGGGCCCCAGATTCCCAAACATCAGGTCTCTGTGAAATGCTTTTATTTCTTCAACTAATTCCTTTCCTCAAGAGGTGGAAAGTCAAGTCTCCTGCCAATTTAATAACAATTCATCTTTCTCTTGGGAGGGATTTCTGGCAGGATCACCCATTTTGATGGTCACTTTGCATCAGGTGTGTACCCAAAGGGCTGCTAAAATCCAGTGAGCACTCCCTCTAGCAATCATGGTCCTGGCCAGCTGTGCCCACCAGCAGAAATGAATACTTGTTTGTCCTTCGTCGGCTCAGAATAGTTGCTGTTTTTAATTTGTCCACCCAGCACTATGACCTTTTTATCAATTCGCACGAGGCATAGTATATGCAAGCAAGAGGTAAGATACCAGGGTCTTAACTTGCTCTCTTCTTTTCTATTCAACTATCCCTCCATCTTCATTGTGTCTAGGTTTTGTCTTACCATCTTTCAGTGAGTCTAAGGTGAAAGGAACCCTAACTCAGCTCCTCATCTACCTGCAGATGACTACTGGCTCTGGTGGACATTGATTGTTTTTTGGCCTGTCAGCATCCAGTTCTCCTCCATTTGGTAACTGTTCTGATTTTCCGGTGGGTAGTCACCACCACCTATCTGCTCAACACAGGAGTCCAGGGAGGCAGGCAGGCAGGGCAGGAGGGCCTGATCCAGTCCTAAGCCAGTCAGCACCTTGTGCCTCCCTAACCTCAGTGAGTCCTGTCCTGTCCCAACCGGATTAAGAAGATAAAGTGGGATTTTTTTTTCCTGGGAATCCCGGCCAGGAGACTCACATTAGCTGGACTTCAGCAAAAGGGGCTGTGAAGCCTGGAGCTGCTCTAGTGGCCTTGAGACCACAGTGGTGCAGCCTCTCTGAGAAGGAGGCCAACAGCCTAGAAGGCTGGACTGAAAGGGTGAGAGAAACTGAGTCTAGATGACGTCATTTGGGATTTGAAAACAGTTGTGTCTGAAGCCAACAATATTCTTAAACTTTGTATATTATGTGAACAAATAAGCTCCCATTTTTTTGCTTAAGCCTGTCTGGGTGGATGCTTTGTAACTTGCAGCTGAAACTAGATCCAGTGTCCTCACAGCTAGAAATAGGATGACATTGGTGTGTTCTGTCTTTCTTGGTCTCTCTCTTTGTCTCTTTCCATCTCTGTCTTTCTATTTCTTGTTCCCTTTCTCTCTCTCTCTCTTTATTTCTTTCTGTTTTTTCCCCATCTTCCTTTAGGAAGCTTTAACAAGCCAATCCTGAGATCTGTCATTGTGATAAAGTAGGAAAAAAGGTATCATTTATTGGCCCCAAAGATCAAGCTTTCTGTGCTGATTTGTTACATCTGTTCTATTTTTAGTAATCACTCATCTGGTTCTAGTTTTTATAGAGCAAAGACTTACGGTTCTGAGGAGGAAATGTTTTTGTTAGCTAGGTTTGTAAAATATGAATGAGGTCAGAACACAGAAGGATTAGTGATCAGTTGCTATTTCTGAATGGGTACTCCTAGGCAGGGTTTGAGAATGTTGTAATCTTCAGCAATCAGATGTCAATTATTGTTACCAAATAAAGTTGTAGAAATAAGGAACATTTATTGATGCAAGTCCAAATGCAGTTAACTCAGGTTTCTAGGCTAAGGTGATGAATTGTAAGCTCCATGAGGGTAGGGATTTTTATCTTAGTCGTTACTATCCAAGTGCTAAATGCATAGAGGGCGCTCAGTAAATATTGGCTGAATTAATAAGTCAATGAGGATTCATGTGTTTTGGTTAATATAGTATGCTCAGTACTTGAGTTAACTTTTATCATGTTCATGATCAATTTTAAGGAGTTAAAATATATATTCTACTCTAGTTATCTTGTGAATAATAAAAACCTCAGCAGAGCTTGTTTTCTCTATTTTTCCCCAGACTTTTTTGTTTCCGAGTTGCTGCCATTGGAGTTGTCAGCAGCTCCTATGGCAAGATGACTTCTCACTATTACAGACTCCTACCCACTTTCCCATGCAAATGTCCTACCTGGAGGAATTAGGCTGATGACCCCAGATTCTGGATTACTGTGTATCTGAATTATACTTCAGGCCAATTTCTTTCAGAGTTGAAGGGGTAACTAACAATTTGTACATAGAGATACAACATTTTCTCTGTTGTCCAATAAGCTATCCTGGGATGCATAATGTGATTGGTTAGGTCCACCCATTTTGAACCAAACCCCTATTACATCATGCTACTGTCCGTCACAGATGGCACCACCATCCTTCATTTTCTAGAACCATTAGCCAGTGGGTACCTTTTCAAAGTCATGCTGAATCACTAAGTCCCTGTCTCCCCAATTTGGATTCTAACATCACTTGACCCATGTTTGTAAATACACATAAAATTGGAAGAATTTTATCCTAGGCAGGGACATTTCTTTGGATGATTACTCCTGTATTTCCATTTGCACTGAGGAGAGTCTACAGCTAGCTGATAATTTGCTTACACAATCCCTGCTTCTTAGGGCCAAAAACAAGGTAAATATTTGTATAGTTTTCTTTCACTGAAAGCCACTCTTTGCAAAGAAGGTGCAGATAGCTCTCTTACAGATTACATTTTTCATCTGCTTGAATGACATGTTGTATAAAGTCTTCAGAGGGAGTCTTTACACTGCAGATAAACAATAAAATAGAGTTATTCCCCACAGGGGATTTAAAGTCACAGCCCATTACACTTATTGACAAAGGATAAATTATTCTCTTCATTGTATCCAATACAGGAGCCAAGTGATCCAGACTCCTAATTCATATGCTTTATTTCCTTCCCTCTCCAAAATTACTTACTGGAAATACAAAGTATAATAACTGTATGTTGGGTGATTACATCATTTTTCAACTTACTGAATTCCTCTATTTTCATTTCAAGCTGAATTCTTAATAATTAAGGAACTTTCTCACATTCTCAGAAAAAATATTTGATCTTGCTCGAAGTGGCTTAGACCTTAAATGTTTAATATGGTTTACCTTTCATTGCATTGGTAATTAAATCAGCACCATACTCCCTTCACTCAATCTTTTTTATTTTTTGAATCTCTACTATTCCCTTGCAATTGAGAAGCTACATTTAATGAAAGGGCTCACACTTCGAGGTATTAATTTTTCTTGTGCGATACAAATTAACCATCACAATCCATTTATAGAAGACTCATCCTAACTCTTTCCTTGGCTTATACATAGGCAAAAGGGGGAGGGATATAAATAGAATTGTCTTGATAATTTAAATCAAAATCAAATAACAGAATTTTTTGATGAATGTTAAGCAATGTTAAAACCAATCATGATAAATGTATCTTTTGATGGAGTTCTCTGGACTGTGGTATATTTCTCTCTGAAGTACAGCCCAAGGTTGTAACAGAGCCAGGGGGCTCATGTATTTCAGATTAACATTCTTTATCCCTCTGTAACTACACAAAACATTACAGATGGTGTGATTGATTTTTACTGGATTCACAAAACTTGAAAGTAGCCTCCATCAGGGAAGGAGGACCCTTCACTGAAAATCAGGGTACTTGATTCTCATCAGCTACTGCTTGGCAAATTATTTAACTCTCCTTGTGTCAGAGAGATGTTGTGACTGTTTTACTGCTCAGTAGATAACATGAACACAAGCTCAAGTGAACAGGAAGAGAGGAATCTTCCATTGATAGACTATGTAGATGGGACATAAAATGAAACAAAAACGTAGCACAAGATTAGCAGGTATAAATTCAAATGAGTCTTGTTGTGACCCATCACTGGGGATACTAGCCTCTTTGGGTCTTGTTTTCTCATTTTTAAACAGAAATACTTTATGGAAAAAAAGTCATTTAGAAAATGGATATCTTTTTATTGTGAAATTGTTGCATCCAATTTTTATTCACATGTACAGAAATCCAAATATACCTATAAACACATATCTGTCCTGTCTTAGTACTTGCAACATAGGAAATTTTTAAATGCAAATTTGGGGGCCCTTCTTTCTTGTGATCATCCTATGCAGGCAAATATGTAAGAAGCATTTGCAAGCTTCATGGCAAAACAACCCTTGCTATATGTTGTATAAAATTCCCTCTAATGGGGAAGCCTAGTGAGGGAGGGCCATATAGTAGCTGAAACTGGATATGATTTATGAGGTCAGAGAAAGTGGTAAAAGTTGCAGGAAATGGAAGTATGGGTAAATCATGGGAAGCTTGAATGGCCAGCTTCAGCACTGAGACTTGGACCAAAAGTAAAGAGGGACTGCTGAAGAGATCTGAATGGGGAAGTTAAATAGGCAATACCTAGACCAGGTTGGGAGCCTGAATACCAGTTAGGAAGGATCTGGAAAAGTGATTGCTAATGAGACATTATATGGTCTATGGAACCAGGCATAGGCTGGTAATATCAGCTAAGAATCATCAGGAGCTGACAAGTTATTGGAAAAAGTGAGCAAATAGATGTCTGTGTAGTTTTCAGCTTTGAAAATTGGGAATATGTCATCTCTCTTGAGAGAGAAACTAAAGCAAAGGGTTTTTTTTTTTGTAAAGATGAAGAGAGTACATAGAATTCAGAATTGATTACAATGGTTTCAAAATTAGATTGGATTCCAAAATAAAAAGGAGTAGTTTTGGCTGTTGGTAATTGATACTGTCATTACAATTTCACATGTACGTTAGAGGTCCTGAAAACCTTTGCATTATTTGAAACAATTCAACATATGTGAAAAGTAGGACCTTTGTAAGAATCCCTGTAGTGAATTCTTTCATAGAGAAAAAGTGTTATTGTGATTTAGTATGCTTAATCACCTCCAACTTCCCTGTTTGGTGGCTGGAATTTTTACTTTACTAGGTTAGAACAACAGCAGCAAGAAAGTAGGTCAGTCTCCACATTTATTCCTGATTGGTAGGTTCTTAACCCAGTTGGTATAACAAATACTGAGTTATGGGTGGAAAGTCCTTTTCAAACAGGATAACCTAGAGACTTCTTGGAGATCTAGCAACCCATTTTGACAGCTTTTCAAAATAGCTATCAAGATTCAGTACATTCTGCATCCCTTGATTTCTTGGGAAGTATTGGGTCTCCCTTTGTCCCCATAAGGGATCGGGATAAACCGTGAAAGTGTGGTCCGTTAATCTCTGTAGGAAATGCATAGGGTGGACAGAGATTGATGGACCTTTGTGAAAACCTGATTAATGCATTTTTTCCCACCAGGTTGCTTCTAATTTCTTTCATGGGTCAGGAAATTTGTTTGTCTTGATGCAACCTTATAAAATGCATCAACACTTCCCCATTTCCTGAGTTCTTCTCAGCAGTCCCCATTTTACTTCTGTAAGCACAGCTTGGATCCCATGACCGGAGACTGGGTTTTAAATGACCTGTTACTTGAGAGCTTTGCCTATGGAATAGCAAATGGAGATAATTGCCTTGCTGTGTCCAAGAGAATGATCACTGCCAGTGGGGCAAGTTTTGGGGTGGGGAGAGGATGTGGCCCTGTATGAAAAAGAACACTAAGACCTGGGAACTGGATAAATCAACCAGCCAAATTTCCTTATACTCAGAAAATAGGAACTGTCCCTCACCCTTTCTTATACTCTTGATATTCAGATTCAGTTTTTTGGCACCCACTCTATATAAATATAAAGATTTGGATTTGAGGAGGATAGGAGGTGTTTTATTAGATGTGTTCTCTTTCAAAATATGGAGTTTCTCTGTCATGGTTTTGGATCTTTTTTCTAGATATTTAAAGTTGTTGTAAGCAAAATTTTGATTATTTTCAATTTTTAAAAGTAACCCCAAAGGACTTTGACCTTATAAGTGCTTATGAAGAATGAAAAGATGGTCATTTAATATGAAAATGGCTTTCTAACTCTTCATCCCAGCCAGCCCAAATGTCAAGAAAAATGTGAAACAAAGATACAAATTCCATTTTTTAGTCAAATCTGGAAAGAGATCCAGAATCTCTTTAAAGGC